>NC_069502.1:849009166-849325284 GCF_027579735.1 Bombina bombina | reverse complement strand
CAGTATAACCCTTTATTATTACACGCAAGTGTATAGAGGTATACTTGATCACTGCAGTCTTACCCAACTTCTGTGAACTGTACGGTGGAGGCCGATTTGAACATCGAGAGGCTTGGAGAACACGGGAGAAGTTGTCTGGGCGACTTTAAGAGTCCAGGAAGCCTTTGTTGCACTGCTCAAGTGCCTTGAATCCTGTGAGTACATTTATTTGTGCGTTGGTCTTAATTTATCATATTGATTGTGCACTATGGTGGAGCCTTCTTTTTTTCTTCTTTTTTATATGATATAGTACTCTAATTTGTATACCAACAAATTTGGAAGAAGCAGCTTACCACGACCCTCTGGATTTGCTGAAGATTGATGCAATACCATTCAAGAGGTGTTGGGAGAAACCCTATACAGACTTTGGACAAGTGATATCAAGTATCACAAAGCGTGTGAACTTTTCACTGATGTTTATACATCACTATTTATTATTAACATCAGTATATTTGATATTATCACTATTTGGTGCTAGGGAGTGCAGTGTATTTACGCATAATATTACCCTGAACAATCCAATATTTATATGGTTATGAGTGTATTTTGAAATTTAATGTGTATAATATTTAAGATTATACATTGGCGCATCCAATACTCTAAACATAGTTTTTACCACCCAGACTGTGCCCCTGACTAAGTGAACCCTAGGATAAAATATATAATGATGCTTAAATCTGGGCAATAAAGTGCCACATAGATTAGTAAATGAAAAAATCCAAAAGATGTATTACTACATTTGCTGTAAGGCTGCTCCTTATACCTAGTACCCTCTGTACAGATGCGATTGTGCTTTTGTTTCCCAACTTCATATCATTATACAGACATTGCTCTGTGACAAAAAGTTTACTTGTAATATTTAGTTAAACTGATTCATATAACATTTTTCTGCTCTATTAATCTCAGTGTCTTTCATACACCTTAATAATAATATAAATATATCATCAGCATAATCATTACTATATTTGTTTTTAAAACATTTCACAATAATGTCACTAAACTAACACACATGCAAATCATTAATTGTAACACACAGACTGTACCTCATCCTCTTACACCAGAACCCTTCACAAAGCCCCCTTTTCACCCTCTAATCCCCCTCTCCCTCACACAGCTACCTCCTCAACCTCTAACCTTGCAAGCTCAGCCACCCTCTCCCTCACACACAGTCCCTCCTCATCTTCTAACCCTCCCACTTTTTTTTACACACAACCCCTTCCTCTAGTGATGGGAAGTTCGGTTGTTCTGGGTGAATCGGTTCATTGCGGACGGATCGATTAACTGAACCGGTTCATGAACCGATTCACCAGTTTGCCTACTGAACATGAGGTAGAGGCTCTACCTCATGTTCAGTAGGTGAACTGTAGAGCCACAGATTTGCAGATCCGTTTCCTGCACAAGCTATCTCTATATCTAAGCTAACTTTTACTTAGCAACAGCTACAAATATATATATATATATATATATATATATATATATATATATATATATATATATATATATATATATATAGTATTTTCAAAATAGGACTGCACTCGCTGGATTTAAGCATAAAACTTATTTTATTGTGATAACGTTTCGGAGTCCACAGACTCCTTCCTCAGACCAGTACAAACATGCAAGTGAACATAGTGCCTTATATATACACAATAAGCCCCACCCATCTAACAATACCTGTGTGAATTGCGCCAAAAACATGGTTGTCATGGTGATGACCCCCTCAACCAAACAATATTGCCATACTACTAAGCTAATAAAATATATAGAGCAGAAATATAAACATATCATTATAGCAATGTATATCCATATAGACCAACATTTGCAGTATCAGGTTACATTGTGTTAACAATAATTCAGCACGTGATTCATGTTATAAAGTCACATTAAGCATGGAACAATTGAGTCACAATAATCTATCCCTCATTTATAACCAGTTGGTTACTTATATGAGTCTGTATGTGTCCATAATTGAGGTTATTACACAGTCATCATATCACATATTGTTTAAATAAGCGTTACCCAGAATTGGAGAATCCTAGTAAATCTCTGCCACACACTGAGAACAAGTTTGTTTGGCTTTGTGAGCTCGCATGATGGTGTGCCTGTGTTAGGGACTCAGGCGGTGGAAAGGACCTTGACTTGGTGCCTGAGCTTTCCCATTTGGCCAGATGCGGTGACTAACCTTTCCAGTTGTGATTTTATCTTAGCTGTGAGCTAGCTGGTGAGTGCTGGGTATTTCTATGTGTTGTATTACTTTTTATTTGTAATCTCCCTTGTTTCTTGCACCCATTCCGGACTGGGGTTAACTGCCTGTGGCTCTGGTGACATCACAGCTTTTTTGGAGTGCTATTTAGCACCCAGGGCTGGATGTTACTGAGTCACAGGATGTGTACCTGATCCGGTCTTGGAGTGCAGTTCCCTTCCATGTTATATATATATATATATATATAAACAAACATGGGATGCTGAATGGGTTAATATAAGTTGCAGTTAGGGGGTAAATGCAGGGGTCTGTTGAGAACTGCTGTGAGTGTGACCTGATATTTGAATCAGTGTACCGTTAGCTAACTCGTTTGCAATGAATCAGTCTGTTAACAGTACACTGAGTCGTTTGCAAACAGTTCACTTCTTTTGAATCAGTGAACTGTTAACAGACTGATTCATTGCAAACGAGTTAGCTAACAGTACACTGATTCAACAACACTGGTAATATGATCCTAGAGTGAGATTCTGCTGTGTGATTCATTAAAGGGGGAGTTAGCAGAGCAGAACTCACTCTAGGATCGTATTACCAGTGCTGCTGATGACTCAGGAACTGAACTGTTTCAAACAAATCAGTTCAGTCTGGTGAACTGATTCATGCAGCTCAGTGAAAAGATCCGGTTCAAAAGAACGATTCGTTCATGAACCGGACATCACTACCTTCCTCACTCTCTAAACCACTCTCACACATAGCTCCCTTCTCAGCAATCAGCATCTAATCCCCTCTCCCTCACACACAGATATCTTCTTAACTTCTAACACCCCCTCATTAACCCCCATCCCTCACACACAGCTCCCCCTCATCATTTAACCCTCACACACACAACTGCATCTTTACCCCCTCTACCACACACACAGCACCTTCCTAGTCCTCACCCTCTAAGCTCCCTCTCCCTGACAGCCCCCTCATCACCTTTTTATGCCCCTGTCCCTTACACACAGTATCTACCTCACCCTCTTTCCCTCACAGACAACCCCCTCCTCGCCCCTCACAGAAAGCTTGTCCTCGTCATCTAACCCTCCTCTCCTTCACAAAGCCCTCTTTTCACCCTCTAAAACCCCTCTCCCTCACACACAGCCCCCTCCTCAACCATTAACCCCCCTACCTCACACACAACCCCCTTCTCACCCTCTAACCCACTCAAGCTCACACACAGCCCCCTAATCATCCATTAACCCCCTCCCTTACACAGCCCCCTCCTTACCCTCTAACCCACCTCACCCCCCCTTACTCACACACAGCCTCCTCCACTTCCATAAACCACCTCCCTCACACACAGCCTCCCTCACACATCTGACTGAATCTTCACCCCCCTTCTAGCCCTGAGAGCCCTCACCCTCTATCCCCCCCCCTTACACACAGCCCCCTCCTCAACCTCTAATCGCCCTATTCTTTACACACAGTCTCCACCTCCTCACCCTCTAACTCACCTCACACAAAGCCCCTCTGCCCCCTCCTAGTCCTCACCCTCGAACAACCCACTCTCACTCACACACAGCCACCTCCTCACCCTATAGACCATTTTCCTCACAAAAAAAGCACGCTCCTCACCCTCACAGCCCCCTCTACCTCACACACTCAGGGCCGCCATCAGGGGGTGACAGGGGTGACTCCTGTCAGGGGCCCAATGGGCCAGGGGGGGCCATGAGGCAAGAACTAAAAAAAAAAAAAAAAAACTTTTTTTTTTTTTTAATTTTGGCAGCCACCAGTGGGTACTACAGCAGAGTGCTAACTGAGCATGGAAAATGTTATTAGAAGGAGTAAAGTATTAGCATTTGAGAGGATTTCTGAGTGTGCACTAAACCACTATGCACAGTGTGTGCCCGAGTCAGACGGCAGATCAATTTCATTTGCAGAGGAGGTAGTACTTAGCAAATGTTTTTTATTTCTTTGTGCAATTTCGGATTGTAACTTCGGTGTGGTAGTACAGGTAGCCCTCAGTTTACGCCGGGGTTAGGTTCCAGAAAGAATGGTTGTAAATTGAAACCCAGTTTATAATGTAAGTCAATGGGAAGTGAGGGAGTTAGGTTCCAGGCCCCTCTCAAAATTGTCATAAGTAACACCTAATACATTATTTTTAAAGCTTTGAAATGAAGACTTTAAATGCTAAACAGCATTATAAACCTAATAAAATAATCACACAACACAGAATATATAATTAAACTAAGTTAAATGAACAAAAACATTTGCTAAACAGCATTATAAACCTAATAAAAGAATTACACAACACAGACTTCACTTGCATTTTTCTGCAACCAGTTCTTTCTATGCAGTCCAATCTGGACTGATTTATAGTCAGGAAGATCTTGTTCCTTTGAAATCTGCTCGATAGCTCAGGTCTGGTTTAACTGATTAATTTCAGCTTGCTTGGCTTTGCTGCAACACAAGCGGACAGCGCCACCTACAGGCTATTTTAATAAATGCACTGCTTCTCAATGCTTTTCAATAGCAGTCACATGACTGGAAAAAAAGGTTGTTATTCTGAAACGGTGTAAATTGAACCGTTGTAAACCGAGGGCCACCTGTAGTTGTATGGGGTGGGACCAGGGGTCCATAAAAACACATTTTTTTTAGCAGCAGTGTATTTATGATTATTTGACAATGCTGTAGGAATTCTATATTTGAAACCATGCAGAAATATTTCCTCCTCAATACACAAATGGTAGGTGCCCTTTTGTTACATACCAACAAGCCTAAATCCTGCATTTAACCAGATCTAATGGTATGAGTACCACAGCTTATGGTTCCACTAAGACCATATAGAGTACAGCATTTTCAAAATCCATAAGTACAGCTGACAGATGGGAACATTTGTACACTATATTTGAAGTGGTGCTCTTGGTTGGGGAAAATGGGGAAAAAAAAACAAACAAACATATGCCAACCTTTTAAAAGTACTTTTCTTCATCTAGCCATCTACCCAGATCATTAATGTACAATTTTGAATTCACAGAATTATTTTTGTTTACACGTTTACAAATATCTTTAAAAAGTGATCTCTTAATTTCTGCAATTTTTTTTATCATGCATGTCACACACTGTTGATTTAGGGGATGCAAGGTGCATAAATGTTTCCTCCTGTGAGTGTTTCTGTGGGTGTCTGTGTTTATCTATTTGTGCTTTGGTTTATGTCTCTATGAGTGTGTATGTATTTTTTTTTCTGTGGGTCTCTCTGTGAGGGTGGGTGTGTATGTCTTTGAGCTTTTTCTATGGGTGTCTCTGCGAGGGTGTGTGTATGTTTGCCTTTGTGTATTTTCTGTGGATGCCTCTGAGGGTGGGTGTATATGTCTGTTTTCTGTGGATGTCTCTGTGAGGGTGTGTGTGTGTGTATGTATGTATGTCTGTGTTTTCTGTGGATGTCTCTGTGAGGGTGTGTATGTCTTTGTGTGTTTTCTGTGGATGTCTCAGTAAGGGTGTGTGTATGTATGTCTTTCTGTGTTTTATGTGGTTGTCTCTCTGTGTGTGTATGTCTTTGTGCATTTTCTGAGGCTGTCTCTGTCAGTGTTTCCTTGGGTGTATGTGCAAGTTTGTGTGTGTGTGTGTGTGTGTGTGTCCATTGTCTGTTCCTTTTTAGGACATTTTGACCTTACTAGTTACTGCTTGCCTGAATGCCTGTTGTGTTTATAGTGCGGTAAGTACATAATGTGATATGTGTAATTTACAGAGTGTAACTGTGTCATGTGTGTAATTCACTGTGTTCAGCTCTGTAGTGGTTTATGTCTGTGTATAAGGTGCTGTGTGTTTGTACTGATGGCACCTCTCTACAGTGTGATATGACTGTGTATAAGGTGCTGTGTGTTTGTACTGATGGTACCTCTCTGCAGTGTGATATGACTGTGTATAAGGTGCTGTGTGTTTGTACTGATGGTACCTCTCTGCAGTGTTATATGACTGTGTATAAGGTGCTGGGGAGAGGTGCTGTGAGTGTGAGATAGATAGATGGTACCTCTCTACAGTGTTAAACGTCTGTGTATAAGGTGCTGGGGAGTGGTGATGTGAGTGTGAGATAGATGGTACCTCTCCTCTACAGTGTTATATGTCTGTGTATAAGGTACTGTGTGTTTGTACTGATGGTACCTCTATACAGTGTTATATGTCTGTGTATAAGGTGCTGTGTGTTTGTACTGATGTACCTCTCTACAGTGTTATATGTCTGTGTATAAGGTGCTGTGTGTTTGTACTGATGGTACCTCTATACAGTGTTATATTGTTTATAAGGTGCTGTGTGTGTGAAAGATATAAGATTGTACTTATGTATAGTGTTATTTGTCTGTGTATAAGGTGCTTGGGAGAGGTGATGTGAGTATGATATAGATGGTACCTCTCTACAGTGTTATATGACTGTGTATAAGGTGTAGTGTGTTTGTACTGATGGTACCTCTCTACAGTGTTATATGACTGTGTATAAGGTGCTGGGGAGAGGTGATGTGAGTGTGAGATAGATGGTACCTCTCTACAGTGTTATATGACTGTGTATAAGGTGCTGGGGAGAGGTGATGTGAGTGTGAGATAGATGGTACCTCTCTACAGTGTTATATGACTGTGTATAAGGTGCTGTGTGTTTGTACTGATGGTACCTCTCTAGTCTCTACAGTGTTATATGTCTGTGTATAAGGTGCTGGGGAGAGGTGATGTGAGTGTGAGATAGATGGTACCTCTCTACAGTGTTATACGTCTGTGTATAAGGTGCTGGGGAGAGGTGATGTGAGTATGATATAGATGGTACCTCTCTACAGTGTTATATGACTGTGTATAAGGTGTAGTGTGTTTGTACTGATGGTACCTCTCTACAGTGTTATATGACTGTGTATAAGGTGCTGGGGAGAGGTGATGTGAGTGTGAGATAGATGGTACCTCTCTACAGTGTTATATGACTGTGTATAAGGTGCTGGGGAGAGGTGATGTGAGTGTGAGATAGATGGTACCTCTCTACAGTGTTATATGACTGTGTATAAGGTGCTGTGTGTTTGTACTGATGGTACCTCTCTAGTCTCTACAGTGTTATATGACTGTGTATAAGGTGCTGGGGAGAGGTGATGTGAGTGTGAGATAGATGGTACCTCTCTACAGTGTTATACGTCTGTGTATAAGGTGCTGGGGAGAGGTGATGTGAGTGTGAGATAGATGGTACCTCTCTACAGTGTTATATGACTGTGTATAAGGTGCTGGGGAGAGGTAATGTGAGTGTGAGATAGATGGTACCTCTCTACAGTGTTATATGTCTGTGTATAAGGTGCTGTGTGTTTGTACTGATGGTACCTCTCTGCAGTGTGATATGACTGTGTATAAGGTGCTGTGTGTTTGTACTGATGGTACCTCTCTGCAGTGTTATATGACTGTGTATAAGGTGCTGGGGAGAGGTGCTGTGAGTGTGAGATAGATAGATGGTACCTCTCTACAGTGTTATACGTCTGTGTATAAGGTGCTGGGGAGTGGTGATGTGAGTGTGAGATAGATGGTACCTCTCCTCTACAGTGTTATATGTCTGTGTATAAGGTACTGTGTGTTTGTACTGATATACCTCTCTACAGTGTTATATGTCTGTGTATAAGGTGCTGTGTGTTTGTACTGATGGTACCTCTATACAGTGTTATATTGTTTATAAGGTGCTGTGTGTGTGAAAGATATAAGATTGTACTTATGTATAGTGTTATTTGTCTGTGTATAAGGTGCTTGGGAGAGGTGATGTGAGTATGATATAGATGGTACCTCTCTACAGTGTTATATGACTGTGTATAAGGTGTAGTGTGTTTGTACTGATGGTACCTCTCTACAGTGTTATATGACTGTGTATAAGGTGCTGGGGAGAGGTGCTGTGAGTGTGAGATAGATAGATGGTACCTCTCTACAGTGTTAAACGTCTGTGTATAAGGTGCTGGGGAGTGGTGATGTGAGTGTGAGATAGATGGTACCTCTCCTCTACAGTGTTATATGTCTGTGTATAAGGTACTGTGTGTTTGTACTGATGGTACCTCTATACAGTGTTATATGTCTGTGTATAAGGTGCTGTGTGTTTGTACTGATGTACCTCTCTACAGTGTTATATGTCTGTGTATAAGGTGCTGTGTGTTTGTACTGATGGTACCTCTATACAGTGTTATATTGTTTATAAGGTGCTGTGTGTGTGAAAGATATAAGATTGTACTTATGTATAGTGTTATTTGTCTGTGTATAAGGTGCTTGGGAGAGGTGATGTGAGTATGATATAGATGGTACCTCTCTACAGTGTTATATGACTGTGTATAAGGTGTAGTGTGTTTGTACTGATGGTACCTCTCTACAGTGTTATATGACTGTGTATAAGGTGCTGGGGAGAGGTGATGTGAGTGTGAGATAGATGGTACCTCTCTACAGTGTTATATGACTGTGTATAAGGTGCTGGGGAGAGGTGATGTGAGTGTGAGATAGATGGTACCTCTCTACAGTGTTATATGACTGTGTATAAGGTGCTGTGTGTTTGTACTGATGGTACCTCTCTAGTCTCTACAGTGTTATATGTCTGTGTATAAGGTGCTGGGGAGAGGTGATGTGAGTGTGAGATAGATGGTACCTCTCTACAGTGTTATACGTCTGTGTATAAGGTGCTGGGGAGAGGTGATGTGAGTATGATATAGATGGTACCTCTCTACAGTGTTATATGACTGTGTATAAGGTGTAGTGTGTTTGTACTGATGGTACCTCTCTACAGTGTTATATGACTGTGTATAAGGTGCTGGGGAGAGGTGATGTGAGTGTGAGATAGATGGTACCTCTCTACAGTGTTATATGACTGTGTATAAGGTGCTGGGGAGAGGTGATGTGAGTGTGAGATAGATGGTACCTCTCTACAGTGTTATATGACTGTGTATAAGGTGCTGTGTGTTTGTACTGATGGTACCTCTCTAGTCTCTACAGTGTTATATGACTGTGTATAAGGTGCTGGGGAGAGGTGATGTGAGTGTGAGATAGATGGTACCTCTCTACAGTGTTATACGTCTGTGTATAAGGTGCTGGGGAGAGGTGATGTGAGTGTGAGATAGATGGTACCTCTCTACAGTGTTATATGACTGTGTATAAGGTGCTGGGGAGAGGTAATGTGAGTGTGAGATAGATGGTACCTCTCTACAGTGTTATATGTCTGTGTATAAGGTGCTGTGTGTTTGTACTGATGGTACCTCTCTGCAGTGTGATATGACTGTGTATAAGGTGCTGTGTGTTTGTACTGATGGTACCTCTCTGCAGTGTTATATGACTGTGTATAAGGTGCTGGGGAGAGGTGCTGTGAGTGTGAGATAGATAGATGGTACCTCTCTACAGTGTTATACGTCTGTGTATAAGGTGCTGGGGAGTGGTGATGTGAGTGTGAGATAGATGGTACCTCTCCTCTACAGTGTTATATGTCTGTGTATAAGGTACTGTGTGTTTGTACTGATATACCTCTCTACAGTGTTATATGTCTGTGTATAAGGTGCTGTGTGTTTGTACTGATGGTACCTCTATACAGTGTTATATTGTTTATAAGGTGCTGTGTGTGTGAAAGATATAAGATTGTACTTATGTATAGTGTTATTTGTCTGTGTATAAGGTGCTTGGGAGAGGTGATGTGAGTATGATATAGATGGTACCTCTCTACAGTGTTATATGACTGTGTATAAGGTGTAGTGTGTTTGTACTGATGGTACCTCTCTACAGTGTTATATGACTGTGTATAAGGTGCTGGGGAGAGGTGATGTGAGTGTGAGATAGATGGTACCTCTCTACAGTGTTATATGGCTGTGTATAAGGTGCTGGGGAAAGGTGATGTGAGTGTGAGATAGATGGTACCTCTCTACAGTGTTATATGGCTGTGTATAAGGTGCTGTGTGTTTGTACTGATGGTACCTCTCTAGTCTCTACAGTGTTATATGACTGTGTATAAGGTGCTGGGGAGAGGTGATGTGAGTGTGAGATAGATGGTACCTCTCTACAGTGTTATATGTCTGTGTATAAGGTGCTGTGTGTTTGTACTGATGGTACCTCTCTGCAGTGTGATATGTCTGTGTATAAGGTGCTGTGTGTTTGTACTGATATACCTCTCTACAGTGTTATATGTCTGTGTATAAGGTGCTGTGTGTTTGTACTGATGGTACCTCTATACAGTGTTATATGCCTGTTTATAAGGTGCTGTGTGTGTGAAAGATATAAGATTGTACTTCTGTATAGTGTTATTTGTCTGTGTATAAGGTGCTTGGGAGAGGTGATGTGAGTATGATATAGATGGTACCTCTCTACAGTGTTATATGACTGTGTATAAGGTGCTGGGGAGAGGTGATGTGAGTGTGAGATAGATGGTACCTCTCTACAGTGTTGTATGTCTGTGTATAAGGTGCTGTGTGTTTGTACTGATGTACCTCTCTACAGTGTTATATGTCTGTGTATAAGGTGCTGTGTGTTTGTACTGATAGTACCTCTCTACAGTGTTATATGTCTGTGTATAAGGTGCTGGGGACAGGTGATGTGAGTGTGAGATAGATGGTACCTCTCTACAGTGTTATATGTCTGTGTTTAAGGTGCTGGGGAGAGGTGATGTGAATGTGAGATAGATGGTACCTCTCTATAGTGTTATATATCTGTGTATAAGGTTCTGGGAAGGGATGGTGTGTGTGATAGATGTGACCATTCTGTAGTATTAATATGTCTGTGTATAAGTCTGTGTATTAATATGTATCTGTGTTTGTACTGATGGTACCTCTCTACAGTGTTATAGGTCTGTGTATAAGGTGCTGGGGAGAGGGGATGTAAGTGTGAGATAGATAGTACCTCTCTATAGTGCTATATACCTGTTTATAAGGTGCTTTGTGTGAGAGAGAGAGATTGTATAGTGTTATATGTCTGTGTATAAGGTGCTGTGTGTTTGTACTGATGTACCTCTCTATTGTGTTATATGTCTGTGTATAAGGTGCTGGGGAGAGGTGATGTGAGTATGAGATAACCCACCTGAAGTTAGACACTTTTTCGTTATTTATTATTCAAAACCTTATGGGGATTTCCATGTTAAATAAAAACAAAGAAAAAATATGAAAAATAAGCTCTGAGTCACTTAATGACTACTACCCAACCATACCCCTGACCGAGCATAACAAAATAATATCAAAGTTACGAATCTAACTTGGGGATAGGACCCCTCAGGAGCCCCCTGAATGCACTGCCACTATCCACTCTCATAGGTGATAATGCAAATACAAACATCATATTAACATTTACCCTATAAAAACTAGGCTTTGTGTCACTTAGTGACTATTATTCAAGTAACCCCCAGAGAGAGCAGAATTCAAAGTTTGGACCCTAACTTTGGGATAGGACCCTGCAAGAGCCCCCTAAATGCACTGTCCCTATCCACCCTCATATGTGATACATACATATAAGCACCTGCCATACAAAAACTAAGCTTTGTGTCACTTAGTCTGGGGTATACACAAGTATACCCCAGACCGAGCAGAATCCAATGACACCAAACTTAAGACCCTAACTTGGGGATAGGACCCCTCAAAAGACCCCAAAATGCACTGCCCATGTCCACTCTCATAGGTAATAATGCAAATACATACATTGTATAAACACCTACCATATAAAAACTAGGCTTTGTGTCACTTAATGACTACTACCCAAATGTACCCCTGACTGAGCACAATCAAATGACACCAAAGTTAAGACCCTAACTTGGGGACAGGACCCCTCAAAAGCCCCCTGAATGCACTGCCCCTATCCACTTTCATAGGTGATAAGGTCAATCACATACATTGCTTAAACTAGGTTTTGTGTCACCTAGTGACTACTACCCAAATATACCCCAGATTGAGCATAATCAAATGACACCAAAGTTAAGACCCTTAATTGGGGATAGGACCCTCAAGAGCCCCCTGAATGCATTGGCCCATATCCACTCTTATAGGTGATACATACATCATATAAAGAGCTGCCCTATAAAAACTAGGCTTTGTGTCACTTAATGACTACTACCCACGTATACCCCAGGCTGAGCAGAATCAAATTACACCAAAGTTAGGACCCTAACTTGAGGATAGGACCCCTCAAGAGCACCCTGAATGCACATCTCCTATCCACTCTAATAGGTGAACATGCAAATACATACTGTACATCATATAAACATCTGCCCTATCAAAACTAGGCTGTGTGTCACTTAGTGATTACTATCCAATAAAATCCCAGACAGAGCAGAATCCAATGACATCAAACTTAGGACCCTAACTTGAGGATAGGACCCCTCAAGAGCCCCCTGAATGCACTGCCCCTTTCCACTCTAGGGGAATTTCGAAGGGTCCTATCCCCAACTTAGGGTCTTAACTTTGTTGTCATCGGATTCTACTCAGTCTGGGGTATACTTAGGAAGTAGTCATTAAGTTACACAAAGCCTAGTTTTTTAAGGCAGATGTTTATATGATGCACGTAGTTGGATTATCACCTATGATAATGGATAGGGGCTGTGCATTTAGGGTGCTCTTGACGGCTCCTATCCCCAAGTTAGGGTCTTAAATTTAGTGTCATTCGATTCTACTCAGTCTGGGCATTACTTGGGTAGCAGTCACTGAGTAACACAAAGCCTAGTTTTTATAGGTCATATGTTTATATGATGTATGTGTTTGCCATTTTCACCTATGGGAATCAAAAGGGGCAGTGCATTTAGGGGGCTCTTGCGGGGTCCTATCCCCAATTTAGGGTCCTAAGTTTGATATCATTGGATTCTGTTCAGTCTGGGGTTTACTTGAATACTAGTCACGAAGTGACACAAAGAACAGTTTTTATAGGATAGATGTTTATATTATGTATTTATTTGGGTTATCCCATATGAGAGTGGATAGGGGCAGTGCATTCAGGGTACTCTTGAACGGTCCTATCCCCAAGTTAGGGTCTTAACTTTGGTGTCATTTGATTATGTTCAGTATGGGGTATACTTGTGTAGTAGTCACTAAGTGACACAAAGGCTAGTTTTTGTAGGGCATGTGCTTATATGATGTATGCATCACCTATGAGAGTGGATGGGGTAGGGCATTCATGGGGCTCTTGAGGGGTCCTTTCCTCAAGTTAGGGTCCTAAGTATGATGTCATTGGATTCTGTTCTCTCTGGGGTTTACTTGGATAGTAGTCATTAAGTGACACAAAGCCTAGTTTTTATAGTGCAGATGTTTATATGATGTGTGCATTTGCATTATCACCTATGAGAGTGGACAGGGGTAGTGCACTCAGGAGGCTTTTATAGGGGTCCTATCCCTAAGTTAGGGTCTTAACTTTGGTGTCTTGATTTTGCTCAGTCTGGAGTATATTTGCGTAGTAGTCACTAAGTGACACAAAGCCTAGTTTTTATAGGTCAGATGTTTATACGATTTATGCCTTTGTCATTATCACCTATGAGTGGATAGGGACAGTGCATTCAGGGGGTCTTGAGGGGTCCTATCCCCAATTTAGGGTGCTAATTTTGGTGTCATTTGATTATGCTTAGTCTGGGATATACTTGGGTAGTAGTCACTAAGTAACACAAAGCCAGGTTTTTATAGGTCAAATATTTATACGATGTATGCATTTGCCATTATCACCTATGAGAGTGGAAAGGGGCAGTGCATTCAGGGGGCTCTTGAGGGGTCCTATCCCCAAGTTAGGATCCTAAGTTTGATTTCATTGGATTCTACTCTCTCTGGGGTTTACTTGGATAGCAGTCATTAGGTGACAAAAAGTCTAGTTTTTATAGGGCAGATGTTTATATGATGTGTGCATTTGCATTCTCACCTATGAGAATGGATAGGGGCAGTGCATTTAGGGGGCTCTTGCAGGGTCCTATCCCCATGTTAGAGTCCTAACTTTGGTGTCATTGGATTCTACTCTCTCTGAGGGTGACTTGTATAATAGTCACTAAGTGACACAAAGCCTAGTTTTTTATAAGGCAGATGTTTATATGATGTGTGCATTTGCAATATCACCTATGAGAGTGGATAAGGGCAGTGCATTTAGGGGGCTCCTGAGCGGTCCTATCCCCAAGTTAGGGTCTTATCTTTGGTGCCATTTGATTATGCTCAGTATGGGGTGTACTTGTGTAGTAGTCACTAAGTGACACAAAGCCTAGTTTTTATAGGGCAGATGTTAATATAATGTATGTATTTGCATTATTACCTATGAGAGTGGACATGGGCAGTGCATTCAGGGGGCTCTTGAGGGGTCCTAATTTTGGTGTCATTTGATTATGCTCAGTATGGGGTATACTTGTGTAGGAGTCACTAAGTGACAGAAAGCCTAGTTTTTGTAGTTTTTATGATGTATGTATCACCTATGAGAGTGGATGGGGCAGTGCATTTAGGGGGCTCTTGCAGAGTCCTATCCCCAAGTTAGGGTCCTATCTTTGATGTCATTGAATTCTGCTCTCTCTGGGGGTTACTTGGATAATTGTCACTAAGTGACACATAACCTAGTTTTTATAGGGCAGATGTTTATATGATGTATGTGTTTGCATTATCACCTATGAGAGTGGATAGGGGCAGTGCATTCAGGGGGCTCCTGAGGGCTCAGTCAGGGGTATGGTTGGGTAGTAGTCATTAAGTGACACAAAGCTTCTTTTTCATATTTTTTCTTTGGTTTTATTTAACATGGAAATCCCCATAAGCTTTTGAATAATGAATAATGAAAATGTGTCTAACTTCAGGTGGGTTTTATAATATTAAATATCTGTATATAAGGTACTGGGGTGTGGAATGTTTGTTTGTGGTAAAGGGAACCATTCTATAATATTATATAGCTGTATATAAGGTACTGGGGAGGAGTGGTGTGTATGAGAGAGTTAGAGGGAACCTCTCTATAATATTTATATATGTATATAAGGCATTGGGGTGGAGGATGTGTGTAAGGCAGAGGGAACCTCTATAATATTATATATGTGTACATAAAGTATTGGGGAGGGGGATGTGTGTTAGGCAGAGGGAGCCACTCTATAATATACGTGTGTTAAAATATGAGTTTAGCGTTCTAAATATTTTTCAGCCATACACCATTATTTTACTTTAGAAATTGGTATGGGGTTTCAAATGAGGGCTACCAAAACTCAGATTTTACATATATCTGGATATAGGGTACTGGAGAGAGGTCTGTGTGTGTGGCAGAGGGAATCTATTTATAATCCTATATGCCTGTATATTACATACTGGGGAGGGAATGTGTGTGTGTGTATGGGACAGAGGGAACCTCTCTATAATCTTATATAGCTGTATATAACAAACAGGGGTGATGGCTTGGTGTGTGAGGCAGATGGAACCTCTCTATAATATATACCTGTATATAACATACTGGGGAGTAGATGTGTTTGTGTGGGACAGAGGGAGCCTCTCTATAGTCCTATAAAGCTGTATATACCATACTGGGCTGAGGGCTTTGTGTGTGTGTGAGGGAGTGGGAACCTCTCTATAATGTTATATATCTGTATATAGTGTTCACAAAAGATGTTGCTAGCCAGGTGGCATTATGAAGTAGCCTGGAGGGGGCAGTGTAATTCTTTGCAATATTATCACATTTTCTGTCATTTATAAATGTTACTTACCAAGTGATAGTAAACTTTCCAATTCTATAATCAGATCCTGAATGTTAGTGATGTTTTAGATAGACTTTAATTGATCACTTCTAATGAAGATGCGCTGTAACTTACTTTTTAATCTTGTGATTCATTCTAATACCGCACGCTCCCACTTCAAAAGTAATATCTTTGTGAGCTAACGGTTTGAACTGTTCTCTGATCAGCGCCCTCCTTATACGGCACTTTTATTGTAGCTAGAGCACCTATTGGAGAACAGTACAAACCATTAGCTCATAGAAAATATTACTTTTGAAGTGGGCAGTGGGAGCGCAGGGTATAAGACTGGCATGGCTAGATTAAAACGTAAGTTACAGCGTTTAGTCATTAGAATTGATCAATTAAAGTCCATTTAAAATATCACTAACATTCAGGATCTGATTATAAAAAGTGGAAAGTTTGCAATCACTTTAAAGGGACATTGTACACTCCTTTTTTTCTGAAAGATATCTGTATTATTGTGCTATGTTCTGTTTGCCTTACATTTTTTGCCCTTTGTACAACTTTGTATTTTTTAAATAATTTTTATAGTAAAGATGCCGTTTTTCGCAGCACTTACGCAACCCAAGCTGCCTGTATGTATAAGTTTGTCTACATAGCAGGTGCGTTCCCTTCTCATATCTCGCTCCTGTGTCACCTTCTGTGTTTGTTAATGCACTGCGCATGTCTGGAATCTCTGACAACGTCATTTTCAGTGTTAACTTTGTAAGGCACTGATGATGATTAAAAGCTCGTTCACCGCTACAGTCCCTCATAACATTTGTGGCTTTGTTCCAGATTGCTAGATGCTGAGGCTTGGATTCCCTACATTAAAAAACTGACAGTGCAGGATCATCTGTACTCTGGGAGCTGCAGCGGCAGGTAATATGCTTTTACAAACTGAGCATTCATATACTGTTGTGGGGCACCTGTGCAGTGATTTAGTGAAGCGCTCTCTCTGTTTTTTTTTGTTTTTTTTGAATAACTGGAAATGTAAAACTGTAAAAAAGAAAAAAACTGGTAATAATATTGCCTGTCTTTGCTGCTCCCACCGTACATACTATTCTGCTCTGTTAGTTCTGCAACGCTTTGTTCCAATTTGCTACATGCTGATTATTGACAGGCTTGAAATCCCTACATCGAAGAGCTCTCAGTGCTGGATTGTATGTACAGTGTGAGCTGCAGCGTCGGCCAATAATAATTTTTAAATTGAAAAAAATGTGTTACTCCACTTCTGGACAGTGTATATGTTTATCCATAAGAGAAAAATCTTTGTTGCTGGTAATTGAAAATGTATAAAGAAATAATTAAAAAACAACCCATCACACTGCCTTGCATCTTCTATATTGTTAAAGTATACTCCATACAGGGTAATCAATATGTGGATGATATGGATAACATACTACAGCTGCATTTGTACCTAGTTTAGTAGCAAAGATGGTATTATATTTTTTTTTATGGTGTAATGTATGAAACATGTGAACTGCCCAGTCCATCCCACTTTCTGAAGCTGTCAGTTTTAGTTTGTGATGCAGCAAATTCAAGGTACTATGTACAGTTATTTCAAAACAAATTCAGAATGTGTAAAATCACTGCAAGAGCTAAATCTAAATGTATTCAAATATAAATGAGAAAGTGTAAGCTGCTTAAATTCTATAATACTAAAAGGACCCAATCTGAAATGTATAGTAATATAAAATACAAAGCACAAAGTGTAAGTGTAACAAAACTCTCATATCATGCAGTGCTGTATTGCACTGGGCTTGTCTCTCCTTCATATATAGAAATGAGAGGGATCTTGAAGTGCTGGAAAGTTCAGCCCATGTAAAGTCTGAACTGCAATTTCTCTCCAAGCTGGAGAAACTTTGAATATCAGGGCCAATGTGAGAATTCTTCACACATATTTGTAGTTTTTTAGTGATACACAATCATTGATGGAACCAGACATAAATCTTATTCCTTTAGGAATGCATTATGTGTACTAACTGACTATTATAGGTTTATATAAATACACTTATATCTATAAATATTACTACTTGCAAATATAAATCTCTCTCTCCTGTATAAACAATTTTCTTCTTCTTATTATTGTCATTATTATTCCCATTTTCTTTAAATATTAATCAAATCATGTCTATGTCACATTTGAAAAATGTAAGATAAACAAATGTTGTAGACAGACAATGTACATAATACTACTGCAGCATTAGATTTGTCATTGATATTACATTTAAAAAAAAAAAAAAAGTTTAGTACGAATTCCATAATTCTTTTCACCGTGAAACTATTTGCTTCATTGGACTGTAAGTTTCTTCAGATTTATGTTTAGTATATGTACTATGGTATGTACTGTATGATAAAATCAGAGTTATAAAAACAGGCGTAAAACAACAATATATTATCTAATTTAGCAATAGTAACATGGCCTAATACACCTTATACATGCATCATAATGGTAGTGATTTTTGTAAACATCACTATACTTTTATAGTCTGACACAGAACCATTATATAATGTTGCATAACGGAGGGAATAACAAATAGTAATATATTCTTTAATTATCATTACATCTAAATTGTTGCAATTATACTGTTCTTTCATATTTATATACAGTATATATATATATATATATATATATATATATATAAATATACATTTTATTTTTTAAACAGGTACATTTGAGTTGAATAATGTTTCTCATGACACTTTTCATGAACTATTTATAGTTATCTACTCTTCAAAGATGCCACGTTGTTTTGCAATTGGTTGCTCTACAAAACAAATAAAGGGGAGAAAAACAAGCGATATCTCTCTGCATTGCTTTCCGACATCGCCTAACAGAATAAGGACATGGATACAGAGCACTGGACAAGCTGTGGCAGACATGGATCATCTAGTTGAAAGAATAATTAAAACAAAGAGAAACTCTATATTCCGAATGTGCTCAAGGCATTTCAGGGAAAATGATTATGAAATGATTGGAGTACGCAAATACCTAAAGAAAGACGCAATACCATCCATATTTGACAGTCATTCAACAAATCCTGACATTTCAAATATAAATGAACCACAACCTACAGAAAGCATTCAACCTCCACCCAAAAAGAAAAGGACATGGTCACACAAAAGTAGACACAATACTACACAAGGTCTAATAACACGGTCTATAGGAACCATGACAATGAGCAGTTATAACACTACAACACAGGAGAAAACAACATGCAATATAATAAATAGTCCTTTGAAAGTTACAGACATCGAACCAACCTGTACAAGTGCACCGCGAACAAGCGACCCTCGAACATCAATGGTCCTTAGCCCCATTACAAGGCAAGTGGAAAATTATGTTGAAATAGGAAACAATAGCACTGTTTCTGGGGTATCTATGCTTCAAGATAAAACAAGTGAAAGCAAATGATGTAGACCCGGCTGATAATAATGTTTAATTAGTCAGGTAGTATGTTAGAGACACCCGAAAATGATTATTTTTGTTTTGTAAATATCTAAAAAGCTTTTTGAGTCTGAGGCCTTTTTAGCTTTTGATGTTTGGAGACTTTTTTGTATTATGTTTATCATTTGTAAGTACTAAATACATCATTTGCATTTCTCACTTTTTCTTTTATGTTTTTTATAATCCCACTCTTAGTTTTTTATAATCCCACTCTTACACCTAGACTTAGAGTTTTGCGGCCAAAGGGGTGCGTTAGCTACGCGTGTTTTTTTCCCCCGCATCTTTTAAATAACACTGGTATTTAGAGTTCTCTGAAGGGCTGCGTTAGGCTCCAAAAAGGGAGCGTACAGACATATTTACCGCCACTTCAACTCTAAATACCAGCGTTGCTTACGGTAGCGGCCAGCTTGAAAAACGTGCTTGTGCACGATTCCCCCATAGGAAACAATGGGGCAGATTGAGCTGCAAAAAAACCTAACACCTGCAAAAAAGCAGCGTTCAGCTCCTAACGCAGCCCCATTGTTTCCTATGGGGAAACGCTTCCTAAGTCTGCACCTAACACCCTAACATGAACCCCGAGTCTAAACACCCCTAACCTTACACTTATTAACCCCTAATCTGCCGCCCCCACTATCGCTGACCCCTGCATATTATTATTAACCCCTAATCTGCCGCTCCGTACACCGCCGCCACCTACATTATACCTTTGTACCCCTAATCTGCTGCCCCTAACACCGCCAACCCCTATATTATATTTATTAACCCCTAATCTGCCCCCCCCCAACGTCGCCGCTACCTTACCTACACTTATTAACCCCTAATCTGCTGACCGGACCTTGCCGCCACTATAATAAATGTATTAACCCCTAAACCGCCTCACTCCCGCCTCGCAAACCCTATAATAAATAGTATTAACCCCTAATCTGCCCTCCCTAACATCGCCGACACCTAACTTCAAGTATTGACCCCTAATCTGCCTACCGGACCTCGCCGCTACTCTAATAAATGTATTAACCCCTAAAGCTAAGTCTAACCCTAACACTAACACCCCCCTAAGTTAAATATAATTTTAATATAGCGAAATAAATTATTTCTTATTAAATAAATTAATCCTATTTAAAGCTAAATACTTACCTGTAAAATAAACCCTAATATAGCTACAATATAAATAATAATTATATTGTAGCTATTTCTCTTGCAAGGTGTATCCAGTCCACGGATTCATCCTTTACTTGTTGGATATTCTCCTTTCCTACAGGAAGTGGCAAAGAGAGCACACAGCAGAGCTGTCCATATAGCTCCCCCTCTAGCTCCACCCCCCAGTCATTCTCTTTGCCGGCTCTAAGCACTAGGGTCTCTCTCGGGAGGGTAAAGTGAATGTGGTGTTAGAATTGTAGTTTTATTATCTTCACTCAAAAGTTTTGATACTAGTGGTGCAATCTTATTAAGGCTTTAGGTACATACTGTGAAAATTTCAAAAGGATTGCTGCATTTTTCACTGTTTTGTAAAATTGTGTGCCTTTTTTATCTCTTAAAGGCACAGTAACGTTTTTTCAAATTGTGTTTTCTATTTGATTAAAGTGATTTCCAAGCCTGTTTGTGTATACTACTAGTCTGTTAAACATGTCTGATACCAAGGAAAATCCTTGTTCAATGTGTTTACAAGCCATGGTGGAACCCCCTCTCAGAATGTGTCCCACTTGTACTGATATGTCTATACACTTTAAAGATCATATTGTTGCACTTAAGAATGTGGCCCAAGATGATTCTCAGACTGAAGGTAACGAGGGTAGCCCGTCTACCTCTCCCCAAGTGTCACAACCAGTTACGCCCGCTCAAGCGATGCCTAGTACCTCTAGTGCGTCTAACCCTTTTACATTACAAGACTTAGCGGCAGTCATGGATAATTCTCTTGCAGCCTTCTATCTAAACTGCCCGTGTTACCTGCAAAGCGTGATAGCTCCGTTTTTAAGAACAGATTATGAGCATTCTGATGCTTTGGTAGTCGTATCCGATATACCCTCACAACCCTCTGAAGTGGCAGTGAGGGATTTGATGTCTGAGGGAGAGGTCCTCTGATTCAGGAAGGGTTCCTCCTCAGACAGATTCAGATACATTGGCTTTTAAATTTAAACTAGAACACCTCCGCGTTTTGCTCAGGGAGGTATTAGCTACTCTGGATGACTGCGACCCTTTGGTGATCCCAGAGAAATTGTGTAAAATGGACAAGTACCTAGAGGTCCCTGTTTACACTGATGCGTTTCCGGTCCCTAAGAGGATTGCGGATATCGTTACTAGGGAGTGGGATAGACCAGGTGTTCCCTTTGTTCCCCCTCCTGTTTTATAGAAAATGTTCCCCATATCTGACCCCATGCGGGACTCGTGGCAGACGGTCCCTAAGGTGGAGGGGGCTGTTTCTTCACTTGCTAAATGCACAACCATACCAATTGAAGACAGTTGTGCTTTTAAAGACCCTATGGATAAAAAGTTAGAGGGTTTACTAAAGAAATTTTTTGCTCAACAAGGTTTTCTTCTCCAACCTATTGCCTGCATTATTCCTGTAACTACTGCAGCTGCTTTCTGGTTTGAGGCGCTGGAAGACTCACTCCAGACGGAGACCTCATATGAGGAAATTATGGATAGAATTAAGGCTCTAAAGCTAGCTAATTCTTTTATCACTGACGCCGCTTTCCAAATAGCTAAGCTAGCGGCAAAAAATTCAGGTTTCGCCATTTTGGCGCGCAGGGCGCTATGGCTAAAGTCCTGGGCGGCCGATGTGTCGTCTAAATCGAAGCTTTTGAACATTCCTTTCAAAGGAAAGACCCTCTTCAGGCCTGAATTGAAAGAGATTATTTCAGAAATCACTGGGGGAAAAGGCCATGCTCTCCCTCAGGACAAGTCCTTTAAGACAAAGAACAAAGCTAATTTTCGTTCCTTTCGTAATTTCAGGAGCGGCCCCGCTTCATCCTCTCCGGCTGCAAAGCAAGAGGGGATCGCTTCACAGCCCAAGGCAACCTGGAAACCTTACCAGGGCTGGAATAAGGGTAAACAGGTCAAAAAGCCTGCAGCTGCCACCAAGACAGCATGAAGGGGTAGCCCCCGATCCGGGACCGGATCTAGTAGGGGGCAGACTCTCTCTCTTCGCTCAGGCCTGGGCAAGAGATGTACACGATCCTTGGGCATTAGAGATTGTATCCCAGGGATATCTTCTAGAATTCAAGGACTCTCCTCCAAGGGGAAGGTTCCACATTTCTCGTCTGTCCACAGATCAGACAAAGAAAGAGGCGTTTTTACGCTGTGTAGAAGATCTACATACAATGGGAGTGATCCAACCAGTTCCAATTGCGGAACAAGGGTTGGGTTTTTACTCAAACCTGTTTGTGGTTCCCAAAAAAGAGGGAACTTTCAGACCCATCCTGGATCTAAAAATTCTAAACAGAGTCCCATCATTCAAAATGGAGACCATTCGGACAATCTTACCAATGATCCAGGAAGGTCAATATATGACTACAGTGGATCTAAAGGATGCATACCTACACATTCCTATCCACAAAGATCATCACCAGTTTCTCAGGTTCGTTTTTCTGGACAAGCATTACCAGTTTGTGGCTCTTCCCTTCGGCTTAGCCACTGCTCCCAGAATTTTCACAAAGGTGCTAGGGTCCCTCCTGGCGGTGCTAAGACCGCGGGGCATAGCAGTGGCACTTTACCTAGACAACATCTTAATTCAGGCGCCGTCTTTCCAAAGAACCAAATCTCACACAGAGATTGTATTGGCCTTTCTGAGGTCTCACGGGTGGAAGGTGAACATCAAAAAGAGTTCTCTTTCCCCCCTCACAAGGGTTCCCTTCCTAGGGACTCTAATAGACTCGGTAGAAATGAAAATATTTCTGACGGAGGTCAGAAAATTAAAACTCTTAACTACTTGCCGAGCTCTTCATTCCATTCCCCGGCCATCTGTAGCTCAGTGCATGGAGACAATCGGATTAATGGTAGCAGCAATGGACATAGTCCCTTTTGCGCGGATACACCTCAGACCACTGCAACTATGCATGCTCAAACAGTGGAATGGGGATTATGCAGATTTGTCTCCTCAAATTCAGTTGGACCAGGGGACCAGAGATTCTCTTCTCTGGTGGTTGTTTCAGGATCACCTGTCTCAGGGAATATGTTTCCGCAGACCAGAGTGGATCATTGTAACGACCGAAGCCAGTCTGTTAGGCTGGGGTGCAGTCTGGGACTCTCTAAAAGCTCAGGGCTTATGGTCTCGGGAAGAAACTCTTCTTCCGATAAACATTCTGGAACTGAGGGTGATATTCAACGCTCTTCAGACATGGCCTCAACTAGCTGCGGCCAAATTCATCAGATTTCAGTCGGACAACATCACGACTGTAGCTTACGTCAATCATCAGGGGGGAACAAAGAGTTCCCTAGCGAAGACGGAAGTAACCAAGATAATCAGGTGGGCGGAGGATCACTCCTGCCATCTATCAGCAATTCACATCCCAGGAGTAGACAACTGGGAGGCGGATTTTCTAAGTCGTCAGACTTTTCAACCGGGGGAGTGGGAACTCCACCCGGAGGTATTTGCCCAGCTGACTCAGCTATGGGGCACTCCAGAGTTGGATCTGATGGCGTCCCGTCAGAACACCAAACTTCCTCTCTACGGGTCCAGGTCCCGGGACCCCAAGGCGGTATTGATAGATGCTCTAGCAGCGCCTTGGTCCTTCAATCTGGCTTATGTTTTCCACCGTTTCCCCTTCTCCCTCGTCTGGTCGACAGAATCAAGCAGGAGAAGGCTTTGGTGATTCTGATAGCGCCTGCGTGGCCACGCAGGACTTGGTATGCAGACCTAGTGGACATGTCATCTGTCCCACCATGGACACTGCCAATGAGGCAGGATCTTCTAATACAGGGTCCGTTCAAGCATCCCAATCTAATTTCTCTACGTCTGACTGCTTGGAGATTGAACGCTTAATTCTATCAAAGCGTGGTTTCTCTGAGTCAGTTATAGATACTCTGATTCAGGCTAGAAAGCCTGTCACCAGGAAAATCTACCATAAGATATGGCGGAAATTTCTTTGTTGGTGTGAATCCAAGGGTTACTCATGGAGTAAAATTTGGATTCCCAGGATACTGTCTTTTCTCCAAGAAGGATCGGAGAAAGGATTGTCAGCTAGTTCCTTAAAAGGACAGATATCTGCTCTGTCTATCCTTTTACACAAGCGTCTGGCAGAGGTACCAGACGTTCAAGCGTTTGCGCAGGCTTTAGTCAGAATCAAGCCTGTCTATAAACCTGTGGCTCCACCATGGAGTCTAAATCTAGTTCTTTCAGTTCTTCAAGGGGTTCCGTTTGAACCTTTACATTCCATAGATATTAAGTTGTTATCTTGGAAAGTTTTGTTTTTGGTAGCTATCTCTTCTGCTCGAAGAGTCTCAGAATTATCTGCCTTACAGTGTGATTCACCTTACCTGGTGTTCCACGCAGATAAGGTAGTTTTGCGTACCAAACCTGGTTTTCTTCCTAAAGTTGTTTCTAACAAGAATATTAACCAGGAAATAGTTGTTCCTTCTCTGTGTCCTAATCCTTCTTCGAAGAAGGAACGTCTGTTACACAATCTTGATGTAGTTCGTGCTTTAAAGTTCTATTTACAAGCAACTAAGGATTTCAGACAAACATCTTCCTTGTTTATCTATTCTGGTAAGAGGAGAGGTCAGAAAGCGACTGCTACCTCTCTTTCCTTTTGGCTGAAAAGCATCATCCGTTTGGCCTATGAGACTGCTGGCCAGCAGCCTCCTGAAACTATTACTGCTCATTCTACCAGAGCAGTGGCTTCCACATGGGCTTTTAAAAACGAGGCTTCTGTTGAACAGATTTGTAAGGCAGCGACTTGGTCTTCACTGCATAATTTTTCCAAATTTTCCAAATTCGATACTTTTGCTTCTTCGGAGGCTATTTTTGGGAGAAAAGTTTTGCAAGCAGTGGTGCCTTCCGTTTAAGGTACCTGCCTTGTTCCCTCCCTTCATCCGTGTCCTAAAGCTTTGGTATTGGTATCCCACAAGTAAAGGATGAATCCGTGGACTGGATACACCTTGCAAGAGAAAACAAAATTTATGCTTACCTGATAAATTACTTTCTCTTGCGGTGTATCCAGTCCACGGCCCGCCCTGGCAATTAAGTCAGGTAAAAATTTTTTTGTTTAAACTACAGTCACCACTGCACCCTATGGTTTCTCCTTTTTCTTCCTAACCTTTGGTCGAATGACTGGGGGGTGGAGCTAGAGGGGGAGCTATATGGACAGCTCTGCTGTGTGCTCTATTTGCCACTTCCTGTAGGGAAGGAGAATATCCCACAAGTAAAGGATGAATCCGTGGACTGGATACACCGCAAGAGAAAGTAATTTATCAGGTAAGCATAAATTCTGTTTTTAGGATTTATATTTATTTTACAGACAACTTTGCATTTTTCTGCAAACAGTTCTCTGTATTGTTAGCATGTTAGATAATATTGGGTCTGCACCTATTCTATGCATTTCAATCTGCAGTGATTAATAGGCAGTTAGGCACACTCACCTCGAGCAGCTGGACAGGAAGATAAATGGGAAGTGGCTGCTAGATCTTGTTGCTCGATAGGTCTGGTCTGCTCTGTGTACTCAGATCAATTTCAGTCTGCTAAGCTTGCATTACTTTGCTGTAACACAAGCGGACAGCTCCACCTACTGGCTGTTTTAATTAGTGCACTGCTTTCCAATGATTTTCACTTGCAGTCACATGACTGAAAAAAAGTTTGTTTTTCTGAAACGGCGCAAATTGAACCAGAGTAAACCGAGGGCCACCTGTACTTTGTTTGTAGTAAAGGTGAAGACTTCATTCAGGTTTATTATTGTATTTCAGATACCTTTTCTGTGAGTGTAAGTTTCTGTTTTCTTTATGATGGTTATTTATTGAGATTTTGAAAATCCAGATGTTTGTAGTCTCAACTATTTCTGCTATACTGGGCTCAAGGACCCTTAAAGTTAAAGTTTCTATTCTTATGTCTTGGCTTATATGTTACTTTCCAAAGAATAGCTGTACAGTCTTGGGACCTTCCTTTAAGTTTAGTAGCATTTATGGTAACACCACTTAGACCGTTCTGGGGGTCTCTTACTGTTTAGACTATTTAGTTTTACTTTTGAATAGTCTTGAGATATGTTTTTATGAGAGCTGTCACTTTATCTTAATCTTTTAAGACAGAGGCTTTACCTGGGTGGATTTCTTAAACAGTAGTTTGAATTTGTTTCGTTTTAATTCTTGACGTGCCAATCTGCTGCTAAATGTTGATTGTTAAATTTTGTTTAACATGTAATCTTAGATAACGTCTATTTTTTGCAGTATAAACTTATATTTGTAGTCTTTACCATCCATCTTATATTGTGTATAGCTTTATAAAAAAAAAATTCACTGATAAGTATTACCAGGGAAGGAAAAGATAACTAGAAATTACCAACCAAATATAAGCAATTTCCATATCTTGGCCTATATCCGTGGCTAATACTTACCCAGGCTACCTTAACCTTGTTGCTGGGCAGCTCTATGGAGAGGAAGGGGAAGTGCTTGAGGATTACCTCTATAGGTAATCAGGGGAGTGGGCAGTTCTGTCCATGCCCTTTGGGGGAGGTGTTTCACTGGTAATATTACCCAGGGATATAGGCCAATATATAGAAATTGCTTATATTGTTAATTTCTAGTTATCTGTATATAAGGTACAGGTAGGGGGCTATGTTTATGTGAGGCAGAGCAGACTTTTTATATTGGTTTGTGCAAGAGGCAGAGGGCACCTTTTTATAATAGTCCTAAAGCCCATGCACACGGGCCATTTCTTGCAGTACAGCAGTCACACCCCTTGCTCTCTCCCCCTCTCTGTTTTGCTCTCTCTCCCCCCTCTCTTTTGCTCTCTCTCTCTCCCCCTTCACTTTTGCTCTCTCTTTCTCTCTCTTTCTCTCTCTTCCCTCTCTTTTGCCCTCTCTCCCCCTGTCTTTTGCTCTCTCTCCCGCTCTTTTTTGCTTTCTCTCTCTCTCTCTCTCTCTCTCTCTCTCTCTCTCTCTCTCTCTCTCTCTCTCTCTCTCTCTCTCTCTCTCTCTCTCTCTCTCTCTCTCTCTCTCTCTCTCTCCCCCTCTGTTTTGCTCTCTCTCCCCTCTGTTTTGCTCTCTCTCTCTCCCCCTCTCGTTTGCTCTCTCTCTCTCCCCCTCTCTTTTGCTCTTCCCCCCTCTCTTTTGCTTTCTCCCCCCTCTCGTTTGCTCTCTCTCCCCCCTTTCTTTTGCTCTATCTCCCCCTGTATTTTGCTCTCTCTCCCCCTCTTTTTTGCTTTCTCTCTCTCCCCCTTTCTTTTGCTCTCTCTCCCCTCTCTTTTGTTCTCTCTGCCCCCTCTTCCCCCTCTCTCTCTCCCCCCTCTCTTTTGCTTTCTCTACCCCCTCTCTTTTTCTCTCTCTCCTCCTCTTTTGCTTTCTCTCTCCCACTCTCTTTTGCTCTCTCTGTCCCCTCTCTTTGGCTCTCTCTTACCCCTCTTTGGCTTTCTCTCTGTGTTCTTTTGCTCTCTCTCTCCCCCTCTCTTTTGCTCTCTCTCTCCCCCTCTTTTTTTTTCTCTCTCTGCCCCCTCTCTTTTTCTCTCCCCCCCATCTCTTTTGCTATCTCTATCACCCCCTCTCTTTGGCTCTCTCTCTTCCCTTTCTTCGGCTCTCTGTCCAACTCTTTTGCCACTCCCGGCTGTCCACGCCCCCATCACAGTGCCACACCCCACCATGGCGCTCCCGTAGGTTACACCCACCAGACCACACCCCCATTGCGGCGCAACGGCCGGTCACTGCCCCATTGCGGTGCTCCCGCTGGCCACGCTAGTGACACCACACCATCTCTGTTGTCAGGATCCTAAAGGCCAGGTGTGTTTGTCCTCGCGCAGTCTCTACTGCGCATGACAGCTTCGGAACAAACACACTTGGCCTTTTATATTATAGGATATCTGTATATAAGGTACTGGGGAGGGGGCTGTGTGTGCACGAGGCTGGGGGAACATATCTATAATATTACCTAGCTGTGTATAAGATACTTGTACTTGTGCATTTCTGTATATCACAGTTCCCCTGTAAGACTCCCATACACAACCCCCACCCCTTCATTCATACACAGCCTCAGGCTCCCCTCTCAACCCCCTCTCCTCTTGCTTTGGCTGGGGTTAAACCAAAATAGTGATTATCATATGTTTAGTGTGTGCCTGGTGTATATGTATGTATGTATGTTTGTATATGTTTATGTGACATATATATATATATATATATATATATATATTATATATTTCAGGGTTGGAGTTTAGATATATGTGTGTGTGTAGATATATGGATTATATAGACGTGTGAGTGCATATGTATATTTGTTGGTGTATGTATGGCCATTATACCCATATTTGTAGTTACTGTATGTGCCACTGTTGCAGGTCTCAGTGTTACAGAATATCACTGACTATGAAGAAGAAGCTGCCTGAGCAGATCCTGAATCACATCCTGGAGATTCTCTACCTGCTGACGGGAGAGGTGAGAAAACATCATAATGACACCATGGTAACCTCCTGCAGTGAATATGTGTATTAGTTGCTTAGCAACAAGAGGTGACAGATACACAGAGGGAAAGAAAGAGCCAGTGTTTAAAGGGACATGAAACCCAAATTTTTTCTTTCATGATTCAGATAGAGAATACAATTTTAAACAACTTTCCAATTTACTTCTATTATTTAATTTGCTTTGTTCTCTTGTTATCCTTTGCTGAAATGTTTATCTAGGTTCTAGGTGTTGATTGGTTACTGCATATATATATTTATCGATTGTGATTGGCTCACACATGTGTTCAGCCCCAAGGCAGAACATAGTGCGATCTGCGATAATATCGCAGAAAGTGGAGCCTGCCTGCAGAAAGAATGGCCAGTTCTGTTAAGCACATCATTTTCTTCAACAGTTTTTTTTTTTAAATAATTATTATTGCGCATAGCAACCGGCACATTTTTACTTTCACATTATTGGCTGCTGCTCATCAAATTGATACATTTTATTAGATGCTTTGCTTATAACTTAAATTTGTTACTTTAGCCGCCAGAACTGCTTCTGCGACTGAGGTAAGTGTGCAGCCAGGGATGCGCGTTAATAATAGCAGAAAACCCCTTGTAACCCTTCTCCTCCCCGGCTCAAAGTGTTAATAGCACCGCACAGGGGGAAAAAATGTTATCCCTGCTGCGGTCTGCTTGTGAAGACTGTTAGATTAAAAGTGATGTGTGTGGGCGGAGTTTTGGGAATAGCCGATTCCCACTTTTGATAATCAATCACAATTGCCAAATTAGACTAGACACAAAATCAACCGGTATTAGCTTTCACAGTAGTGTTGTACAAAAAAAGAACATGAAGGCTGAAGCTAGCACTGCTTAAAACTGAGGCGGTCCCCCCTCTCTACTGAAGCCCGCACCCAGGCTGTAAACATTTTTTTGTGAATGTGAGCGCAGCCTTCATGTTCTTTTTTGTACAACACTACTGTGAAAGCTAATACCGGTTGATTGTGTGTCTAGTCTAATTTGGCAATTGTGATTGATTATCAAAAGTGGGAATCGGCTATTCCCAAAACTCCGCCCACACACATCACTTTTAATCTAACAGTCTTCACAAGCAGACCGCAGCAGGGATAAAAATTTTTTCCCCTGTGCGGTGCTATTAACACTTTGAGCCGGGGAGGGAAGGGTTACAATACAGCGGTTGTCCATAGCGCGACACTGGAGTGCTATGTTTTCTGTGTGGTATCATAAAAGCATATAAAGTCACAGGCAGCAGATGTATTATATACCCCCTGGGGCTGTTTGTAAAGGTTAAACCATACAAACAGCCCCAGGGGGTATATAATACATCTGCTGCCTGTGACTTTATATGGTTTATGATATCACACAGAAAACATAGCACTCCAGTGTCGCGCTATGGAGGGAGGGGCGAGTGTCAGTGTGCAGGTCTGCAGGAGCAGAACACCAGTACGTGAGAGACGTTTAGAGATCCCCCCCAGCTGCCTTTTCTGCAAACTCTTGTAACCCTTCTCCTCCCCGGCTCAAAGTGTTAATAGCACCGCACAGGGGAAAAAAATGTTATCCCTGCTGCGGTCTGCTTGTGAAGACTGTTAGATTAAAAGTGATGTGTGTGGGCGGAGTTTTGGGAATAGCCAATTCCCACTTTTGATAATCAATCACAATTGCCAAATTAGACTAGACACACAATCAACCGGTATTAGCTTTCACAATAGTGTTGTACAAAAAAGAACATGAAGGCTGCGCTCACATTCACAAAAAATGTTTACAGCCTGGGTGCGGGCTTCAGTAGAGAGGGGGGACCGCCTCAGTTTTAAGCAGTGCTAGCTTCAGCCTTCATGTTCTTTTTTTGTACAACACTACTGTGAAAGCTAATACCGGTTGATTGTGTGTCTAGTCTAATTTGGCAATTGTGATTGATTATCAAAAGTGGGAATCGGCTATTCCCAAAACTCCGCCCACACACATCACTTTTAATCTAACAGTCTTCACAAGCAGACCGCAGCAGGGATAACATTTTTTTCCCCTGTGCGGTGCTATTAACACTTTGAGCCGGGGAGGAGAAGGGTTACAAGAGTTTGCAGAAAAGGCAGCTGGGGGGGATCTCTAAACGTCTCTCACGTACTGGTGTTCTGCTCCTGCAGACCTGCACACTGACACTCGCCCCTCCCTCCATAGCGCGACACTGGAGTGCTATGTTTTCTGTGTGATATCATAAACCATATAAAGTCACAGGCAGCAGATGTATTATATACCCCCTGGGGCTGTTTGTAAAGGTTAAAACATACATGATACAACTATAATGAAATGATGCCAAAGTCAGAGAAAAGCATCAACAGAAACAGACTTTATATTTAAATTGCAGTTTAGTTATATTATTGTTAAGTATAACACTGGTATATTAGTTTAGTGGGCATTGGGCAAGGAACCTGACCCCTTACTGGTATTTGGCAAGTCAATGAGGAAGTCTGAATAAAGAAACATGATGTTTCTCATCTGTATGTTCACTCTCTCATTCTCATTATCTGTCTCACATCTCTCATGCAACTAATTTCTCTTTCTGCCTTTCTCATCTTTCTCACTTATCTTTCTTTATCTGCCTCAGCTCTATCTCCCCCTCACTCATCTCTTCCCATTTTCACCCACTCTCTTTTTATGTTAGCTCTCTCTTTGTTACACCTCTTTACCCTTTTTCATCATTCTCTTGTAACCTGCTAATTCTCCCTCTGCTCTTTTTGTATCACTTCCCCATATTTTTCCCCTCAATATTTTACTTTTACAAGGTGTGATGCCAGTATTTATTCCGGCGGTTCATATATTTTCCTGCCCATGATCCTTATGTTAGAGATAGATATATTAGCAAATCTCAATCTATAATCTATCTATATGTGTGTCTGTCTATATACTGTATTAGCACTATATATGACACAGTAGTGAGTGACACAGCACTGCACTGCCTGGTACAGATGGTATAGCCAGAGGAGGGCTCAGGGGGCTGGTATACAATCCGTGGTATATCTGCATCACCAGTATAATAACACCAAGCACTACTATATAACACAGTAGTGTGCTAGTGACTGGCACATGGGTATAGGTAGCCAGAGGGGGGCTGGTTATAGGAGTGGTATCTGCATCACCGACCGACCGTATAATAACGCTCAGCACTATATAATGACACAGTAGTGACACTGGCTCATGGGTATAGCCAGAGGAGGGCTGGTTATAGGATCAGTGGTATCTGCATCAGTATAATAACACCCAGCACTATATAATGACACAGTAGTGACACTGGCACATGGGTATAGCCAGAGGAGAGCTGGTTATAGGATCAGTGGTATCTGCATCAGTATAATAACACCCAGCACTATATAATGACACAGTAGTGACACTGGCACATTGGTATAGCCAGAGGAGGGCTGGTTATAGGATCAGTGGTATCTGCATCAGTATAATAACACCCGGCGCTATATAATGACTCAGTAGTGACACTGGCACATTGGTATAGCCAGAGGAGGGCTGGTTATATAGGATCAGTGGTATCTGCATCAGTATTATAACACCCAGCACTATATAAGGACACAGTAGTGACACTGGCACATGGGTATAGCCAGAGGAGGGCTGGTTATAGGATCAGTGGTATCTGCATCAGTATAATAACACGTCACCCAGCGCTGTATAATGACACAGTAGTGACACTGGCACATGGGTATAGCCAGAGGAGGGCTGGTTATAGGATCAGTGGTATCTGCATCAGTATAATAACACCCAGCGCTATATGACACAGTAGTGACCCTGGCACATGGGTATAGGCAGAGGAGGGCTGGTGATAGAATCAGTGGTATCTGCATCAGTATAATAACACCCAGCGCTATATAATGACACAGTAATGACACTGGCACATGGGTATAGCCAGAGGAGGGCTGGTTATAGGGTCAGTGGCATCTGCATCAGTATAATAACACCCGGCGCTATATAATGACACAGTAGTGACACTGGCTCATGCTTATAGCCAGAGGAGGGCTGGTGATAGAATCAGTGGTATCTGCATCAGTATAATAACACCCAGCACTATATAATGACACAGTAGTGACACTGGCACATGGGTATAGCCAGAGGAGGGCTGGTTATAGGGTCAGTGGCATCTGCATCAGTATAATAACATCCAGCACTATATAATAACACAGTAGTGACACTGGCTCATGCTTATAGCCAGAGGAGGGCTGGTTATAGAATCAGTGGTATCTGCATCAGTATAATAACATCCAGCACTATATAATAACACAGTAGTGACACTGGCTCATGCTTATAGCCAGAGGAGGGCTGGTGATAGAATCAGTGGTATCTGCATCAGTATAATAACACCCAGCACTATATAATGACACAGTAGTGACACTGGCACATGGGTATAGCCAGAGGAGGACTAGTTATAGGATCAGTGGTATCTGCATCAGTATAATAACACCCAGCACTATATAATGACACAGTAGTGACACTGGCTCATGCTTATAGCCAGAGGAGGGCTGGTGATAGAATCAGTGGTATCTGCATCAGTATAATAACACCCAGCACTATATAATGACACAGTAGTGACACTGGCTCATGCTTATAGCCAGAGGAGGGCTGGTTATAGGGTCAGTGGCATCTGCATCAGTATAATAACACCCAGCACTATATAATAACACAGTAGTGACACTGGCACATGGGTATAGCCAGAGGAGGGCTGGTTATAGGGTCAGTGGCATCTGCATCAGTATAATAACACCCAGCACTATATAATAACACAGTAGTGACACTGGCACATCATGGGTATAGCCAGACAAGGGCTGGTTATAGGATCAGTGGTATCTGCATCAGTATAATAACACCCAGCACTATATAATGACACAGTAGTGACACTGGCTCATGCTTATAGCCAGAGGAGGGCTGGTTATAGGGTCAGTGGCATCTGCATCAGTATAATAACACCCAGCACTATATAATGACACAGTAGTGACACTGGCACATGGGTATAGCCAGAGGAGGGCTGGTTATAGGGTCAGTGGCATCTGCATCAGTATAATAACACCCAGCACTATATAATAACACAGTAGTGACACTGGCACATCATGGGTATAGCCAGACAAGGGCTGGTTATAGGATCAGTGGTATCTGCATCAGTATAATAACACCCAGCACTATATAATGACACAGTAGTGACACTGGCACATGGGTATAGCCAGAGGAGGGCTGGTTATAGGGTCAGTGGCATCTGCATCAGTATAATAACACCCAGCGCTATATAATAACACAGTAGTGACACTGGCACATCATGGGTATAGCCAGACAAGGGCTGGTTATAGGATCAGTGGTATCTGCATCGCAGCATCAGTATAAAACAGTACACCAAGCAGTGCACTATAAAATATTTTTTTTTAATTTTACATGTGACTTTAAAAAAAAAAAAAAAAAAAAAACATTCACATGTAGGCTGTAGCTTGTCCTTCACTAAGGTCTGTACTTTGGAAAATGTCCGCCACAGCCTTTGTCTGACTGTGTGCCTATCCCTGACTGTAATACTGTCTGTCAGACACCGTCCCTTAGAGAAAAACTTGGTAATAAACATTTTTTTGGCAAATCAGGACAAGTAGATTGTCACGAGAGAGTAGATATGGCTCGTACTTTAGTCCCTCCTTGGACAAGTAGTTTTTTTTTTTTAAATTTACACACCCCTCCTGTAAGTGTACTAGCTTTTCTATTACTGCATGCACTGCTGTGGTGAGCCATTGACAAGAGACAGTGGGACATTAGCCACCCACACATCACATCAGTCACCTCTGCTAGTTCAAACAACTGCATTTCATGCCGATATGAACATATGATTTTCAAAAAGGTGTTCAAAAGAACAAACTTTATTTCATGATAAAAAATAATTTAAGTTTCTTAACGGGATAGTAAAGTCAAAATTAAAGGGACAGTATACTGTAAAATAGTTTTTCCCTTAATGTGTTTACAATTGCTTTTTTTACCAACTGCAGAGTAAAAATGTATGAAAATTAGCTTTTTAAGGTTTATTTCTGTATATTAAAGCTCTGATTTTGTGTTTTGAAGCCACAGCCTAATAAAATAGGTTGAGCTTGTAGTTATAATCAGATCTCATTACTGTATCACATTGTGCACATATACCTGCTTCTTTATCTTATATCTGTCCTTAAAACAATCACCAATACTTTGAGAGAACAATGGAAAATGAACATTTTATTACCTTATCTCTGCTTTATCACACTGAGAGTGTAATTTCTTCTGCTGGCTGTGTTTACAAAGCTTATCTATAGCTGGTACGCGCGGCCACAAACTTTCAGAATAGGTGGGGATACCACATGCTAAATTAACAATTTCAAATGCCAATATAAGGGTAAAGGAGCTACTTGTAAACAATTTAATACACTCCAGCAGGTAAAGTGGATCATTGGGAACAAATTAAAGGGGAGAATTTTTTTGAGTAAACTGTCCCTTTAAACTTTCATGATTCAGAAAGGTCATGCACCGTGCACGTTTATGTTACTTTTGATTTCTCTGCAAAAGGCGCCGTGTCGTCATTTAAGAGGATATTATTTTTGCTAACTTGTGTTTTCATGTTAAATAGAAAGGAAACTACTTTAAATTTTTCAGGCGTATATTTAACAGTTGAAAGGTGTAGTGCGTTACTGAAGAACAAGATAGAAAGAGAGAAATTCTTCCACATGGCGACCTCCAGTGAACGCGTGAGTTGTAGCTTGTGTGAAGAACGAATTATTTTAAAAAACGTAAAAACTAATTTTTCACGTCATCATCCAGGACATACTGTGAAATACACATCCACTACAAGTAATTTGATAAAGAGCTTTTTAAGTGGGCCCGTGCCGCCAAAAAAAAAGAGACAGAGTGAAAATATAGAAAGTGCACAGGTGCATATTCAGCCCCTTGCAGGAGCAGAGATTGATAATGAAAATACTTCAACAACAAGCGCAAAAGAACAAACAATTGAAGATAACGTGACAGTGTTTGATATACCGCCGGCGCCTATGTTAGAAGTTCAAGAAACAAGCAGTGCAGCAGCAGCACTAACCACTCACTCGTCAGCCTCTGGGTCCTCCGTCAGCACATCTGGACATCATCAACAACATGTTTTACAGGATGTATTATCCAAAATGAAATGTAAGTATCAATTATAATAGAATGTAGATAACGCTTTTACATGTCAGCTACTCTGTCTTGTACCTAATCATGGCTTTTTCTCTTTTTCAGCATTAATTGAAACAGCCCAGCAAAAATCTTTAAGTGTAAAAGAGCTACCAGTAAGGAACAGTGGACCTGTTGATGTAACAATTGAAGAGAAGGTTGACCTCATAACAAGTGCCCGATCAATTGAAGGGTTACTTAAATGGGCATCCAGTTTCACTTTTGTGAGAAGTGAAGCTGGCATTCTGTGCACAGCGTGCGGGACTACTCTGCAATATGATTTCAGACTTGGTGAGTCCTTTACCGAGGAGTCGTTGCCCTCTGCATTTTGCCATCTAAAGTACAGTGTTAAAAGACACATTTTGCTAGAAAAACATATTGAAAATGTAAACATTAGTGAAAAGAGAAAAAAAGAAAATGAAGAGTTAATGAGATCAGGGAAAGATAATGCTCTTAATTGAGCAGCTTCAGCATATATGACCTACAAATTAAATCTTTCATACAAGGCTTATGAAACGATTGTGGCAGAAATGTACAACAGTGGTTGTAGTATAGGAGTAAGTAATCATTCTAAAGAATTTCCAAGGTTGTTTCTTCCATTTGTTCATTCTAGTCTAAAAAAAAGAAATAGCCTCCTTCATAATATCTAGTGACCTTCCTGTGGGCATTGTGGCAGACAAAATTACAGTAAATCATCGAAGTAGACATATAGTTGGATTACGTATACCAGTTTTTGAAATGGACAATAAATATTTGTACAACACTGTGTACTTGGAGCATAATTTTGTACAGAACTTCACAGGAAAAGGTTTAGCTAACAGCATAATTAACACCTGTAGTAAGTTTGGTTTTGATGCGCATTTCTTGAGAAACAATTTTGTTGGTCTGGCAGTCGATGGTCAGTACATAAAACTTGGAGTAGCAGATCATATTAATCAGGAACTAGCCTTGGATAAAGTTCCTGTATTGTTACCCTTCCCCAGGGGGTCCCCTTCACCTCACATCCGTACCCCTTCCTCCCCTCCCCAGTTCCCTTCACCTCCCATCTGTACCCCTCCCTCTCCTTTCCCCCTTTTTTTTTTTTTTTTTTTTCCTTCTCTCTCTTCCCTTGCTCTTTCTTCAACTTTCTTTCCTTCTCCCTGTCCAAGTAAGACATCAGACCTGAGGTCATATTCAGCAGTATGAATCAAGCGTGCTGAAAACTGAATTGTATAACGTTGTCTTAATTATCTGATGTCAAGTCCCAAAGTTTCTGTTTGAGATGTTTATAGTGTTTTAGCACCACGAGCTCGTGTCTTGTGGAAACAAGCTCAAGATTCTCACACTGTTTACAAAATGTAAAGAGCAAGAAAATGATATACTTGTTGTAATTGTACACTCATCATTCTTACCCAGTGGATAAACTGTACAAAATTTTTCATGTTAGCAGTGTCTGGGGGATACTCACGGCTTAGTCCTATGGGCAGGACCCCTGTACATTATTTGTCTATTCAATGTATATTATTGACCATTGGTTGTATATCTTGCTAAAATTAATAAAGCTTGTTTGAAAACTAAAAAAAAAAAAAAAAAGTTCCTGTATCGTGGGATCCTATGCACCGCATAGAAGTTATACAAAAGCACGCTACTGTTCCAGACCTTATTTACAAAGGACACAGTCTTGTTGCTGAAAGTATGAAAGAATTTTCAACCTTTACAAAGTATGAGCTGTTGCTGCAGTCATCTGATGAATTTTCTGATTATTTTTACAAACCAAAAGTTTTCAAGACAATGAAGTTTGCCAGTTACTCCGATTCGGTTTTTAAAACATTTCTTGCTGATTACAGATCATTTGTTAGTGCCTGTGAAAAAAGCCCAGATCTGTTTGCCTTAAGAGACAGACTTATATTAAAATCAAACATTTTCACAGTGCTTTTGTTGAGCGATATATATTCCTTTATTTCTAGTATTTCAAAGCTTGTGCAATCCAGCTATAATCTACCATGGGACACTTTCCATTATATGAGTTGTCTGAAAAATGGTTTAGACATCCAGAAAGACCTTTTATTAAATCTGATGTCAAACGTGCAGACAAAAGAAGAACTGTGCACTAAAATAGATGCTCTTCCTGATGATTATTTCAGAAATATAAAAAGGAGTACTGAAGTATTTAAAAAAGGTGTTTTTAAAGGAGTTCCATTGACTGAGCTTCCTGTTAGTTCAAAGCTTTTAAGATCATTTGCAAAAACAAGTTCACAACAGGAGAATGATTGTGTACTGCTTTCAAAACATTTGCAGTGATTTTCAACTCTTTCTAACGTCCCTTTTAGAACAGATTGAAGTTTATGATGAATCTATTGAATCTGCTACAGTGGGCTTAAAAACTATGATTGATAGGGCAGAATTCCTGTTCAACCTAGATTATTTAACATTTCCAAGCACAAAAGTTTCACTTGAACAGGCAGAAAAATACTTCACCAGTTCAGCCAGTTTTTTATATTATGTCAGTGTGTTCTCGTTTCAGTTTTTAAAAACGGTCAATAAAGATCAACTGCTTTTTGAATATAGACAACTTCTAAGCTGCATGATAAATATCATCACTGCTTCGAGAAAAGAACATAACCTTCATGAGCTGAAAAATCTGTTTAAAATGATTGTGGCACAATGCAAAAACAAGTATGCTCTTGCCATAAAGTTGCTAACCTTTGTATTAACCATTCCAGTATCTGAAGCAATATGCGAGAGTTGGGGATCAACAATTACCAGAGTAATGGCAAGCAGACCAGGAGCAAGTGATGGAAGCTGGGATGAAATCGGCACAACTGATCAAAGAACATTCATCATTTCAAATGGTCCCCCATCTGGATACAAAGGAACACGTACATTTCTGAAAGCAGCCCTCCTAAGCAAATATGGTCCATCTTACTACAGACACTTTAAATCTGCATCTTGTAAAAAAAATTCTGAAAATGTGACATCAAAAGTTGTATGTAAAATTCGTGATGGTTCATGTGAATGTTTACCATGTTTTACATAACTTAAGTCATATATATTCAAAATTTGTGATGCATTGCTGATGCTACATGTGAATGTTTTTTTGTTTTGTTTTTTTTTTTAAGTCACACATGTAAAATTTGTGATGCAGCTTGCTACATGTAAGTGTTTTTTACCATCCATGTATGTTTAATCTAAGTTGTATGAAAGATTTCTGATGTTACATTACAGAAGTTAAAGTTCGTTCAAAAAAAAAATCAAAAATGTTTTGTTCATTATGTTTGAAATAAATATTGTTTATGAACGATTTAAAACTGATTTCTATTTCAAAATGACCTGCAGAAAATTTTGAACTAAAAAAAAAACTCATAGCAGAAAGTAAACAAAAGTTCTGCTCCTGGGGTGTTCAGTTAGAAACTATTAGTGCATTGCTGCTCCTTCAACAAATTATACCAAGAGAATGAAACAAATGAGATAATAGAAGTAAATTAGAAAGTTGTTTCAAATTATATTCTCTATCTGAATCATGAAAGAAAAAATTTGGGTTTCATGTCCCTTTAAGGTGTTTGTGCAAATTCAAAAGTGTAGAGTTGTTCTGGGAATATTCTGTTGTAGAAATTCACCTGAAGAGACCGTTATTTCCTAGCAGCCTTTTGTTATTTGTTCCATCATCCCCATACACAGGCAGCAATAGACAGCTCTTTAGGTTTCCTTCAGCATTTATACAGCATTTATTATGTGTGCAGACCGTTTGCAATGCTGCATTTAAAGAGCTATTCTAGTGGAAAAAATGACCGTATAATTTATTATTAGTGACGCTGTAAAGCTGTGTTTAACACCTAAAAAGGAGTTAATTGTTGTTATATACTATACAGATATACAACATTTATTGTATGTACATAACTTTTGCAATGCTGTGCTTAACTTCTGATATATACTGTGCACACATATAAATATTTATTCTTTCTGCAGACCTTTTGCATTGCATCACTTAATTGCTTGTATATGTACTGCGCATATATAACATATATTGTGTCTGCAGACCTTTTGTAATATGGCGTTTAAAAGGACATGAAATCCAACATTTTTTATTTAATAATTCAGATAGAGCATAGAATTTTAAACAACTTCAATAAAGGGCAGTCTATTTAAAAAAAAAAAAAAAAAAAAAACTACAACCCCCAAAGCTAAAATTACAAAAAATAAAAAATGTAAAATTACAGAAAAAAATAAACAAAGCTATCCAAAATTAAAATTTAAACCTAAACTAATACCCTATAAAAATAAAAATCCCCCCAAATAAAAATGCCCCCTAATCTAATACTAAACTACCAATATCCCTTAAAAGGGCTTGTGTGGGGCATTGCCCTAAGTTAAACGGCTCTTTTACCTAAACAAATAACCAATTACCCCCTAACAGTAAAAACCCCCCAAAATAAAAAAAACTAACAGTAAAAAAACCTAAACTACCCATTGCCCCAAAGGGGCATTTGTATGGGCATTGCCCTTAAAAGGGCATTTAGCTCTTTTACTGCCCTTTTAAGGGCAATCAGCTCTTTTCCAGTCCATTAAATACCTAATCTTAAAAAAAAAAAAGAAAAAAAAAAATCCTAACACTAAGCCCCAAATAGATACTCGCCGTTCCTGAAGTTCGGCGGATAAGGTCTTCTTCCAGGTGGCTCTATCATCTTCTATTTTAATTTGGAGCGAAGGCGGCGTGGAGCTGTGGATCCTCAGCGGCCGTCCTCACCGGCGGCACAGAGCTAAGGTGCGGAGCTGTCTTCCCCAACGCATGGATCATCAGCGGTGGTCCTCAACGGCGCCGGTCCATGGCGGCTCCTCTTCATCTGATGTCCGTCGTACACTAAAGATTGATTGCAAGGTACTGCAATCAATTTGGGGTACCTTGCATTCCTATTGGCTGAAATTTTTAAATCAGCCAATAGGATTAGAGCTACTGAAATATTATTGGCTGTTCAAATCAGCCAATAAGATTTCAGTAGCTCTCCTCCTATTGGCTGATTTCAAAATTCCAGCCAATAGAAATGCAAGGTACCCCAATAAATATGGGGTACCTTGCATTGAATCTTCACTGTTCAACAGACGGTCGCATGAAGAAGAGCCTCCACGCTGCTGAGGACTGCCACCATTGAGGACCGCCGCTGAGGATCCAGGCATCGGAAAGACAGCTTTGTACCTCCGCTTCACGCCGCCTTCTGTCCGGATGAAGATTGAAGATGATGGAGCCGCCTGAAAGAGGACCTTCTCCGCCGGACTTCAGGATATGGGGCTTAGGTTTAGGCTTTTTTATTTTAATTTTTGGGTGGTTTTTTTTTTTTTTTTTTTTTTTGATTAGGTTCTTTTGGGCTTGAAAAAGAGCTGATTGCCCTTTTAAAAGGACAGTCTAGACCAAAATAAACTTTCATGATTCAGATAGAGCATGTAATTTTAAACAATTTTCCAATTTATTTTTATCACCAATTTTGCTTTGTTCTCTTGGTATTCTTAGTTGAAAACTTAACCTAGGAGGTTCATATGCTAATTTCTTAGACCTTGAAGCCCACCTCTTTCAGATTGCATTTTAACAGTTTTTCACCACTAGAGGGTGTTAGTTCACATATTTCATATAGATAACACTGTGCTCGTGCACGAGAAGTTATCTGGGAGCAGGCACTGATTGGCTAGACTGCAAGTCTGTCAAAAGAACTGAAAAAAGGGGCAGTTTGCAGAGGCTTAGATACAAGATAATCACAGAGGTTAAAAGTATATTATTATAAATGTGTTAGTTATGCAAAACTGGGAAATGGGTAATAAAGGGATTATCTATCTTTTAAAACAATAAAAATTCTGGTGTAGACTGTCCCTTTAAGGGCAGTAAAAGAGCTGAATGTCCTTTTAAGGGCAATGCCCATACAAATGCCCCTTTGGGGGCAATGGAAAGTTTAGTTTTTTTTTAGTGTTATTTTTTTTTTTATTTTGGGCGGTTTGGTGGATGGGGGGGTTTACTGTTAGGAAGGGACTTAGTATTTTTAGAGGTAAAAGAGCTGTTTAACTTAGGGCAATGCCCTACAAAAGGCCCTTTTAAGGGCTATTGGTAGTTTAAATTAGCGGGTGTTTTTATTTTGGGGGGGATTTTTTTATTTTAATTGTCATTTAGTTTTAATTGGGGTTAATTTAAAGTGTGTTAGTTTAGGGGGCTTAGTAATTAAACTAGTTATTTGCATTGTGGGGGGTTTGGCGGTTTAGAGGTTAATAGATTAATTAGTTTGTTGCGATGTGGGTGTTTGGCGGTTTAGAGGTTAATAGGTTAATTAGGTTTATAGCGATGTGGGGGGTTGGCGGTTTAAGAGTTAATAGGTTAAATAGGTTTATTTCGATGTGGGGGTTTTGCGGTTTAGGGGTTAATAGGTTAATTAGGTTTATTGCGATGTGGGTGGTTGACGGTTAAGTGGTTAATATTTTTATTATGTTATCTGCTGATTAGGGGTTAATTACTTTATTGTTTTGTGAAGTGGGGGTTGACGGTTTAGGTGTTTTTTTTTTGTTAAACTTCGTGCGGGCGGTTACATGTTTTTACTTTTATTTCTTGCAGACGGTCACATGCTTTTTTTAGTTATTGCGTGTTGTCGGTTGCATGGTTTGTTTTTAGACTTCGGGTTTGCCTACGCTGCATCCAGGTGGATTCTTTTGGCAACGTGCGCAGCCAACATTCTTTTGGCTGCCTCGCACAGCCAACATTCCTTTGAAGATGCATCACAACTGGCGACGGCGATGAACTCGTTACAAACTTGATTATAGTATAGATTTGCTTCATTCTCTCTATACCCAGCTAGCTGAACACATCAGTTGAGCCTATGACAAGAAGCATATGTGCAGCCACCAATCGGCACCTAGTTCACTGTAGTGCATTTGAACAATGGTTACCACGAGAATTAAGCAAATTAGATAGCAGAAGTAAATTAGAAAGTTGCATAAAACTGCATGCCCCATCTGAATCCTGAATGTTTAATGTTCCTTTAACTAAGATGATGTTTAGCAGTCACACTGTGTGCTCAGAATGTGACCATGATGAGATGGAGAATATGATAACAGGATACACACAGGTGATGTGAGAGGCGTCAGTGATGTTTTTATGTTTCACTCTTGCAGCGTGTGACTAACTTACTGACAGCGAGTCACATGACCGGGGACAAGATGACAACAGAGAGAATACTGACCCACACCCTGCAGATCATGCACCTGCTGACAGGGGAGGTGAGAGCTGATGGAATATGTCATAACTAAGAGCGTAGATCTCATATGATGCAAAAAATCTTTTCTTTATTTAAATGTCCAGGATTGGAACACAGAACACCATGACGTGTCTGGGTCAAAACCCCTTAATCATATGATACAAATACAATTAAATCACCAAACTTATATAGGTGTGCACACAGGATTAACCCTATACATGTCTTCTGAAATTAAATTCATACATAATTTCCCCACCTAAAGGATAAACAGGTTAAAAAACTACAGCAATATCAAGAGTATAACCCTGACTGTCAAGCATATCAGTAAATCTTAAAAACCAGAAGAACAATAATACAACACCATCCATTACAGATAAAGTTAAAGAGGTGATTATAAGATGACAATTAAAAATATTTACACTCTCGTCAGGCAAATTAACATTTTTTCCATAAACTGTCACATTAGGAACATAATTAATAAAAAGCATCCCAATTGATCTCACTGTTCATCCCCCTAGACTCCAGTGTATCTAATTTAAAGATCCAATAGGTCTCACGTTGTTTGAGTAATAGATTCCCTATTACCTCCTCTCCTAGGGGTTTTAACCTGTTCAATAACTTGATTAATTTGATGTCCTGCTGCCAGGAAATGATGGGCCACAGGGGCTGTGAGTACCTTGCATCTAATATTGCTTTTGTGTTCTGTTATCCAACATAGCAAGTATTACATGTAACATTATCTCTATACTGATATTTATGCCCAGTGTGTGGATGTAAAAAATAAGGGCTCCTAATAATAGAACTGCAATTATTACAGCAAAAACATGGAAAACAGCCTACATTTTTTTTTGGTAATAAACTTTTGTTCCAAAATTTTCCCCGTTCCAATGTCAGCCTTAATCAATATATCACGCAAACTCTTGCTCGGTTTGTAGGCAGGCATTGGAAATTGTAAGAATTTCTCTATATCCGGATTGCATCTATACAAAATATCCCAAGTCACTGTTAAACATGCAGTGGCGAATTCCATCATAGATGACAAAACGGCAACATTCTTACAGGTCAAAGACCCATTGACACCTGTTTTATACATCCTTCTAAAGATTCACAAGTCTTTGGTTGCTCCCCCTGGTTGTCCCATTGTCGCTGGCACTAATTCTGTGTTCTCCAATATAGCGACTTATTTGGAAAAGATACTTAGACCTTTGGTGGAGCAATCAAATTCTTTTGTGAAAGACACTAATGATTTTTTGGCTAAATTGACTAATCTGCAGTTAAATACTGATACATTAATTTTATTCAGCTTAGACGTTACAAGTTTGTATATATCCGTACTGCATGAAAGTGGGTTAAGTGCTGTTAAGTTTGCTTTAAATTCTACAGGGGCTTACACTAAAGATCAGATTCATTTCATCATGCAGTTGCTTTAGATTATTTTGTACAATAACTACTTCCTATTTGAAGATGCTTTTTATCTTCAATTACAAGGAACTGTTATGGGCTCCAATGTCTCCCCTAACTATGCCAATATATACAAAAACATCTTTGAAGAAAAAATAGTTTTTGAGAACAGATTGGTTCGTCAGTGTGGCGCTACATTGACAATATTTTTGGCATATGAGTGGGCGACATTGGAGCCCTAGAAATGTTCATTGATGAGTTGAACCATTCTACTTCTAACATCAAATTCAAATTGGTCCTTAGTGAAGTTAAAATTGATTTTTTTTGGATGTCACTGTAGTTAAGGATGTTTTTGGCTTTAAGACAGATATCTTTAGGAAAGACACTGACAGAAATAGTCTGTTACATTATGAGAGTGCTCATCATCCTTCATTAATTAAATCATTATCATGCAGTCAGATGCTAATGGTTTAAAGGCTTGAGGAAATGGGCAATGAATTCCTTCAGAGAGGATATCCCCACACTTTGCTTGATAGTGATGTACAAGCCATTCAGAGAGATACTTTGTTAAGATTAGGGAAAAAAAATTGAGAAGAAAAGGATGACATTTGTATCTTTATTCTCAAGACAAAGCAGAGAGGTTGCTAGGATTGTTCGTAAACATCCGGATTTAGAGGCATTATTGGAATTTCCGATGCCTGCCTACAAACGGAGCAAGAGTTTGCGTGATATATTGATTAAGGCTGGCATTGGAACGGGGAAAAATTTGGAACAACAGTTTATTACAAAAAAATGTAGGCTGTTTTCCATGTTTGGGCTGTAATAACTGCAGTTCTATTATTTGGAGCCCTTATTTCTTCTACAAGATACGCTGAGTTCACGGATTTCATCCTTACTTGTGGGATTTATCCTCCTGCTAACAGGAAGTGGCAAAGAGCACCACAAGAGAGCTGTATATATAGCTCCTCCCTTCCTTCCACCTCCAGTCATTCTCTTTGCCTGTGTTAGTACTAGGAAGAGGTGAGGTGTTAGTTTTAGATTCTTCAGTCAAGATATTTTTTATTTTAAATGGTACCGGTGTGTACTATTTTTCTCAGGGAGATATCATCAGCTGGATTCTTGAGAGGGATGAAGAGATCTTTTTTTTTCTACCCTGAGATTGATGATCTTAGCAGACGTTACTAAGATCCATTCTGTTTCCCACAGAGTTTCTGAAGGTAGTGCAAGAAAAATCTTCAGTGTGTAGACCGGTGTCATGCTACAAACAGCATTGAGGTATGTTCAGTCTTTTATTTCTGAGGAGACTTGTTATATCAGAACTGGCTGACATTATTCCCTGTAAGGGAAAGGGTAAGCAGTAGACATATAAGTATTATGGGTTTCTGTGTTTACTAGTGTATACATAAGGGTTACTATGTTTATGTAGATCACTTGGGGCTTGACACTGGGAGAGGCAGCTGTGATATTTGCTATGTTTATTAAACAGAGGTAAACTATTTGGCATGATAAATGTGTACATAGGCACTTTTGGGGGACCACATGGCTTTTCGAAACCGCTTCCCATGCGGTTATGGAGTTTAATACGACGCCCATGGTGGGCGGGGCCTGTTTCGCGCACTCAGACGCGCAGTTTTCTCCTCACTAGAAGACAGCAGGCACTAGCTCTGGTGGGGCCTAAAGTAGATATTCAATCACTGGATTGTTGAATCTTTCCTGAGTTCCCTGGGGGCAGGTAGGCGCCACAGGGGCTGTTATTTTTGTTTAATGTTTATTTACCAGATTAAAATACTTTTTACAGGGTAATTTAGCTTTGTTACGTTAGTGCAATAATTTTTGGCAAATTGGAACTGCTCGGAATAATTTTTTTAGTAATAAAAAATAGTTTTGCTGCAGTACAGTAAAATTGTTGCGCTTTTATTATTTAAAGGCGCAGTAGGTTTTTTTCTGAAAAGATTTTTAATCGATTAAAGAGGTTAAAAGACGACTATTGTGGTTTTTGCTAGTTTGTTAACATGTCTGACCTTGAGGAAACTCATCGTCCTATGTGTTTAGAGGCCATTGTGGAACCCCCTCTAACTTTGTGTACTTCTTGTACTGAAAGAGCCTTACAATGTAAAAAGCATATTTTATGTAAAGAAAGTGTGCGTAAGGATGATTCTCAGTCTGAAGAGAATCAGGATATGCCGCCTAATTTTCCCCAAGTGTCACAACCTTTCAACCGCGTCTAATTCATTTACTCTGCAGGATATGGCTGCAGTTATGTCACCTACCCTTACAGAGGTATTATCTAAGTTACCAGTGTTACAGGGCAAACGCAGTAGGACACGTATCAATGTGAATACTGAGTCCTCTGATGCTTTGTTGGCTATTTCCGATGTACCCTCACAGAGATCTGAGTTGGGGGTCAGGGAATTGTTGTCTGAGGGAGAACTTTCGGAATCGGGAAGTGTGTTACCTCAGACAGATTCGGACGTCATGTCCTTTAAATTTAAGCTGGAACACCTCCGCCTGTTACTTAGGGAGGGCTTAGTGACTCTGGATGACTGTGAACCTATTATGGTACCACCAGAGAATTGTGTAAAATGAACCAATATCTAGAAGTGCCCACTTACACTGATATTTTTCCGGATCCTAAGAGAATCTTGGAAATTATCAAGACAGACCGAGTATACCGTTCTCTTCTCCCCCTAATTTTAAGAAAATGTATCCCATATCAGACACCATTCGGGACTCTTGGCAGACTGTCCCTAAGGTGGAGGGAGCTATTTCTACCCTGGCTAAGCGTACAACTATTCCTATTGAGGACAGCTGTGCTTTCAAAGACCCTATGGATAAGAATTAAGAGGGTCTTCTAAAGTAGTTATTTATTCATCAGGGTTTCCTTTTACAACCAATAGCCTGCATTGTTCCAGTTACTACTGCAGCAGCTTTCTGGTTCGATGCCTTAGAAGAGTCTCTCAGAATGTAGACCCCCTTAGAGGACATTTTGGATAGAATTAGGGCGCTCAAGCTAGATAATTCTTTTATCACAGATACCGCCTTTCAAATGGCTAAGTTGGCGGCTAAGAATGCAGGATTTGCCATTCTAGCGCATAGAGCGTTATGGTTAAAATCGTGGTCTGCTGATGTGTCATCTAAGTCAAAGCTCTTGGTTATTCCTTCAAAGGTAAGACTCTATTCAGGCCTGAGTTGAAGGAAATAATTTTTGACATTACTGGAGGTAAAGGTCACGCTCTACCTCAGGATAAGTCTGTTAAGATGAGGGGTAAATAAAATCATTTTCGTTCCTTTCTGAACTTTAAAGGAGTACCCTCTTCTTCCTCTTCCTCTACCAAACAGGAAGGGAATTTTACTCAGGCCAAGTCCGTCTGGAGACCTAACCAGACTTGGAACAAGGGTAAACAACCCAAGAAACCCTCTGCTGCTACCAAGACAGCATGAAGGGGCGGCCCCCGATCCGGGACCGGATCTAGTAGGGGGCAGACTTTCTCTCTTTGCCCAGGCTTGGGCAAGAGATGTTCAGGACCCCTGGACACTAGAAATCGTGACCCACGGGTATCAATTGGAATTCAAAGGTTTTCTCCCAAGAGGGAGATTTCTTCTTTCACGATTGTCTGTAGACCAGATAAAAAGAGAGGCGTTCTTACGTTGTGTAAAAGACCTCTCTACTATGGGAGTAATTTGTCCCATTCCAAGACTAGAACAGGGACAGGGGTTTTACTCAAATCTTTTCGTGGTTCCCAAAAAGAGGGAACTTCAGACCTATCTTAGATCTCAAGAGTCTAAACAAGTTTCTCGGAGTCCCATCTTTCAAGATGGAAACTATCCGAACAAGTTTACTAATGATCCAGGAGGGTCAATATATGACTACCGTGGACTTAAAGGATGCATACCTTCATATTCCTATCCACAAGGATCATCATCAGTAACTAAGGTTTGCCTTCCTGGACAAACATTTTCAGTTTGTGGCTCTTCCTTTCGGGTTGGCCACAGCACCCAGGAACTTCACAAAGGTTCTAGGGTCCCTTCTGGCGGTTCTCAGGCCGCAGGGCATAGCAGTGGCGCCTTATCTGGACGATATTCTGATTCAGGCGTCGACTTATCATCTAACAAAGCCTCATACAGACACTGTGTTGTCCTTTCTGAGAATTCACGGATGGAAGGTGAATCTAGAAAAGAGTTCACTAATTCCACAGACAAGGGTTCCCTTCTTGAAAACTCTTATAGATTCTATAGCCATAAAGATTTTTCTGACGGAGGTCAGAAAGTCAAAGATTCTAAATACATGCCAAGCCCTTTAGTCCAATCCTCGGCCATCAGTTGCTCAGTGTATGGAGGTAATTGGATTGATGGTGGCGGCAATGGAAATCATTCCGTTTGCTCGGTTTCATCTCAGACCACTGCAACTGTGCATGCTCGGACAGTGGAATGGGAACTATGCAGATTTATCCCCTCTGATAAATCTGGATCAAGAGACCAGAAACTCTCTTCTTTGGTGGTTGTCGCCGGAGCATCTGTCCCAGGGGACATGTTTCCGCAGACCCTCGTGGGTGATAGTGACAACGGACGCCAGTCTGCTAGGCTGGGGTGCAGTCTGGAATTCCCTGAAGGCTCAGGGTGTAGGGACTCAGGCGGAGTCTCTACTTCCAATCAATATTCTGGAATTGAGAGCAATATTCAATGCGCTTCAGGCGTGGCCTCAGTTGGCTTCAGCCAGATTCATCAGATTCCAGTCGGACAACATCACGACTGTGGCTTACATCAATCATCAAGGAAGAACGAGGAGTTCCTTAGCGATGATAGAGGTATCCAAGAGAATTTGCTGGGCGGAGGCCCACTCTTGTTATCTGTCAGCAATCTACATCCCGGGAGTGGACAACTGGGAAGCGGACTTTTTAAGCCGGCAGGCTTTTCATCCGGGGGTGTGGGAACTCCATCCGGAGGTATTTGCCTCACTGATTCTCCGATGGGGCAGACCGGAATTGGATCTGATGGCGTCTCGACAGAATGCCAAGCTCCCAAGATATAGATCCAGGTCGAGGGATCCTCGGGCCGAACTGATAAATGCCTTGGCAGTGCCTTGGTCGTTCAACCTAGCCTATGTGTTTCCACCGTTTCCTCTCCTTCCCTGGGTGATTGCTCGGATCAAACAGGAGAGAGCTAAAGTTATTCTAATTGCGCCTGCGTGGCCATGCAGGACCTGTTATGCAGATCTAGTGGACATGTCCTCTCTGCCTCCGTGGAAACTTCCAGTGAGACAGGACCTTCTCATTCAAGGTCCTTTCCAACATCCAAATCTAGTTTCTCTGCAGGTGACTGCTTGGAGCTTGAACGCTTGATTTTATCTAAGCGGGGTTTCTCTGATTCGGTCATCAATACTTTAATTCAGGCACGTAAGCCTGTCACCAGAAAGATCTATCATAAAATATGGCGTAAATATCTTTTTTGGTGTGAATCCAAGGGTTACTCATGGAGTAAAGTTAGGATTCCCAGGATTTTGTCCTTTCTCCAAGAAGGATTGGTGAAAGGTTTATCAGCGAGTTCCTTAAAGGGACAAATTTCAGCCTTGTCACTTTTGCTACACAAACGTTTGTCAGATGTTCCAGATGTTCAGTCCTTTTGTCAGGCTCTAAACAGAATTAAGCCTGTATTTAGACCAATTGCTCCACCCTGGAGTTTGAATTTGGTTCTTAATGTTCTTCAAGGGCTTCCGTTTGAACCCATGCATTCCTTAGATATTAAGTTGTTATCTTGGAAAGTTTTGTTTTTAGTTGCTATTTCTTCTGCTCGTAGAGTTTCTGAGCTTTCAGCATTACAATGTGATTCACCTTTTCTTATCTTTCATTCTGATAAGGTGGTTTTACGTACCAAACCTGGTTTCCTTCCTAAGGTTGTTTCTAATAAGAATATTAAGGAAATTGTTGTTCCTTCATTGTGTCCTAACCCTTCTTCTAAGAAGGAGCGTATGTTGCATAACCTGGACGTGGTCTGTGCCCTGAAGTTTTACTTGCAGGCGACTAAGGATTTCCGTCAATCATCTTCATTATTCGTTGTTTTTTTTTGGAAAGCGTAGGGGTCAGAAAGCTACGGCTACCTCCCTTTCTTTTTGGCTGAAGAGTATCATCCGTCTGGCGTTTGAGACTGCTGGACAGCAGCCTCCTGAAAGAATTATGGCTCATTCTACTAGGGCTGTGGCTTCCTCATGGGCTTTTAAAAATGATGCTTCTGTTGAACAGATTTGCAAAGCTGCAACTTGGTTGTCTCTTCACACTTTTTACAAATTTTACAAATTTGATACTTTTGCTTCTTCTGAGGCTGGTTTTGGGAGAAAGGTTCTTCAAGCAGTGGTGCCTTCCGTTTAGGTTCCTGTCTTGTCCCTCCCTTTCATCCGTGTCCTGTAGCTTTGGTATTGTATCCAACAAGTAAGGATGAAATCCGTGGACTCGTCGTATCTTGTAGAAGAAAAGTAAATTTATGCTTACCTGATAAATTCATTTCTTCTACGATACGACGAGTCCACGGCCCACCCTGTCAATTTTAAGACAGATTTATATTATTTTTGTTTTTATAAACTTCAGTCACCTCTGCACCTTTGGCTTTTCCTTTCTCTTCCTAACTTCGGTCGAATGACTGGAGGTGGAGGGAAGGGAGGAGCTATATATACAGCTCTGCTGTGGTGCTCTTTGCCACTTCCTGTTAGCAGGAGGATAAATTCCACTCGTCGTATCGTAGAAGAAATTAATTTATCAGGTAAGCATAAATTTACTTTTTTTACATCCACACACTGGGCATAAATAGCAGTATAGAGATTAATTTACATGTAATACTCGCTATGTTGTGTATCTGGTTATGTGCCCATGTGGGCGTTTCTATGTTGGTGAGTCCACTAGACGGATCCGGGATCGGATAACAGAACACAAAAGCAATTTTAGATGCAAGGTACTCACAGCCCCTGTGGCCCATCATTTCCTGGCAGCAGGACATCAAATTAACCAACTCCATTTTCAAGTTATTGAACAGGTTAAAACCCCTAGTAGAGGAGGTAATAGGGATCTATTACTCAAACAATGTGAGACCTATTGGTTCTTTAAATAAGATACACTGGAGCCTAGGGGGATGAACAGGGAGATCAATTGGGCTGCTTTTTATTAATTATGTTCCTAATGTGACAGTTTATGGATAAAATGTTAATTTGCTTGACAAGAGTGTAAATATTTTTAATTGTCATCTTATATTCGCCTCTTTAACTTTATCTGTAATGGATGGTATTGTATTATTGTTCTTCTGGTTTTTAAGATTTTCTTATATGCTTGACAGTCAGGGTTATAATCTTGATATTAACTTTCTCTGTGAATGAAATCACAAGACAAAGGCACCTCCTAGTGTGATACAGTCTATACAAAATGGATAATTTGGATAACAAATGGATACTCACAAATGGAGCAGCACCCAATTGTGCTCAGTCAGGCCTACTGAGAACTTAGTGTCCCAGCTCACTGTCACAGCGGTAATGCCGGTCTCTCCAATATCCTAAATCAATACAATAAGCTCAGACTCTCAATTATGGTTAAAAATTCCACAATGTAATGGTATACATAAAAAACAGAGGTCAACCAAATGACTCTGAAATTAAAATCACAGAATGCTACGCATTTCTCAGACCCCTGTCTGTTTCATCAGGCTTCTGTTCACTAAAAGAGAGTTCTGGCTTAAATACAACAAACAACCAATCCCTATCCTCTATTGGTTAACACACCTCCCAGGTGTACAAGTGCATAATTGATCCAATTAGTAGTTATGGGAATGTGGCCAACCAATCCCTAACCATCTAACACAATTTCAAACTCTAATACACAATCTTTGTTTATAAACATTCAGTTGCAACTTTGTTTATAAACATTCAGTCACAGCTTTGTGTACCTTGATGGAAATATTATATCAACATTACATATGGTATCACTGGACTTATATACCTCTATTTTACTCCCAAACATAAAACATTAAACCTAAGAGGACCTGTTATTATAAGCAGCTGTGCCTACAACCACTCTATATATAGACTGATGTGAATCTTTCAATTGATAGTGGGATAAATATGCACAACACATCAGTGGATTTATTGCATCAACATATAGTGTTCTGTACCACGATGTAAGTATAGTGTACTAAAATAGAGAATATATTTTCCTTAGCTAATCTATTAGTATAGCGTATTTTAAATAAAAAATAAAAAAAAGGAAAGATCCTGTAGCTATCTATGCATCAATGTGTTTATTCATGGAGCTGTTAAAATATGTGTTACACTCTGTGTTACAGTCTGTTTGCTATCCAAATTATAGTTTAATAAAAGGAGGAGATCCTGTATTATGCTCCTACGCTAAGTCAGTGCGCAATTGCCTAACTATCCAATCATTAATGTGTGTGTTAATGAAACTGTTGATATATGTATTACACTCAATGTTCGTAAAAGATCATTCTATAAATACCTTAATGTTCGATAGGGGTTTCTTATAAGCCTACTTCAAATAACATGAAAATACAAACGGAATAGCTTCCGTTAACAACGTTAACGGAAGCAATTCCGTTTGTATTTTCATGTTATTTGATAACCAACAATTTACATCATATTTTCAGCATTTCTAATCACCGCAAAACTGCCACATTTGAAAGAAAACAGGTCCAAGCACCTTAGGGGTTAATGGTGGTTAGTGGGTTTTTAGTGTTAGGGGTTTATTATTATTGAGGGTCTGGCAGTTTAGGGGTTAAACATAATAAGGGTACAGTAGATTGTGCGATAGTATCACTTTATACCAGCTATAAAAAAGCATATTATCATGTACATCTGGTGATATAATGGTAAATTTGATTAGCTGCTAATTATTGAGTCTTATTATTAATACTGGATGCACTTATATAGCTGCCAACAACAAACAAGTGTTAGATTTAATACCAAATCAAACAATACAGATGGTGCAAGGACTAGAACAAAGTAACGCACCTCACACAATCAGTATCACTAGACTTGTACTCAGCCCCTAGTCATTAGTTTAGATAAGTGACAGCATTTGTATCTTATGAAAAACATTCCAGCCCTTGTCTGATGGTTAGAAAATTTGTTTTATAGAAATTCAGGATTATAGAAAAAATGAACTCCCCCCCCCCCCAACACAGCAGCATTCACTGGCTGAGCACTGCTGGGGAATATCACATTATACCAGAGTCAGGTCACAATGACTTCCACCACAGCTCATCTGGCCCGGGGTGTGTATTTCCAACTTTCTGCCTGTGTCTCTGCTTGTTCTCAGTAACAATCCCCCCCCCCCCCCCCGCACACAGCAGCATTTACTGGCTAATCAGAGAGGTGCTGTGGGGTATGTGACATTATACCAGCATCAGGTCAAAGTGACTCCCGTTACTGACTCATACAGCCCTATACATATTTCCTACTTGCTGTCTATGTCTTTGTATGTTCTCAGTAACATTTTCTTAGCTCTGTCAGTAAAAGTGTGTGACAGAACCAGTCACTGAATGAGTTGTGTGTGTTTCAGGTGCCTATAAAGTGTGATGATGTTGCTGTGTATTTCTCTATGGAGGAGTGGGAGTATATAGAGGGACACAAGGAGCTTTACAAGGACGTCATGATGGAGACTCACCAAGCACTAAGGATTATGGAGATCCCAGGAAATGAGAGCTCAGGTAACGCTGTGTAGTAATAAATATCTCACTCAGGAAATGCACAAACACTACTGACGTGACTGACACAGAGCAAATCTACAGTGAATCCATCATGTGTAAGCTAATGAACTGCCTGATTATAAACATTTTGTACAGAAGTGTGAGGCAAAAAAAGTTAGTCAGGAACATTAGAGTGATTCATTAATGTTTACAAAGATGCTTATTTCCTTCCTAACGCCTAGATTACGAGTTTTGCGGTAAGAGGGGTGCGTTGCTAACAGTTTATTCTCACAGCTTACTTCCATACAGCGCTGGTATTATGGGTTTTTACAAACCCGGCGTTAACAGGCAAGAAGTCAGCGTAGAGCAAAATTGAGCTCTACACTGCACTCCAATACCAGCGCTGCTTAAGTCAGCGGTGAGCTGGTTGTACGTGCTTGTGCACGATTTCCCCATAGACATCAATGGGGAGAGCGTAAATCTCAGTAACGCAGCCCCATTGATTCCTATGGGGAAACACATTTTATGTCTACACCTAACACCCTAACATGAACCCCAAGTCTAAACACCCCTAATCTTACACTTATTAACTCCTAATCTGCTGCCCCCGACATCGCCAACACCTACATTATACTTATTAACCCCTAATCTGCCGCTCCGGACATTGCCGCCACCTACATTATACTTATGAACCCCTAATCTGCTGCCCCCTACATCGCCGACACCTACATTATATTTATTAACCCCTAATCTGCTGTCCCTAACATCGCCGCCACCTACCTACATTTATTAACCCCTAATCTACCGTCCCCAACATTTCCGCCACTATTCTAAATTTATTAACCCCTAAACCTAAGTCTAATTCTAACCCTAACACCCACTTACTTAAATATAATTTAAATAAATCTAAATAAAATTACTATCATTAAATAAATTATTCCTATTTAAAACTAAATATTTACCTATAAAATAAACCCTAAGCTAGCTACAATATGACTAATAGTTACATTGTATCTAGCTTAGGTTTTATTTTTATTTTACAGGCAAGTTTGTATTTATTTTAACTAGGTAGAATAGTTACTAAAGTTATTAACTATTTAATAACTACCTAGTTAAAATAAATACAAATTTACCTGTAAAATAAAACCTAACCTAAGTTACACTAACACCTAACACTACACTACAATTAAATAAATTACCTAAATTAAATACAATTAAATAAATCAAATACAATTAGCTAAATTACAACCCCCCCCACAAAATTACAGAAAATAAAAAACAAATTACAAGATCTTTAAACTGATTACACCTAATCTAAGATCCCTATCAAAATAAAAAATCCCCCCCCAAAATAAAAAATACCCTAGCCTAAACTAAACTATCAATAGCCCTTAAAAGGGCCTTTTGCGGGGCATTGCCCCAAAGAAATCAGCTCTTTTACCTGAAAAAGAAATACAAACAACCCCCCAACAGTAAAACCCACCACCCACAGAACTAACCCCCCAAATAAAACAGTAACTAAAAAAAACCTAATCTCCCCATTGCCCTGAAATGGGCATTTGGATGGGCTTTGCCCTTAAAAGGGCATTTAGCTCTATTGCTGCCCAAAGCCCTAACCTAAAAATAAAACCCACCCAATACACCCTTAAAAAATCCAAACACTTACCCCCGAAGATTCACTTACCGGGAGAAGTCTTCATCTAAGCGACAAGATGTCCTCAAGGAAGCCGGCAGAAGTGGTCCTCCAGACGGGCAGTAGTGGTCCTCCAGACGGGCAGAAGTCTTCATCCAGACGGCATCTTCTATCTTCATCCTTCCGACGCGGAGCGGCTCCATCTTCAAGACATTTGGCGCGGAGCATCCTCTTCTTCTGACGTCTTCTTGCTAAATGAAGGTACCTTAAGTGACGTCAACCAAGATGGCGTCCCTTAGATTCCGATTGGCTGATAGAATTCTATCAGCCAATCGGAATTAAGGTTGAAAAAATCCTATTGGCTGATGCAATCAGCCAATAGGATTGAACTTCAACCCTACTGGCTGATCCAATCAGCCAATAGGATTGAGCTTGCATTCTATTGGCTGATTGCATCAGCCAATAGGATTTTTTCAACCTTAATTCCGTCACTTAAACGTACCTTCATTCAGCAAGAAGACGTCGGAAGAATAGGATGCTCCGCGCCGGATGCTCTGCGCCGGATGTCTTGAAGATGGAGCCGCTCCGCATCGGAAGGATGAAGATAGAAGATGCTGTCTGGATGAAAACTTCTGCCCATCTGGAGGACCACTTCTCCCGGCATCCTTGAGTCCTTGAGGACATCTTGCCGCTTGGATGAAGACTTCTCCCGGTAAGTGAATCTTCGGGGGTTATTGTTAGGATTTTTTAAGAGTGTATTGGGTGGGTTTTATTTTTAGGTTAGGGCTTTGGGCAGCAATAGAGCTAAATGCCCTTTTAAGGGCAACGCCCATACAAATGCCCTTTTCAGGGCAATGGGGAGCTTAGTTTTTTTTAGTTAGGCTTTTATTTGGGGGGTAGGTTGTGTGGGTGGTGGGTTTTACTGTTGGGGGGGTTGTTTGTATTTCTTTTTCAGGTAAAAGAGCTGATTTCTTTGGGGTTTTTCTTAGTTTTTTTTTTTTATTTTTTTATTTTGATAGGGCTCTTAGATTAGGTGTAATTAGTTTAAAGATCTTGTCATTTGTTTTTTATTTTCTGTAATTTAGTGGGGGTTTTTTTGTAATTTAGCTAATTTTATTTAATTTATTTAATTGTATTTCATTTAGGTAATTTATTTAATTGTAGGGTTAGGTTAGGTGTTAGTGTAACTTAGGTTAGGTTTTATTTTACAGGTAAATTTGTATTTATTTTAGCTAGGTAGTTATTAAATATTTAATAACTATTCTACCTAGTTAAAAAAATACAAACTTGCCTGTAAAATAAAAATAAAACCTAAGCTAGATACATTGTAACTATTAGTTATATTGTAGCTAGCTTAGGGTTTATTTTATAGGTAAGTATTTAGTTTTAAATAGGAATAATTTAGTTAATGATAGTAATTTTATTTAGATTTATTTTAATTATATTTAAGTTAGTGGGCGTTAGGGTTAGACTTAGGTTTAGGGGTTAATACATTTAGAATAGTGGCGGCGACGTTGGGGACGGCAGATTAGGGGTTAATAAGTATGATGTAGGTGGCGGCGATGTTAAGGGTGGCAGATTAGGGGTTAATAATATTTAACTAGTGTTTGCGAGGCGGGAGTGTGGCGGTTTAGGGGTTAATATGTTTATTCTAGTGGTGGCGATGTCCAGAGTGGCAGATAAGGGGTTAATAATTTTATTTTAGTGTTAGCGATGTGGGAAGGCCTCGATTTAGGGGTTAACAGGTAGTTTATGGGTGTTAGTGTACTTTTTAGCACTTTAGTTATGAGTTTTATGCTACAGCTTTGTACCATAAAACTCTTAACTACTGACTTTAAAATGCATTAGGAATCTTGAAGGTAGATGGTGAACCGCTCACTTTTTGGCCTCACAGGACAAACTCGTAATACCGGCGCTATGCAAGTCCCATTGAAAAAAGACTTTACGAAATTTACGTAAGTTGATTTGCTTTAAGGCCACAAAAGTGTGCGGTGCCCCTAAACCTGCAAGACTCGTAATAGCAGCGGTAGTAAAAAAGCAGCGTTAGGACTTGTTAACGCTGCTTTTTCAGCTTTCCGCAAAACTCGTAATCTAGCCGTAAGATAGGGAGAGTCCACAGCTTCATTCCTTACTGTTGGGAAATACTGAACCTGAATGCAAAGAAATAGAGGCACCTCCACGGTTATGCAATTAAGTCTTTTTATTCAAAGGAACAGCAGATGATAAATACTGTTCTACAGATCAAACAGCTTAGGTTGAGAGATCTTGGGTGATTCCCAGGGACCCACTGACGCGTTTCGGCTCGCTGGCCGTAATCGTAGTGTGGTCATTTAGCCTACCTCGGCTCTTTTTAAATGTACAGGCTGTCGCCTATTGGATAAAACCAAAACCTGGGAATTAACCCTTGACTCTCAATATGCTTAACCTATATTGGTTATATTCGTTTTTTTGCACTTTGCAACACTTCCAATTATTTCCTTCATAGGACAAAGCTATGATACATAGTATATATATTTACATGTATAATTTAGTCAAAATTTTAAAAAATATGTGCTTCTATATACAATCGTATTTACCGTTGATCATGACATTTATTTGAATTAAATTCCTATTTCTCCAACATTGGTGTGTCCGGTCCACGGCGTCATCCATAACTTGTGGGAATATTCTCCTCCCCAACAGGAAATGGCAAAGAGCACAGCAAAAGCTGTTCATATAGTCCCTCCCAGGCTCCGCCCCCCCAGTCATTCTCTTTGCCGCTCTGAACAAGTAGCATCTCCACGGAGATGGTGAAGAGTATGTGGTGTTTAGTTGTAGTTTTTTTTCTACTATCAAGAGTTTGTTATTTTAAAATAGTGCTGGTATGTACTATTTGCTCTGAAACAGAAAAAGATGAAGAGTTCTGTTTGTGAGAGGAGTATGATTTTAGCAGCAGTAACTAAAATCGATTGCTGTTCCCACACAGGACTGTTGAGATGAGATAACTTCAGTTGGGGGGAGCAGTTGGCAGACTTTTCATTAACAAGACTGTGTAATGCTGGAAGGCTGTCATTTTTCCCCTCATGGGGATCGGTAAGCCATTTTCTTAGTCTCAAATAGAATAAAGGGCTTAATATGGGCTATAAAACTGGTAGACACTTTTATGGGCTAGATCGATTTTTTTTATTTAGGCATTTTATACAGTTTGAAGTTGAAATTCACACTTTATAACTTTGAGGAACGTTTTTTTACGTCAGGCACTGGTTTAGACACCTTCTCAGTCAGGAAGGGCCTTCTCTGTAGTAGGCAGAGCCTCATTTTCGCGGCATTACTGCGCAGTTACTTTTGAGAGCAGTACATGCAGCTGCATGTGTGTGGGTCTGGAATTAGTTGAAAAGGTTCCTAGAAGGCTTCATTTGGTATCGTATACTCCCCTGGGTTTGGTGAAGTCGCAGCAAAGGCTGGGGCTGGGACTGTAAGGGGGTTAAAACTGTAAAAGGCTCCGGTTTCCACATTTTAAGGGTTAACAGCCTGAAATTTGGGGTGCAATGCTTTGAATGCTTTAAGACACTGTGGTGAAAATTTGGTTAAAATTGAACAATTCCTTCATAGTTTTTGACATATTCAGTAATAAAGTGTGCCCTGTTTAAAATTTAAAGAGACAGTAACGGTTTTGTTTTAAAACGGTTTTTGTACTTTATTGACAAGTTTAAGCCTGTTTAACATGTCTGTGCCTTCAGATAGACTATGTTCTGTGTGTATGGAATCCAAAGTGTCTCCACCTTCAAATATGTGTGATAATTGTGCCATAGCGTCCAAACAAAGTAAGGACAGTACTGCCACAGATAGTAAAGTTGCCCAAGATGATTCATCAGATGAAGGGAGTAGACATAGTTCTACATCATCTCCTTCTGTGTCTACACCAGTTTTGCCCACGCAGGAGACCCCTAGTACTTCTAGCGCGACAATGCTTGTTACTATGCAACAATTGACGGCAGTAATGGATAACTCCATAGCAAATATTTTATCCAAAATGCCTGCATTTCAGAGAAAGCGAGATTGCTCTGTTTTAAACACTGTAGAGCAGGAGGGCGCTGATGATAATTGCTCTGTCATACCCTCACACCAATCTGAAGTGGCTATGAGGGAGGTTTTGTCAGATGGGGAAATTTCTGATTCAGGAAGAATTTCTCAGCAGGCAGAACCTGATGTTGTGACATTTAAATTTAAATTAGAGCATCTCCGCGCACTGCTTAAGGAGGTGCTATCTACTCTGGATGATTGTGACAACCTGGTCATCCCAGAAAAATTGTGTAAGATGGACAAGTTCCTAGAGGTCCCAGTGCACCCCAACGCTTTTCCAATACCCAAGCGGGTGGCGGACATAGTGAATAAGGAGTGGGAGAAGCCTGGCATACCTTTTGTCCCTCCTCCTATATTTAAGAAATTATTTCCTATGGTCGACCCCAGAAAGGACTTATGGCAAACAGTCCCTAAGGTCGAGGGGGCAGTTTCTACACTAGTCAAACGCACGACCATTCCTATTGAGAACAATTGTGCTTTCAAAGATCCTATGGATAAAAAATTGGAGGGTTTGCTTAAAAAGATTTTTGTACAGCAAGGTTACCTCCTTCAACCTATTTCGTGTATTATTCCTCTCACTACAGCGGCGTGGTTCTGGTTCGAAGAACTAGAAAAGTCGCTCAGTAGAGAGACTCCGTATGAGGAGGTTATGGACAGAATTCACGCACTTAAGTTAGCTAATTCCTTTATTTTAGATGCCGCTTTGCAGTTAGCTAGATTAGCGGCGAAAAATTCAGGGTTTGCAATTGTGGCGCGCAGAGCGCTCTGGCTAAAGTCTTGGTCGGCGGATGTATCTTCCAAGACAAAATTGCTTAATATCCCTTTCAAAGGTAAGACCCTCTTTGGGCCAGAATTGAAAGAGATTATTTCAGATATCACTGGGGGAAAGGGCCATGCCCTCCCACAAGATAGGCCTTTCAAGGCTAAGAATAAGTCCAATTTTCGTTCCTTTCGCAATTTCAGGAACGGACCGGCCTCTAACTCTGCAGCCTCTAGACAAGAGGGTAATGCTTCCCAGACCAAACCAGCTTAGAAACCGATGCAAGGCTGGAACAAGGGTAAACAGGCCAAGAAACCTGCTGCTGCTACCAAAACAGCATGAAGGGGTAGCCCCCGATCCGGGACCGGATCTAGTAAGGGGCAGACTCTCTCTCTTTGCTCAGGCCTGGGCAAGAGATGTTCAGGATCCCTGGGCACTAGAAATAGTCTCTCAGGGTTATCTTCTAGAATTCAAGGAACTACCCCCAAGGGGAAGGTTCCACATCTCTCGTTTATCTTCAAACCAAATAAAGAGACAGGCATTCTTACATTGTGTAGAGGACCTGTTAAAAATGGGAGTGATACACCCAGTTCCAACTGTGGAACAAGGACTGGGGTTTTACTCAAATCTGTTTGTAGTTCCCAAAAAAGAGGGAACCTTCAGACCAATTCTGGATTTAAAGATTCTAAACAAATTTCTCAGAGTGCCATCGTTCAAAATGGAAACTATTCAAACGATTCTACCTACAATCCAGGAGGGTCAATTTATGACTACCGTGGATCTAAAGGATGCGTATCTACATATTCCTATCCACAAAGATCATCATCAGTTCCTAAGGTTCGCCTTTCTGGACAAACATTACCAGTTTGTGGCTCTCCCATTCGGGCTAGCCACTGCTCCAAGGATTTTCACAAAGGTACTCGGGTCCCTTCTAGCGGTTCTAAGACCAAGGGGCATTGCAGTGGCACCTTACTTGGACGACATTCTAATACAAGCGTCGTCTCTTTCAAAGGCAAAGGCTCACACAGACATCGTTCTGGCCTTTCTCAGATCTCACAGGTGGAAGGTGAACATAGAAAAAAGTTCCCTGTCTCCGTCAACAAGAGTTCCTTTCTTGGGGACAATAATAGATTCTTTAGAAATGAAGATTTTCCTGACAGATGTCAGAAAGTCAAAGCTTCTAAACGCTTGTCAAGTTCTTCACTCTGTTCTACGGCCTTCCATAGCTCAGTGCATGGAAGTAGTAGGGTTGATGGTTGCAGCAATGGACATAGTTCCTTTTGCGCGAATTCATCTAAGACCATTACAACTGTGCATGCTCAAACAGTGGAATGGGGACTATACAGACTTGTCTCCAGTGATTCAAGTAGATCAGAAGACCAGAGACTCACTCCGTTGGTGGCTGACCCAGGATCACCTGTCCCAGGGAATGAGCTTCCGCAGACCAGAGTGGGTCATCGTCGCGACCGACGCCAGTCTAGTGGGCTGGGGCGCGGTCTGGGATTCCCTGAAAGCTCAGGGTCTATGGTCCCGGGAAGAGTCTCTTCTCCCGATAAACATTCTGGAACTGAGAGCGATATTCAATACTCTCAGGGCTTGGCCTCAACTAGCAAAGGCCAGACAACATGACGACTGTTGCTTACATCAATCATCAGGGGGGAACAAGGAGTTCCCTGGCGATGAGAGAGGTGACCAAAATCATCAAATGGGCGGAGGATCACTCCTGCCACCTATCTGCTATCCACATCCCAGGAGTGGAGAACTGGGAAGCGGATTATCTGAGTCGTCAGACCTTCCATCCGGGGGAGTGGGAACTCCACCCGGAGGTATTTGCCCAATTGACCCAATTATGGGGCATTCCAGACATGGATCTGATGGCGTCTCGTCAGAATTTCAAGGTTCCTTGCTACGGGTCCAGATCCAGGGATCCCAAGGCGACTCTAGTGGATGCATTAGTGGCGCCTTGGACCTTCAACCTAGCTTATGCGTTTCCACCGTTCCCTCTCATTCCCAGGCTGGTAGCCAGGATCAAACAGGAGAAGGCCTCGGTGATTTTGATAGCTCCTGCGTGGCCACGCAGGACTTGGTATGCAGACCTGGTGAATATGTCATCGGCTCCACCATGGAAGCTACCTTTGAGACAGGATCTTCTAGTACAAGGTCCATTTGAACATCCAAATCTAGTTTCTCTCCAGCTGACGGCTTGGAAATTGAACGCTTGATGTTATCTAAGCGTGGGTTTTCGGATTCTGTGATAGATACTCTGGTACAAGCCAGAAAACCTGTGACTAGAAAGATTTACCATAAAATATGGAAAACATATATCTGTTGGTGTGAATCCAAGGGATTCTCATGGAGTAAGATTAAAATTCCTAGGATCCTTTTCTTTCTCCAAGAAGGTTTGGATAAGGGATTGTCAGCGAGTTCTCTAAAAGGACAGATTTCTGCTTTATCTGTCTTGTTACACAAACGACTGGCAGCTGTGCCAGATGTTCAAGCTTTTGTTCAGGCTTTGGTCAGGATCAAGCCTGTTTACAGACCTTTGACTCCTCCCTGAAGTCTAAATTTAGTTCTTTCAGTTCTTCAAGGAGTTCCGTTTGAACCCTTACACTCCATAGATATCAAGCTGTTATCTTGGAAAGTTCTGTTTTTGGTTGCTATTTCTTCTGCGAGAAGAGTTTCTGAATTATCTGCTCTGCAGTGTAATCCGCCCTATCTGGTGTTCCATTCAGATAAGGTTGTTTTGCGTACTAAACCTGGTTTCCTTCCAAAAGTTGTTTCCAACAAGAATATTAACCAGGAAATAGTTGTGCCTTCTTTGTGCCCGAATCCAGTTTCAAAGAAGGAACATTTGTTAAACAATTTAGATGTAGTCCGTGCTTTAAAGTTCTATTTAGAAGCAACAAAGGATTTCAGACAAACGTCTTCTCTGTTTGTCGTTTATTCTGGCAAGAGGAGAGGTCAAAAAGCTACTGCTACCTCTCTTTCCTTTTGGCTGAAAAGCATCATCCGATTGGCTTACGAGACTGCCGGACGGCAGCCTCCTGAACGAATCACAGCTCACTCTACCAGGGCTGTGGCTTCCTCATGGGCCTTCAAGAACGAGGCTTCTGTTGATCAGATATGTAAGACAGCGACTTGGTCTTCTCTGCACACTTTTGCCAAATTCTACAAATTTGATACTTTTGCTTCTTCGGAGGCTATTTTTGGGAGAAAGGTTTTGCAAGCCGTGGTGCCTTCTGTTTAGGTAACCTGATTGGCTCCCTCCCTTCATCCGTGTCCTAAAGCTTTGGTATTGGTTCCCACAAGTTATGGATGACGCCGTGGACCGGACACACCAATGTTGGAGAAAACAGAATTTATGCTTACCTGATAAATTACTTTCTCCAACGGTGTGTCCGGTCCACGGCCCGCCCTGGTTTTTTAATCAGGTTTGATAAATTTCTTTCTTTAACTACAGTCACCACGGCACCCTATAGTTTCTCCATTTTTTTTCTCCTGTCCGTCGGTCGAATGACTGGGGGGGGGCGGAGCCTGGGAGGGACTATATGGACAGCTTTTGCTGTGCTCTTTGCCATTTCCTGTTGGGGAGGAGAATATTCCCACAAGTTATGGATGACGCCGTGGACCGGACACACCGTTGGAGAAAGTAATTTATCAGGTAAGCATAAATTCTGTTTTATCCATTAATGGATTCCATTTTAAAGGGACACTTTCTAAGATTAATTCACAGTAATTACACAAATAAAATTGTCTTAAATTGTGTAAAAAAGACCTTTTCATCAAGTTAATTTCTAAACAATTATCTACTATATAAATAATAATATACAATCATATCTTTATGTGCGAAACTTTTTTCCAACAACAGTGCGCTTCACAAACATTTGTATAACTATAGACATTTCTCTGGATGCACAGACCCAGGACTACTGCCAAAAATTAATTAAATCATATTCAGAATTGAGTCCTTGTGGCATCCTAGTCCTTAGTCTGTGCATCCAGAAAACCTCTCTCTTGGCTAAGATTGAATCTCTATCGCCTCCTCTTGTACCTGATTTCACAGATTCAATAATAGTCCATCTCAAAGTATTGCTACTCTTATTATGATGGTTTTTAAAATGAAGCACCAGTGGAGTCGTCAATTTCCCTAACTTGATATTAGATAAGTGCTCTCTTATTCTGTATCTTACCTCTCGTGTAGTGAGTCCAGTGTACTATACCTCACAATCAATACATGTTAAGAGGTATATAGAATACGTGGCGCTACAATTTGTACAGCCTCTAAATTCAAAAGTTTCTCCTGTTACACAACTTCTAAAACCTTGTCTCCGTTCTAATTTCTCACATGCCTTACAATGTAGGTTACTGCATCTAAAAACCCCTGTGTGTTCTAACCATGAACTTCTTCTATTGGATTCTGATTTTAGTTGTGTAGGGGCTATTCGATTCCCTATAGATAGTCCTTTCCTAAAAGCAAACCTGCAGTTTTTAGGGTTAATGTCCTCTAGGCCATCGTCTGCCTTAAGTAAAGAAAGGTTATTTCTTATAATCTGACAAATCTGTTCATATTGGTTGCTGTATTTAGTAACAAATGTTACTATTTTATCTTCTCCCAATTTTTCCTTTTCAGACTTTTTCCTATAGTTTAGAAATTTTGACTTATCTTCATCATCAATTGATTTCCTTACCAAATCTATATCTCCTTGGTCATAACCTCTTTATCTCAATCTTTTATTGAGTTCTTCAGCCTGTTTAAGATAATTTTCTTTGTCTGTACAGTTTCTCTTTAATTTTATGTACTGACCTCTTATTACTGACTTAAAGACCCTTTGTGGGTGGTTGCTATGGGCATGTAGAATAGTGTTGCCCGATATGGGCTTTTTATATATTTCTACATCTATTTCTCCAACATAGGTGTGTCCGGTCCACGGCGTCATCCTTACTTGTGGGGATATTCTCTTCCCCAACAGGAAATGGCAAAGAGCCCAGCAAAGCTGGTCACATGATCCCTCCTAGGCTCCGCCTACCCCAGTCATTCTCTTTGCCGTTGTACAGGCAACATCTCCACGGAGATGGCTTAGAGTTTTTTAGTGTTTAACTGTAGTTTTTATTATTCAATCAAGAGTTTGTTATTTTAAAATAGTGCTGGTATGTACTATTTACTCAGAAACAGAAAAGAGATGAAGATTTCTGTTTGTATGAGGAAAATGATTTTAGCAACCGTTACTAAAATCCATGGCTGTTCCACACAGGACTGTTGAGAGGAATTAACTTCAGTTGGGGGAACAGTGAGCAGTCTCTTGCTGCTTGAGGTATGACACATTCTAACAAGACGATGTAATGCTGGAAGCTGTCATTTTCCCTATGGGATCCGGTAAGCCATGTTTATTAAGATAGTAAATAAGGGCTTCACAAGGGCTTATTAAGACTGTAGACTTTTTCTGGGCTAAATCGATTCATTATTAACACATATTTAGCCTTGAGGAATCATTTAATCTGGGTATTTTGATAAGTTTATATCGGCAGGCACTGTTTTAGACACCTTATTCTTTAGGGGCTTTCCCAAATCATAGGCAGAGCCTCATTTTCGCGCCGGTGTTGCGCACTTGTTTTTGAGAGGCATGACATGCAGTCGCATGTGTGAGGAGCTCTGATACATAGAAAAGACTTTCTGAAGGCGTCATTTGGTATCGTATTCCCCTTTGGGCTTGGTTGGGTCTCAGCAAAGCAGATACCAGGGACTGTAAAGGGGTTAAAGTTAAAAACGGCTTATTATTTTAAGGGTTAAAGCTTCCAAATTTGGTGTGCAATACTTTTAAGGCTTTAAGACACTGTGGTGAAATTTTGGTGAATTTTGAACAATTCCTTCATATTTTTTCGCAATTGCAGTAATAAAGTGTGTTCAGTTTAAAATTTAAAGTGACAGTAACGGTTTTATTTTAAAACGTTTTTTGTACTTTGTTATCAAGTTTATGCCTGTTTAACATGTCTGAACTACCAGATAGACTGTGTTCTGAATGTGGGGAAGCCAGAGTTCCTTCTCATTTAAATAAATGTGATTTATGTGACAATGACAATGATGCCCAAGATGATTCCTCAAGCGAGGGGAGTAAGCATGGTACTGCATCATTCCCTCCTTCGTCTACACGAGTCTTGCCCACTCAGGAGGCCCCTAGTACATCTAGCGCGCCAATACTGCTTACTATGCAACAATTAACGGCTGTAATGGATAATTCTGTCAAAAACATTTTAGCCAAAATGCACACTTATCAGCGTAAGCGCGACTGCTCTGTTTTAGATACTGAAGAGCATGACGACGCTGATAATAATGGTTCTGAAGGGCCCCTAAACCAGTCTGATGGGGCCAGGGAGGTTTTGTCTGAGGGAGAAATTACTGATTCAGGGAACATTTCTCAACAAGCTGAACCTGATGTGATTACGTTTAAATTTAAGTTGGAACATCTCCGCGCTCTGCTTAAGGAGGTATTATCCACTCTGGATGATTGTGACAATTTGGTCATCCCAGAGAAACTATGTAAAATGGACAAGTTCCTAGAGGTCCCGGGGCTCCCAGAAGCTTTTCCTATACCCAAGCGGGTGGCGGACATTGTAAATAAAGAATGGGAAAGGCCCGGTATTCCTTTCGTCCCTCCCCCCATATTTAAAAAATTGTTTCCTATGGTCGACCCCAGAAAGGACTTATGGCAGACAGTCCCCAAGGTCGAGGGAGCGGTTTCCACTTTAAACAAACGCACCACTATACCCATAGAAGATAGTTGTGCTTTCAAAGATCCTATGGATAAAAAATTAGAAGGTTTACTTAAAAAGATGTTTGTTCAGCAGGGTTACCTTCTACAACCAATTTCATGCATTGTCCCTGTCGCTACAGCCGCGTGTTTCTGGTTCGATGAGCTGGTAAAGGCGGTCGATAGTGATTCTCCTCCTTATGAGGAGATTATGGACAGAATCAATGCTCTCAAATTGGCTAATTCTTTCACCCTAGACGCCACTTTGCAATTGGCTAGGTTAGCGGCTAAGAATTCTGGGTTTGCTATTGTGGCGCGCAGAGCGCTTTGGTTGAAATCTTGGTCAGCTGATGCGTCTTCCAAGAACAAGCTACTTAACATTCCTTTCAAGGGGAAAACGCTGTTTGGCCCTGACTTGAAAGAGATTATCTCTGATATCACTGGGGGTAAGGGCCACGCCCTTCCTCAGGATCGGCCTTTCAAGGCCAAAAATAAACCTAATTTTCGTCCCTTTCGTAGAAACGGACCAGCCCAAAGTGCTACGTCCTCTAAGCAAGAGGGTAATACTTCTCAAGCCAAGCCAGCTTGGAGACCAATGCAAGGCTGGAACAAGGGAAAGCAGGCCAAGAAACCTGCCACTGCTACCAAGACAGCATGAAATGTTGGCCCCCGATCCGGGACCGGATCTGGTGGGGGGCAGACTCTCTCTCTTCGCTCAGGCTTGGGCAAGAGATGTTCTGGATCCTTGGGCGCTAGAAATAGTCTCCCAAGGTTATCTTCTGGAATTCAAGGGGCTTCCCCCAAGGGGGAGGTTCCACAGGTCTCAGTTGTCTTCAGACCACATAAAAAGACAGGCATTCTTACAATGTGTAGAAGACCTGTTAAAAATGGGAGTGATTCACCCTGTTCCATTAGGAGAACAAGGGATGGGGTTCTACTCCAATCTGTTCATAGTTCCCAAAAAAGAGGGAACGTTCAGACCAATCTTAGATCTCAAGATCTTAAACAAGTTTCTCAAGGTTCCATCGTTCAAGATGGAAACCATTCGAACAATTCTTCCTTCCATCCAGGAAGGTCAATTCATGACCACGGTGGATTTAAAGGATGCGTATCTACATATTCCTATCCACAAGGAACATCATCGGTTCCTAAGGTTCGCATTCCTGGACAAGCATTACCAGTTCGTGGCGCTTCCTTTCGGATTAGCCACTGCTCCAAGGATTTTCACAAAGGTACTAGGGTCCCTTCTAGCTGTGCTAAGACCAAGGGGCATTGCTGTAGTACCTTACTTGGACGACATTCTGATTCAAGCGTCGTCCCTTCCTCAAGCAAAGGCTCACACGGACATTGTCCTGGCCTTTCTCAGATCTCACGGATGGAAAGTGAACGTGGAAAAGAGTTCTCTATCTCCGTCAACAAGGGTTCCCTTCTTGGGAACAATAATAGACTCCTTAGAAATGAGGATTTTTCTGACAGAGGCCAGAAAAACAAAACTTCTAGACTCTTGTCGGATACTTCATTCCGTTCCTCTTCCTTCCATAGCGCAGTGCATGGAAGTGATAGGTTTGATGGTAGCGGCAATGGACATAGTTCCTTTTGCGCGCATTCATCTAAGACCATTACAACTGTGCATGCTCAGTCAGTGGAATGGGGACTATACAGACTTGTCTCCGAAGATACAAGTAAATCAGAGGACCAGAGACTCACTCCGTTGGTGGCTGTCCCTGGACAACCTGTCACAAGGGATGACCTTCCGCAGACCAGAGTGGGTCATTGTCACGACCGACGCCAGTCTGATGGGCTGGGGCGCGGTCTGGGGATCCCTGAAAGCTCAGGGTCTTTGGTCTCGGGAAGAATCTCTTCTACCGATAAATATTCTGGAACTGAGAGCGATATTCAATGCTCTCAAGGCTTGGCCTCAGCTAGCGAGGGCCAAGTTCATACGGTTTCAATCAGACAACATGACAACTGTTGCGTACATCAACCATCAGGGGGGAACAAGGAGTTCCCTAGCGATGGAAGAAGTGACCAAAATCATTCTATGGGCGGAGTCTCACTCCTGCCACCTGTCTGCTATCCACATCCCAGGAGTGGAAAATTGGGAAGCGGATTTTCTGAGTCGTCAGACATTGCATCCGGGGGAGTGGGAACTCCATCCGGAAATCTTTGCCCAAGTCACTCAACTGTGGGGCATTCCAGACATGGATCTGATGGCCTCTCGTCAGAACTTCAAAGTTCCTTGCTACGGGTCCAGATCCAGGGATCCCAAGGCGGCTCTAGTGGATGCACTAGTAGCACCTTGGACCTTCAAACTAGCTTATGTATTCCCGCCGTTTCCTCTCATCCCCAGGCTGGTAGCCAGGATCAATCAGGAGAGGGCGTCGGTGATCTTGATAGCTCCTGCGTGGCCACGCAGGACTTGGTATGCAGATCTGGTGAATATGTCATCGGCTCCACCATGGAAGCTACCTTTGAGACGAGACCTTCTTGTTCAAGGTCCGTTCGAACATCCGAATCTGGTCTCACTCCAGCTGACTGCTTGGAGATTGAACGCTTGATCTTATCGAAGCGAGGGTTCTCAGATTCTGTTATCGATACTCTTGTTCAGGCCAGAAAGCCTGTAACTAGAAAGATTTACCACAAAATTTGGAAAAAATATATCTGTTGGTGTGAATCTAAAGGATTCCCTTGGGACAAGGTTAAGATTCCTAAGATTCTATCCTTCCTTCAAGAAGGATTGGAAAAAGGATTATCTGCAAGTTCCCTGAAGGGACAGATTTCTGCCTTGTCTGTGTTACTTCACAAAAAGCTGGCAGCTGTGCCAGATGTTCAAGCCTTTGTTCAGGCTCTGGTCAGAATCAAGCCTGTTTACAAACCTTTGACTCCTCCTTGGAGTCTCAACTTAGTTCTTCCAGTTCTTCAGGGGGTTCCGTTTGAACCCTTACATTCCGTTGATATTAAGTTATTATCTTGGAAAGTTTTGTTTTTGGTTGCAATTTCTTCTGCTAGAAGAGTTTCAGAATTATCTGCTCTGCAGTGTTCTCCTCCTTATCTGGTGTTCCATGCAGATAAGGTGGTTTTATGTACTAAACCTGGTTTTCTTCCAAAAGTTGTTTCTAACAAAAACATTAACCAGGAGATTATCGTACCTTCTCTGTGTCCGAAACCAGTTTCGAAGAAGGAACGTTTGTTGCACAATTTGGATGTTGTTCGCACTCTAAAATTCTATTTAGATGCTACAAAGGATTTTAGACAAACATCTTCCTTGTTTGTTGTTTATTCCGGTAAAAGGAGAGGTCAAAAAGCAACTTCTACCTCTCTCTCTTTTTGGATTAAAAGCATCATCAGATTGGCTTACGAGACTGCTGGACGGCAGCCTCCCGAAAGAATCACAGCTCATTCCACTAGGGCTGTGGCTTCCACATGGGCCTTCAAGAACGAGGCTTCTGTTGATCAGATATGTAGGGCAGCGACTTGGTCTTCACTGCACACTTTTACCAAATTTTACAAGTTTGATACTTTTGCTTCTTCTGAGGCTATTTTTGGGAGAAAGGTTTTGCAAGCCGTGGTGCCTTCCATCTAGGTGACCTGATTTGCTCCCTCCCATCATCCGTGTCCTAAAGCTTTGGTATTGGTTCCCACAAGTAAGGATGACGCCGTGGACCGGACACACCTATGTTGGAGAAAACAGAATTTATGTTTACCTGATAAATTACTTTCTCCAACGGTGTGTCCGGTCCACGGCCCGCCCTGGTTTTTTAATCAGGTCTGATAATTTATTTTCTTTAACTACAGTCACCACGGTATCATATGGTTTCTCCTATGCAAATATTCCTCCTTAACGTCGGTCGAATGACTGGGGTAGGCGGAGCCTAGGAGGGATCATGTGACCAGTTTTGCTGGGCTCTTTGCCATTTCCTGTTGGGGAAGAGAATATCCCCACAAGTAAGGATGACGCCGTGGACCGGACACACCGTTGGAGAAAGTAATTTATCAGGTAAACATAAATTCTGTTTTTGCCCAAATTTCCCCCCCTAAGGGTGACATCCAGATAGTTTATATTATTGTCACCTATCTCAAAAGTGAATTGAATACCTGCATCGTTCATATTTAGTCTTTCTACAAACTCCTCTGCCTCCTTAGTACTGCCACTCCAGATAAATATCAAATCATCTATGAAACGTCTGTAATAGGCTATGTGGCCTCTATCCGGATTTGTTCCTCCAAAGATGTGGGACAGCTCCCACCATCCCATGAATAGATTTGCATAGGATGGGGCAAACTTGGCTCCCATGGCCGTCCCACATCTTTGGAGGAAGAAGTCTCCCTCAAAGGAAAAAAAGTTATGGGTTAATAGAAATTTGGTTACTCGCAGAATATATTTGCAAAAATCTTCACTGAAATCTTTATTCCTATATAGAAAGAATTTAAGTGCCTCCAATCCCCTATCATGTCTGATAGAGGAGTACAGAGAGACTACGTCTATGGTTAGCCATACATAGTTATCTTTCCATTCTATGGATTATATTTCTAGTAACAACTGCTTAGTGTCTTTTAAGAAACTTGGTAATTGTTTCACCAGTGGTTGGAGTATTTCATCCAACCACTGTGAAAGATGTTCAAATACAGAATTGATGCCACTTATTATGGGTCTACCCACCACGTTTTCAAGGGATTTGTGAACTTTTGGCAAGAAGTTGAAGATTCGGGTAACCGGGTGGTCTATCAACAAAAAATCTTTAGTATCATTATCCAGGAAACCTCCCTCTACACCATCGTCAACTAAATGCCTAAGTTCATTTTGGAAGCGTATTGTTGGATTAAATGACAATTTAGTGTATTGATTTGAGTCATCTAGTTGTCTATGGGCTTCTTTGACAAAAAAGGATCGGTCCATCACCACAACCGATCCCCCCTTGTCCGCCCCTCTGATCACTAAATCTCTTCTTTCACTCAGTTTATTTTCTCCTCTTGTCAATTTTTTTCTTTTGTTTTTTTCCACACTATAAGCTAATTGGGTAAGGTCTCTCTCAACTCTTTTTTGGAATTTCTCCAAAATTTCTCCCCTTGATTGTATAGGATAGAACGAGGAGGGTTTTTTTAAAATTGGACCTTTTGTTGTTTGCCTAATGTCCTGTTCAATATTACTCTCTTCATATAATTGTTCTAATGTTTCTAAGTCACACTCTTCCTGATAGTTTAGATCTCTCTCTTTGGGATGTTCCCCTCTGTCAGACCTTAAAGAATTGTAGAACTCCATATTGTTTTCATTCTTGAAATGTTTCATTAAGGTTAAATTTCTAATAAGTTTATTAGTATCTATTAAGGTCTGAAAGAGGTTAAAATCCTCACTCGGGACAAAGTTTAGGCCTAAACTCAACACATTGGTTTCAACTTCACTCAGATTTACTGAGGAAAGATTTATGACTGTATTTACTTGTATTTCGTTTGGGACCTCCCTCTTCGTGGTGGGAGTAGGTTTTCTCTTATTTTGCCATCTCTCCCCCCCCCCCCTTCTGATTCTCTTGTTCCTATCTGAAAAACCTGGGCTACCTCTCCTCTTTCTGTCTCCCTTGGTGGGTCAGACCTTAGTGCCCCTGATGTCGTTGGTTCTTCTGACTGATATTTTGAAGACTGTTGGGGTTTGAGAATGGAACTTATCTTAGACTTTGCCCCCATATCTGTGTTTTGTTTAACATTTTGAATACTTTCATCACCTGAGTTTGATCCTTCTGACGTGTGGCCCTCCTCTTGTGAATCCCCTTCACTATCAGTGAAAGTGACTTTTTTGTGTCTTCTATTTTTATGTTTATTCTTATTTTTGTTTTTATTCTTTCCTTGCATCTATCTTTATTATAGGCATCATTTTCTCTCCTATAATTAAACCTTTGTTTTCTGTTCCATATATATATACCTTATTTGTCTCATAATCTGCAGTATCCCTTACAAATTTATCATGCTTAATTTCCATAATTATACGCTTTGTATCAGCTATAGTGTCATGTAAAATTTTGTCAAATTTGGAAAATTGTGGTTCCTCCTTCCTGTAACTACATTCTATCTGCAAAACATCAATTTCATTAGAGACATCTTTCAAGGCTTTACGTTTAAAATCCAATAACATGTTCATTAATTTTATGGAACATTCTGACAATATTTCATTCCAATTTTTCACAAATTCTACATCCTCCACTACAAACGTGGGGAATTTATTAATCCGTAAACCTCTTGGTATCAATCCTGTACTCAAATATTTTTCTAGTGTCCATACGTCCCATTTCAGCCTAGTCTCTTTACTTAACAAATCTTCCAATGTTTCAAATAGCTTACTTAAAGAGAACATAGAACAGTCTGTAGAAAAAACACATTCCAAATCAGTTATATCACTCTCTCTGTCCACTGTCGGTTTCAAATAATAGTATTGCAAACTTCCTTTGCTGTTATCGTGTAGTTCCATCTTTAAAGTATAATTCCTTTTCACAATGATGATAAATACTTGTAACATAAACCACCACTTTCTCCGTCACCACTTTCAGGCAAATCTCAGTGCTCCGGCTAATCGCGGGCAATCCTCCGCTTAGTAAATTCCAATCACCAAATGCTCAGCACCTGTAGAGTCCTGCATATGTTGTGACCTTTCAATCTTACCCCACTGTTAAGTGACCCTTGTTATTTTTCTCGATACAACCGCCTTAAGACACACACTTCATTCAAATAAGTCCATTGACTTTGGGATAAATACACTACTGAGCTTACCGTCCGGGACCCATCTCCTTAGCAAGACAACCCGAATATCACCTGTGGTTTGTCACAGAGACTCCACTCACTTGCGGATGCCCGGCTCTCTCAGCGTCCTGTGTCTCGAATCCCTCCTCCGTGTCAGCGGTTGTGTCCCAATGCGTGCTTCAGTCACACCAGTGGGGGCGTGGTGGCCAGGTATCCTTGCTCTCCGTGAGTGCTCTCTTCCGATTACTTCATAGATTCTCAATGCAAAGAAATAGAGGCGCCTCCACGGTTATGCAATTAAAAGTCTTTTAGGTTGAGAGATCTTGGGTGATTCTCAGGGACCCACTGACGCGTTTTGGCTCGCTGGCCGTAATCGTAGTGTGGTCATTTAGCCTACCTCGGCTCTTTTTAAATGTACAGGCTGTCGCCTATTGGATAAAACCAAAACCTATGAATTAACCCTTGACTCTCAATATGCTTAACTTATATTGGTTATATTTGTTATAGTCGTTATTTTGCACTTTGCAACACTTCCAATTATTTCCTTCATAGGACAAAGCTATGATACATAGTATATATATTTACATGTATTATTTAGTCAAAATTTTAAATAATATGTGCTTCTATATACAATCGTATTTACCGTTGATCATGACATTTATTTGAATTAAATTCCTATTTATCCATTAATGGATTCCATTTTAAAGGGACACTTTCTAAGATTAATTCACAGTAATTACACAAATAATATTGTCTTAAATTGTGTAAAAAAGACCTTTTCATTGATGATGAAGATAGGTCAAAATTTCTAAACTATAGGAAAAAGTCTGAAAAGGAAAAATTGGGAGAAGATAAAATAGTAACATTTGTTACTAAATACAGCAACCAATATGAACAGATTTGTCAGATTATAAGAAATAACCTTTCTTTACTTAAGGCAGATGATGGCCTAGAGGACATTAACCCTAAAAACTGCAGGTTTGCTTTTAGGAAAGGACTATCTATAGGGAATCGAATAGCCCCTACACAACTAAAATCAGAATCCAATAGAAGAAGTTCATGGTTAGAACACACAGGGGTTTTCAGATGCAGTAACCTACATTGTAAGGCATGTGAGAAATTAGAACGGAGACAAGGTTTTAGAAGTTGTGTAACAGGAGAAACTTTTGAATTTAGAGGCTGTATAAATTGTAGGGCCACGTATTCTATATACCTCTTAACATGTATTGATTGTGAGGTACAGTACACTGGACTCACTACACGAGAGGTAAGATACAGAATAAGAGAGCACTTATCTAATATCAAGTTAGGGAAATTGACGACTCCACTGGTGCTTCATTTTAAAAACCATCATAATAAGAGTAGCAATACTTTGAGATGGACTATTATTGAATCTGTGAAATCAGGTACAAGAGGAGGCGATAGAGATTCAATCTTAGCCAAGAGAGAGGTTTTCTGGATGCACAGACTAAGGACTAGGATGCCACAAGGACTCAATTCTGAATATGATTTAATTCATTTTTGGCAGTAGTCCTGGGTCTGTGCATCCAGAGAAATGTCTATAGTTATACAAATGTTTGTGAAGCGCACTGTTGTTGGAAAAAAGTTTCGCACATAAAGATATGATTGTATATTATTATTTATATAGTAGATAATTGTTTAGAAATTAACTTGATGAAAAGGTCTTTATTTACACAATTTAAGACAATATTATTTGTGTAATTACTGTGAATTAATCTTAGAAAGTGTCCCTTTAAAATGGAATCCATTAATGGATAAATAGGAATTTAATTCAAATAAATGTCATGATCAACGGTAAATACGATTGTATATAGAAGCACATATTATTTAAAATTTTGACTAAATTATACATGTAAATATATATACTATGTATCATAGCTTTGTCCTATGAAGGAAATAATTGGAAGTGTTGCAAAGTGCAAAATAACGACTTTAACAAATATAACCAATATAAGTTAAGCATATTGAGAGTCACAGGTTAATTCCCAGGTTTTGGTTTTATCCAATAGGCGACAGCCTGTACATTTAAAAAGAGCTGAGGTAGGCTAAATGACCACACTACGATTACGGCCAGCGAGCCGAAACGCGTCAGTGGGTCCCTGGGAATCACCCAAGATCTCTCAACCTAAGCTGTTTGATCTGTATAACAGTATTTATCATCTGCTGTTCCTTTGAATAGAAAGACTTTTAATTGCATAACCGTGGAGGTGCCTCTATTTCTTTGCATTGAGAATCTATGAAGTAATCGGAAGAGAGCACTCACGGAGAGCAAGGATACCTGGCCACCACACCCCCACTGTTAGTCATGTGACTGAAGCACGCATTGGGACGCAACCGCTGACACGGAGGAGGGATTCGAGACACAGGACGCTGAGAGAGCCGGGCATCAGCGAGTGAGTGGAGTCTCCGTGACAAACCGCAGGTGATATTCGGGTTGTCTTGCTAAGGAGATGGGTCCCGGACGGTAAGCTCAGTAGTGTATTTATCCCAAAGTCAATGGACTTATTTGAATGAAGTGTGTGTCTTAAGGCGGTTGTATCGAGAAAAATAACAAGGGTCACTTAACAGTGGGGTAAGATTGAAAGGTCACAACATATGCAGGACTCTACAGGTGCTGAGCATTTGGTGATTGAAATACTGAACCTGGTCACCAGGAGGAGGCAAAGACACCCCAGCCAAAGGCTTAAAGGGACACTCAGGTTAAATTTAATTTTCATGATTCAGATACAGCATGTAATTTTAAACAACTTTCCAATTTACTTCCATTAAAAAAAAATGTGCACAGTCTTTTATATTTACAATTTTTGAGCCACCGGATCTTACTGAGCATGTTCAAGAATTCACAGACTATACGTATATGCATTTGTGATTGGCTGATTGCTATCACATGGTACAAGGGGAGTGGAAATATACATAACTTTGAAATTTGTTCTAAAAAAATCTACTACTCATTTGAAGTTCAGACTAAGTGCTATTGCATTGTCTTGTTATCTTTCATTTGTTGAGTATGCAAATCCAATGTGTTGACTGGTCCTTTAAATATCCCTCCCACTTCCTCATTACCCCAGTCATTCTTTGCCGTTCGTCACAGTTGGAGGTGGCAGAGAAGTGTCAGAAGATTCGGAGAGTTCTGAAAAATAGTATCTACCCTTCGAGATAGGACTGGAGTTTTAAGTAGTCATGTCAACCTCTCAGTGAGAGTATTGATGTAAGTTAGAGTCTGGAGATGCAGGGAAGGTTTTTCTGTGAAACCATTCAGACTACTGCTAACAGCTCCTAAGCAATCAGTGTTGACGAGTTTCTCTGCTTGTTTTCTCTCACTCAAGTTCATGTCGGGAGCACTGCTATAAGACTGTCACACTTGAGAGGCTATGTTCTGTTCCACAGCATGGATCCTGGAGGTAAGATTGTTTCAATTTTTACACATAAAACGCTACAGCAGGGTCACAGTGTGGCTCCTTTATACCTTGATAGGATCCAGGGTTAATATCCTCTGAAGGGGGTTTATTGAACAGTTAGGGTTAATTAATCAGTATATTAATTATTTACATGCTGCTTTGTGTGATTTTTTTTTCTTGGGCTGATAGACTGTGTGTTTTTGGCTGAAACAAACAGGTTTCACTTTTAAGTTTCACTTTCATTTTTGAAAGTGTTGCACAGCTCCTATTACTTGCTGTACTTGTAATAACAGGGAAAGTACTGTCTTGCACTCCATGTGACCGGGTGTGGTCTATGTTCATTTCCTCCATTCCGGATGAGACTTTATCCTGAGGAGAGCAATTCCTCTGTTAACAGTCTGGGTCTAGGAGGTGGTGAGTGCCCCAGCCATTGGGAGTATAAAGGTGCAGTTTTCTATAATAAAAAAACATTTTTATTTGTGTCCTTCTGTGGGTATAACCTGAGCTATGGAGGACTTTGACATGTTAGAAGGTACTCCTTCTGTACTACCTGTTTGTATTGTAAAGAGGCTGTGGTTTTCCCGCCCATTTAATTATGTTCTACATGTCTTAACACCATTATAAAGTCTAAGAAGGGAGACAAGCCTGCTAAGGCTCTTGGTCCCTCTGAGCCGTCTACCTCTCAGGACTCTGCGTCCCGTGAGATTAATTGCCTTTACTACATTATCCACTCCACATGCAGTTCCCCGTAGCACATCTAATCCTCCATCCGGAGGGGGCCTTTTTCCTGCGGACTTTGACACGCAGTTACAAACGGCGGTGTCTAGTGCCCTCAGTGCATTACCTCGCTCTAACAAATGCAAGAGAAAGGTTAAACATAGCTCTCCTGACCCGGAGTCATCTAAATATTTATCAGATTTAGCCATTATGTACCAGTTATCCTATGAGTTAACCTCTGTAGCTTCATAGGGTGAACTTTCTGGGTCGGAGTCCTTAGAGTCTAAGCCTCCCGCTTCGGAGGAACCGTCCTTAAGATTTAAAATTGAGAACCTGCATTTTTTATTAAAGGAGGTTCTGTTTACGTTAGAGGTTCCAGAGGCTGTGCTGCCTGAAGAACCTATGATACCTAAATTAGACAGCGTTTACGAAGACAGGAAAGTTCTTTGACTTTTCGTGTGCCGGTTTTGATGGCAAACATTATTAAGAATGGGAAAGAATTTGTTCTTCCTTTTCCCCCTCATTTACTTTTAAAAAGTTGTTCCTGGTCCCGGACTCTCAACTGGATTTGTGGGGCTCCATTCCTAAGGTGGATGATGCTATCTCTACACTTGCTAAATGTACTACTATACCTCTTGAGGATAGTTCTTCGTTCAGAGAGCCGATGGATGAGAAAATGGAAACCTTTCTGAGAAAGATGTTTCAACATATGAGATTTTTGTTTCAACCGGCAGCTGCAGTTGCCACGGTTGCCGGAGAGGCTACCTACTGGTGCAACTCTTTATCAGAACTCATTGAGGTGGAGTCTCCCCTCGAGGATATTCTACACAGAATTAAAGCTGTATAAAGGTATAAAGGTAATTGGTCTCATGGTGTCCTGCATGCACATCATTCCCTTTGCCAGGTTCCATCTCAGACCTTTACAACTGTGCATGCTGAGGCAGTGGAACGGCGATCATTCAGATCTGTCTCAACAGATTGTAGTAGACAGCCAGTCGAGAGAATCACTCTCTTGGTCGCTCTGTCCAGATCATCTGTCCCGAGGGACATGCTTCTTAAGACCATCCTGGGAGATTGTGACTACGGATGAAAGCCTATCCAGATAGGGAGCTGTTTGGGGTGCCAGGAAGGCACAGGGGTTGTGGACTCAGGAGGAGTCCTCCCTCCCAATCGATATTTTGGAACTACGGGCAATCTTCAAGGCCTTGAAGGCTTGGCCACTTCTGGGTTCGTCCCAGTTTATCAGATTCCAATCTACTGATACAAGGTCCATTTGTTCATCAAAATCTAGATTATCTGAGGCTGACTGCGTGGAGATTGATGTTTAGTCTAAGCCAAGAAAGGTTTCTCTGAGAGTGTCATTGATACTCTTATTGAAGCTCGTAAACCAGTTACTTGGCGTATCTACCACAAGGTGTGGAAAAGAGCGTGGGTTTTCCTGGCACAGAGTTAAGGTTGCCAGGATTTTATCTTTTCTCCTGGATGGGCTGGAGAGGGGCCTTTTTGCTTGTTCCCTGAGGGGTACAGATTCCCTGACGGTTTTATTGCCCAAGAGACTGGCTGAGCTTCCAGACGTGTAGTCCTTTGTTAAGGCTCTGATAAGGATCAGACCTGTTTTTAAATCTGGGGCTCCTCCTTGGCATTTACATTGGCCTGTATTGGGGAGATAGATTAATGTGTCTGAGAATTGATTGAGTTTACATTTTAAAATTGTATATCTGGCATGGGGGTCCTTTTCTACAAATATGATCTTGCACGCAAAGTGTTTATGGATGAGGATAGCAACCCCTCTGGTTAGCCATTTACCTGTGCTTTAGGTATGTATAGCAAGAGCCTGCTGGAGGGGAGGGAAAGGGAGGGGTAGTTGAGGGTATAAAAAATATATAACATTATGAGATTCATCAGTAACAGAAGAAAAATTGTTGTGGTGGAATTAGTACACCACACTGTTGGGCCTAGATGAAGACTTCTTGCCGCATGGATGAGGACTTTGCTGGCTGGATGAAGATAGAAGAGGCTGTCTGGATGAAGACTTCTTGCCGCATGGATGAGGACTTCACCGGCTGGATGGATCCTTCAAGAGGGACTTCAAGAACTATAAGTATATCGTCGGGGTTAGGTTTATTTTAAGGGTTTTTTGGGTGGGTTTTATTTTTAGATTAGGTTCTGGGCAGTAAAAGAGCTAAATGCCCTTTTCAGGGCAAGGTTAAGCTTAGGTTATTTTAGATTTTTTAGTTTAGTTTAGTTTTTTTATTTGGGGGGGGGGTTGGTTGGGTGGTGGCTTTTACTGTTGGGGGGTGTTTGTATTTTTTTTTGCCAGGTAAAAGAGCTGTTATCTTTGGGGCAATGCCCCAAAAAAGGCCCTTTTAAGGGCCATTGGTAGTTTATTGTAGGCTAGGGTTTTTATTTTGGAGGGCTTTTTCTCTTGTAAGGTGTATCCAGTCCACGGATCATCCATTACTTGTGGGATATTCTCCTTCCCAACAGGAAGCTGCAAGAGGATCACCCACAGCAGAGGTGGCTATATAGCTCCTCCCCTAACTGCCACTACCAGTCATTCTCTTGCAGCTCTCGACACGATAGGAAGTAGCTAGAGAGATGTGGTAAATTTATGTAGTTTATCTTCAATCAAAAGTTTATTATTTTCAAATGGTACCGGAGTTGTACTATTTTAGCCTCAGGCAGAAAGTAGAAGAAGAGTCTGCCTGTGGTTTTTGATGATCTTAGCAGGTTGTAATTAAGATCCATTGCTGTTCTCACACATAACTGAAGAGATGAGGTAACTTCAGCTGGGGGAATGGCGTGCAGGGTCTCCTGCTATGAGGTATGTGCAGTTTAAATTTTTCTAGAGAAATTAATATGCTAGAAAATGCTGTTAATACCGGATTTATTTAAGGTAAGCCTGATTAGTGATTTAATAACGACTAGTATCATGCTTGCTGTAAAAGGTAATATTCTTATTACTTTCTCACTTTACTGAAATATAAAACGTTTGCTGGAAGTGTTTAAACGTTTTTTTATACATATTGGTGATAAAACTTTATTGGGGCCCAGTTTTTTCCAGATGGCTGGCTAGATTTTGCCTAGGGATAGTTTTTTATGGCCCTCTCACTTTGAGTACAGGTTGGGAGGGGCCTAATTTCAGGCCTAAATCGTGCAGTAGTTTTTTCAGCTTGAGACTTCCAGCTTCCCTGAAGGAGTCCCCTGAACACTTAGGACCTCTACAAAGGGTTTTTGTGCCTTCAAAAGTCATTGTATGTGCAGGTAGGGCCACAGCAGAGCTGTGGCAGTTTGTTGTGACTGTTAAAAAACTTTTATATGGTTTTTTTGATCCGGTTTTGAAACTAAGGGGTTAATCATCCATTTGCAAGTGGGTGCAATGCTCTGTTAGTCTATTATACACACTGTAAAAATTTCGTAAGATTTACTGCTTTTTATCACTGTTTTTCAATTTCTGACAAAATTTGTTTCTCTTAAAGGCACAGTACCGTTTTTATTTTTTCCTTGTTTACATTTATCAAAGTGTTTTCCAAGCTTGCTGGTCTCATTGCTAGTCTGTTTAAACATGTCTGACATAGAGGAAACTCCTTGTTCATTATGTTTAGAAGCCATTGTGGAACCCCCTCTTAGAATGTGTACAAAATGTACTGATTTTACTTTAAGTTATAAAGATCATATTCTGTCTTTAAAAGATTTATCACCAGAGGAAATTGACAAGGGGGAAGTTATGCCGACTAACTCGCCCCACGTGTCAGAAACTTTGACTCCCGCTCAAGGGACTCCCGCTCAAGTGGCGCCAAGTACATCTAGCGCGCCCATGGCGTTTACTTTACAAGACATGGCGGCAGTTATGGATCATACCCTTACAGCGGTATTGTCCAAACTACCAGGGTTACAAGGAAAGCGAGACAGCTCTGGGACTAGAAAAAATACAGAGCTCTCTGACGCTTTAGTAGCTATGTCTGATATCCCCTCACAATATGCAGAAGCTGAGGCAGGAGAGCTTCTTTCTGTGGGTGATTTTTCTGACTCAGGGAAGATGCTTCAACCTGATTCTGATATGTCTACATTTAAATTTAAGCTTGAACACCTCCGCGTGTTGCTCAGGGAGGTTTTAGCTACTCTGGATGACTGTGACACCATTATAGTGCCAGAGAAATTGTGTAGATTGGATAAATACTATGCAGTGCCTGTTTACACTGATGTTTTTCCAATACCTAAAAGGTTTTCAGAAATTATTACTAAGGAATGGGATAGACCAGGTGTACCGTTCTCTCCCCCTCCTATTTTTAAGAAAATGTTTCCAATAGATGCCGCTACACGGGACTTATGGCAAACGGTCCCTAAGGTGGAGGGAGCAGTTTCTACCCTAGCTAAGCGTACAACTATTCCCGTCGAGGACAGTTGTGCTTTCCTAGATCCAATGGATAAAAAGTTAGAGGGTTACCTTAAGAAAATGTTTATTCAACAAGGTTTTATTCTCCAGCCTCTTGCATGCATTGCCCCGGTCACTGCTGCTGCGGCCTTCTGGTTTGAGTCTCTGGAAGAGGCCTTACAGGTAGAAACTCCATTGGATGATATACTTGACAAACTTAAAGTGCTTAAGCTAGCCAATTCATTTGTTTCTGACGCCGTTGTTCATTTAACCAAACTAACGGCTAAGAACTCAGGTTTTACTATACAGGCGCGTAGGGCGCTATGACTTAAATCCTGGTCAGCTGACGTTACTTCAAAGTCTAAGCTTCTCAACATTCCCTTCAAGGGGCAGACCCTATTTGGGCCTGGACTGCAGGAGATCATTTCTGATATTACTGGAGGAAAAGGTCATGCCCTTCCTCAGGATAGGTCTAATAAATTAAGGACCAAACAAACTAATTTTCGTGCCTTTCGAAACTTTAAGACGAGCGCGGCATCAACTCCCTCTATGCAAAACAAGAGGGAAATTTTGCCCAGTCCAAGCCGGTCTGAAGACCTAACCAGGCCTGGAACAAAGGTTAGCAGGCCAAGAAGCCTGCTGCTGCCTCTAAGACAGCATGAAAGATCAGCCCCCGATCTGGTAACGGATCTAGTAGGGGGCAGACTTTCTCTCTTCGCCCAGGCTTGGGCAAGAGATGTCCAGGATCCCTGGGCGTTGGAAATTGTGTCCCAGGGATATCTTCTGGACTTCAAAGCTTCTTCCCCAAAAGGAAGATTTCACCTCTCACAATTATCTGCAGACCAGATAAAAAGAGAGGCATTCTTACATTGTGTTCAAGACCTCCTAGTTATGGGAGTGATCCACCCAGTTCCAAAGGAGGAACAGGGGCAAGGCTTCTATTCAAATCTCTTTGTCGTTCCCAAGAAAGAGGGAACCTTCAGATCAATCTTAGATCTCAAGATCCTAAACAAATTTCTCAGGGTCCCATCTTTCAAGATGGAGACTATTTGAACCATCCTACCTATGATCCAGGAGGGTCAATACATGACTACCGTGGACTTAAAGGATGCTTATCTTCACATTCCGATACACAAAGATCATCATCGGTTTCTCAGGTTCGCCTTCCTAGACTGGCATTACCAGTTTGTGGCTCTTCCCTTTGGGTTAGCTACGGCACCAAGAATCTTTACAAAGGTTCTGGGGTCACTTCTGGCGGTCCTAAGGCCGCAGGGCATAGCAGTAGCCCCTTACTTAGACGACATTCTAATACAGGAGTCAAATTTCCAAATTGCCAAGTCCCATACGGACATTGTTCTGGCATTCCTGAGGTCTCATGGGTGGAAAGTGAACGAAAAGAAGAGTTCTTTATCCCCTCTCACAAGAGTTTCCTTCCTGGGAACTCTGATAGGTTCTGTAGAAATGAGGATTTACCTGACAGAGGACAGGTTGTCAAAACTTCTAAATTCCTGCCCTGTTCTTTATTATACTTCTCGCCCTTCGATGGCTCAGTGTATGGAAGTAATCGGCTTAATGGTAGCGGCAATGGACATAGTTCCGTTTGCCCGCCTACATCTCAGACCGCTGCAACTCTGCATGCTCAGTCAGTGGAATGGGGATTACACAGATTTGTCCCCTCTACTAAATCTAGATCAAGAGACCAGGGATTCTCTTCTCTGGTGGCTATCTCAGGTCCATCTGTCCAAAGGTATGACCTTCCGCAGGCCAGATTGGACAATAGTAACAACAGATACCAGCCTTCTGGGCTGGGGTGCAGTCTGGAACTCTCTGAAGGCTCAGGGGTCGTGGACTCAGGAGGAGGCACTCCTTCCAATAAACATTCTGGAGCTAAGAGCAATATTCAATGCTCTTCAGGCTTGGCCTCAGCTAGCGGCAGTGAGGTTCATCAGATTTCAGTCGGACAACATCACGACTGTAGCTTACATCAACCACCAAGGGGGAACAAGGAGTTCCCTAGCGATGTTGGAGGTTTCAAAGATAATTCAATGGGCAGAGATTCACTCTTGCCATCTATCAGCTATCCATATCCCAGGAGTAGAGAACTGGGAGGCAGATTTTCTAAGTCGTCAGACTTTTCATCCGGGGGAGTGGGAGCTCCATCCGGAGGTGTTTGCACAGTTGATTCAACGTTGGGGCAAACCAGAACTGGATCTCATGGCGTCTCGCCAGAACGCCAAGCTTCCTTGTTACGGATCCAGGTCCAGGGATCCCAAGGCAGCGCTGATAGATGCTCTAGCAGCGCCTTGGTCCTTCAACCTGGCTTATGTGTTTCCACCGTTTTCTCTGCTCCCTCGTCTGATTGCCAACATCAAACAGGAGAGAGCATCAGTAATTTTGATAGCACCTGCGTGGCCACGCAGGACTTGGTATGCAGATCTGGTGGACATGTCATCCTTTCCACCATGGACTCTGCCTCTGAGGCAGGACCTTCTACTTCAGGGTCCTTTCAACCATCCAAATCTAATTTCTCTGCGGCTGACTGCTTGGAGATTGAACGCTTGATTTTATCAAAGCGTGCTTCCTACGAGTCGGTCATTGATACCTTAATACAGGCGCGAAAGCCTGTCGCCAGGAAAATATATCATAAGATATGGTGTAAATATCTTCATTGGTGTGAATCCAAGGGTTACTCATGGAGTAAGGTCAGGATTCCTAGGATATTATCTTTTCTCCAAGAAGGATTGGAGAAGGGTTTGTCAGCTAGTTCCTTTAAAGGACAGATTTCTTCCCTGTCTATTCTTTTGCACAAACGTCTGGCTGAGGTTCCAGACGTGCAGGCGTTTTGTCAGGCTTTAGCCAGAATCAAGCCTGTGTTTAAATCTGTTGCTCCGCCTTGGAGTTTAAATTTAGTTCTTAAGGTTCGTCAAGGGGTTCCGTTTGAAACTTTGCATTCCATAGATATTAAGCTCTTATCCTGGAAGGTTCTGTTTTTAGTAGCTATCTCCTCGGCTCGAAGAGTTTCGGAGTTATCTGCTTTACAATGTGATTCCCCTTATCTCGTTTTTCATGCAGATAAGGTAGTGTTACGTACCTGTTTTTTTTACCTAAGGTGGTATCTAATAAAAATACCAATCAGGAGATTGTTGTAACGTCACTGTGTCCTAATCCTTCTTCAAAGATGGAACGTCTTTTACACAATCTTGACGTGGTTCGTGCTTTAAAGTTTTATTTACAAGCTACTAAAGATTTTCGTCAAACATCTGCATTGTTTGTTGTCTACTCTGGACAGAGGAGAGGCCAAAAGGCTTCGGCAACCTCTCTTTCTTTTGGCTAAGGAGTATAATACGCTTAGCTTATGGGACTGCTGGCCAGCAGCCCCCTGAAAGGATTACAGCTCATTCTACTAGAGCGGTAGCTTCCACATGGGTTTTTAAAATTTGATACTTTTGCTTCTTCGGAGGCTATTTTTGGGAGAAAGGTCTTGCAGGCAGTGGTGCCTTCCGTTTAAGCGCCTGCCTTGTCCCTCCCTTCATCCGTGTCCTATAGCTTTGGTATTGGTATCCCACAAGTAATGGATGATCCGTGGACTGGATACACCTTACAAGAGAAAACATAATTTATGCTTACCTGATAAATTTATTTCTCTTGTGGTGTATCCAGTCCACGGCCCGCCCTGTCATTTTAAGGCAGGTGTTTTTTTATTTTTAAACTACAGTCACCACTGCACCCTATAGTTTCTCCTTTCTCTTGCTTGTCTTCGGTTGAATGACTGGTAGTGGCAGTTAGGGGAGGAGCTATATAGACAGCTCTGCTGTGGGTGATCCTCTTGCAGCTTCCTGTTGGGAAGGAGAATATCCCACAAGTAATGGATGATCCGTGGACTGGATACACCACAAGAGAAATACATTTATCAGGTAAGCATAAATTATGTTTCTCTTGTAAGGTGTATCCAGTCCACGGATCATCCATTACTTGTGGGATATTCTCATTCCCAACAGGAACTTGCAAGAGGACACCCACAGCAGAGCTGTAATGTAGCTCCTCCCCTAACTGTCATACCCAGTCATTCTCTTGCAACTCTCAACAAGCAAGGACGTTGTAGGAGAGAGTGGTTAAATATAGCTAGTTTATTTTCTTCAATCAAAAGTTTGTTATTTTTAAATAGTACCGGAGTTGTGCTATTTTATCTCAGGCAGTAAATAGAAGAAGAATCTGCCTGAGGTTTCTATGATCTTAGCAGGTTGTAACTAAGATCCATTGCTGTTCTCACATATGTCTGAGGGGATTACACAGATGAGGTAACTTCAGCGAGAGAATGGCGTGCAGTTTATTCTGCTATCAGGTATGTGCAGTTATACTTTTTTCTAGAGATGGAAAACACTAGAAAATGCTGCTGATACCGGATTAATGTAAGTTAAGCCTGAATACAGTGATTTAATAACGACTGGTATCATGCTTACTCCCGGGGGTAATACCCTTATGATATTTACAATATAAAACGTTTGCTGGCATGTTTAATCGTTTTTATATATACTTTGGTGATAAAACTTTAATGGGGCCTAGTTTTTTCCACATGGCTGGCTTAAATTTTGACTAGAAACAATTTCCACTGTTGTAGTATAAAAGTTACAGTTGGTGCAGTTAAAATTACAAACTGTGACATCCAGCTTCCCTCAAAGGCCCTCTGAATGCTATAGGACATCTCTAAAGGGCCCAAAGGCTTTCCAAAGTCGTTTATTGGGGAAGGTAGGGCCACAGCTTGCTGTGGCAGTTGGTTGTGACTGTTAAAAAAACGTCTATTTAGTTTTTTTGATCCGTTTTTTGAACTAAGGGGTTAATCATCCATTTGCAAGTGGGTGCAATGCTCTGTTAGCCTATTATACACACTGTAAAAATTTCGTTTGATTTACTGCATTTTTTCACTGTTTTTCAAATTCTGACAAAATTTGTTTCTCTTAAAGGCACAGTACCGTTTTTTATATTTGCTTGTTAACTTGATTTAAAGTGTTTTCCAAGCTTGCTAGTCTCATTGCTATTCTGTATAAACATGTCTGAAATAGAAGAAACTCCTTGTTTATTATGTTTAAAAGCCATGGTGGAACCCCCTCTTAGAATGTGTACCAAATGTACTGATTTCATTTTATGCAATAAAGATCATTTTCTGTCTTTAAAAAATGTATCACCAGAGGAATCTGACGAGGGGGAAGTTATGCCGACTAACTTTCTCCACGTGTCAGACCCTTTGACTCCCGCTTAAGGGACTCGCGCTCAAATGGCGCCAAGTACATCTAGGGCGCCCATAGCGTTTACTTAACAAGACATGGCGGCAGTCATTGATAATACACTGTCAGCGGTATTAGCCAGACTACCTGAACTTAGAGGTAAGCGAGATAGCTCTGGGGTGAGAAAAATGCAGAGCATACTGACGCTTTAAGAACCATGTCTGATACTGCCTCACAATATGCAGAAGCTGAGGAAAGAGAGCTTCAGTCAGTGGGTGATGTTAATGACTCAGGAAAGATACCTGATTCTAATATTTCTACATTTAAATGTAAGCTTGGACACCTCCGCGTGTTGCTTAGGGAGGTTTTAGCTGCTCTGAATGACTGTGATACCATTGCAGTGCCAGAGAAATTGTGTAGACTGGATAAATACTTTGCAGTGCCGGTGTGTACTGATGTTTTTCCAAATACCTAAAAGGTTTACAGAAATTATTAATAAGGAATGGGATAGACCAGGTGTGCCGTTCTCTTCCCCTCCTATTTTTAGAAAAATGTTTCCAATAGACGCCACCACATGGGACTTATGGCAGACAGTCCCTAAGGTGGAGGGAGCAGTTTCTACTCTAGTAAAGCGTACTACTATCCCTGTCGAGGACAGTTGTGCCTTTTTTTTTTAGATCCAATGGATAAAAAATTAGAGGTTACCTTAAGAAAAAATTTATTCAACAAGGTTTTATCCTACAGCCCCTTGCATGCATTGCCCCTGTCACTGCTGCTGCGGCGTACTGGTTTGAGTCTCTGGAAGAGGCTTTACAGGTAGCGACTCCATTGGATGACATACTTGGCAAACTTAGAGCACTTAAGCTAGCCAATTCTTTTATTCTGATGCCATTGTTCATTTGACTAAACTAACGGCTAAGAATTCTGGTTTTGCTATACAGGCGTGCAGAGCGCTATGGCTTAGATCATGGTCAGCTGACGTGACTTCAAAATCTGAGCTACTTAACATTCCCTTCAAGGGGCAGACCCTATTCGGGCCTGGTTGAAGGAGATTATTGCTGCTATCACTGGAGGAAAAGGTCATGCCCTTCCTCAGGACAGGTCCAAATCTAGGGCCAAACAGTCTAATTTTCATGCCTTTCAAAACTTCAAGGCAGGTGCGGCATCAACTTCCTCTAATAATAAACAAGAGGGAACTTTTGCTCAATCCAAGACGGTCTGGAGACCAATCCTGACATGGAAAAAAGGTAAGCAGGTAAAAAAGCCTGCTGCTGCCTCTAAGACAGCATGAAGGAACAGCCCCCTATCCGGGAACGGATCTAGTAGGGGGCAGACTTTCACTCTTTGCCCAGGCGTGGGCAAGAGATGTTCCGGATCCCTGGGCGTTGGAAATTATATCCCAGGGATATCTTCTGGACTTCAAAGCTTCCCCCCCAAAAGGGAGATTTCACCTTTCACAATTATCTGCACACCAGATAAAGAGAGAGGCATTCTTACACTGTGTACGAGTCCTCCTAGTTATGGGAGTGATCCATCCAGTTCCAAAGGAGGAACAGGGACAGGGTTTTTACTCAAATCTGTTTGTGGTTCCCAAAAAAGAGGGAACCTTCAGACCAATTTTGGATCTAAAGATCTTAAACAAATTCCTCAAAGTTCCGTCGTTCAAGATGGAAACTATTCGTACCATCCTACCACTGATCCAGGAGGGTCAATATATGACTACAGTGGATCTAAAGGATGCTTATCTTCACATTCCGATACACAAAGATCATCATCGGTTTCTCAGGTTTGCCTTTTAAGACAGGCATTACCAGTTGTAGCTCTTCCCTTGGGATTAGCTACAGCCCCAAGAATCTTTACAAAGGTTCTAGGGTCACTTATGGCGGTCCTAAGGCCGCGGGGCATAGCAGTAGCCCCTTATTTAGACGACATCCTGATACAGGCGTCAAACTTCCAAATTGCCAAGTCTCATACGGACGTAGTACTGGCATTTCTGTGGTCGCATGGGTGGAAAGTGAACGAGGAAAAGAGTTCTCTATCCCCACTCACAAGAGTTTCCTTTCTAGGGACTCTGATAGATTCTGTAGAAATGAAAATTCACCTGACGGAGTCCAGGTTATCAAAGCTTCTAAATTCCTGCCGGGTTCTTCATTCCATTCAGCGCCCTTCATTGGTTCAGTGTATGGAAGTAATCGGCTTAATGGTAGCGGCAATGGACATAGTGCCGTTTGCACGCTTACATCTCAGACCACTGCAACTATGCATGCTCAGTCAGTGGAGCGGGGATTACACAGATTTGTCCCCTCAACTGAATCTGGACCAAGAGCAAAACAGAATGAGAAGCAGTCTGCCAGGAACAAACAGCAGCATCAATAGCTTGTTCTATGGCCCGGTTGCCACGTGGTAGTAGCTTCTTTCTGCCCAATTGTGCTTTTCACAGAGGAAAACTTTCCTGTAGTATATCAGTCTGATCCCACCTACATGGTCAGTCCAGCACCGAAATACCAGGCTGTTATGTGATTCTTTTTGTCAGGATATGATGTTATCATATATCACTTTTCAGAAAGGAAATGACTGACACATTACCCAGGTTTTCACAATCTTATAATAACAATGATGGTTTATTCTGCAACATAATCATGGAAACAAAATACCACAAACCACTATTCATACTTATAACACTCTATGCAATTGCAATGCTTATATAAACAATTCTAGATACAACTATCTATACAGTTTTCAGTTACATTTAGTTGCCTGCGCAACGACTGATAACAATCTTATGTTGTATTACCACTAAAACAAGTCTAGCTAGTTTTAAACAATTCTAGATACAATTATCTATACAGTTTTCCGTTACATTTAGTTGCCTGCGCAACGACTGATAACAATCTTATGTTGTATTACCACTAAAACAAGTCTAGCTAGTTTTAAACAAACAAATTACTACATCACCGTGATCTCTGTTTGCATCATCCTATCCTGCCGCTTCTGGGGCGCAATGGGAGGGGACATCTGGGCAATCTTTGGACCAGGAGAAAAACAGGCGATCAGCGGGAAACAACACCGAGGATGCGTCCATCCATGGGTCCCAAAAATACACTCAAATACACACACCACAAATATTCAGACTGACTCAGACACCAGACATCAGACATGACAATCAATACACAATCAGACAACACATGATCAGATTGCCTAGATGTACCCCTCTTTATACTGTTCACTTGTGTAACAGTTTTGGCGCAACTCCACAGATCCTGAGACCGCACCCTCTCAGATTGGCCCTGGCCCAAGACATCTGGCCAGTCTGTCTTTAGCCTCAACCAAGCTTATCAGGGCATACTCAGGTACTATCTCTGACGTATTCCTAAACTGCAATGCCGTCATCTTTAGTTTCAAACAAACATGTTTTTCTGCCTGTTATGTGGTCTTATGCAGTTACTTTTGTCAACTCTCAATAATGGTTTTAACAATCTTTCTATAGATATAATTAATAGCTAAACATCAATAATGGCTTTATTACTTAGCCTATTGCAATTAATATTACTTAGCCTATTGCACTTAATAATAATTAACAATATTACCATGGCATTAGCCCCTATACCAGTGCTTTCCAAACTGTGTGTCGGGACACACTAGTGTGTCGGCAGCAGTGTGTAGGTGTGTCCCTGCTTCAGCACATTTTTTTTTTTTTTTTTTTTTTTTTTTTTTTTTTAATTGTTTTTTGGCTTCTGACTTTCCACCTGCCTGCTACACATGTAACATGGTTGACACGTGATTGATACCTAGTGGGTCACAGATCAATTAAACCAATTGGCACAGCTCAGTGGGAACTGAAACTATTACCCTTGGCGGATTTGGCGGCGGATTTGCTCCTGACTGCAAGTGTAGCCAGTGAGTGGGACAGCAGTGTGTTTGCAGCGCGGGCAGTAGTCAGTCGGACTCACAGAGCTCTGAGGGTGGCAGCTTTAACGCTGAGCTGAAGTCAGAAGTCAGTGGGATTTCTTTGCTACTAGCTCCCAGTAGTGCATTGCTACTCCTGCTCCTGATATATGGATAGGAAGTGGAAGCTTAAAAATGCTTGATGATGAAATGTGAGTGTCTTTATCTAATATTACACCAAATATTCAGAAACTGTGCTCATCCCATCAACCTCATACATCCCATTAAAATAGTAAGTAGCTATTGGTGTTAAACTTTTTTTAATTCTTGCACATACATACTATTACTTGTAAATACATTTCGTTATTATATAATTTATGTATGTGTCCGTATCTTTTAAAACAAGTTAGTTTAACCTCCTTTTTGCTAGTACAACTGAATTACTGTGTCGCGAAATGATGTAGGTCTACAAAGTGTGTCACCAACATGAAAAGTTTGGAAAGCTCTGCCCTATACCAATGTGTTCCTTAATGTCAGTAAGTGACCCCTGCCAAGGTTACACCCTTGTTCTGTCTGGGTTTTGACTTCTTATCATCAGCATCCATCGGTTGTTTACCACTTGTAGCATGACTTAGCAAAATTCAGTGTCATCTGCTTGAAGTTAATTAATGTCTTTTACTCGGTTAAAGGCACACTCTCTTAAAGGCAAAGTCACCCAAGTTAGTGCAATGCTTTCACTCTCTTAAAGGCAAAGTCACACCAGTTAGTGCAAGTGTCTTATGCTCACACTCTCTTAAAGGCAACACAAGTTTAAGCAAGTGTCATATGAGCAATTACTGCACCCACTTTCCTTACATTCCACCCCTTGGTCATGTGACACCTTGCTTGTTTCTAAACACATACCTTAATAATTAAAACACTCAAGTAATATTGTCTTTTGGTTTAAAACACATCCTACCTAATGTATTACAGAAACATCCAAACATTTTTACTATAATGAATATCCCACACAAGCAAGCCAGACTTATTAATAGCCATTTAACTATAGTTTTGCCTAAGCTTCCAAGCCATCCCCCCAGTCCAAAAGTCCAGTCAAAGTCTTTAAGCCATTTGCTAAATGAATCATCATGTACCTCACGTATGTGCTTTTGCACTTCTTCTAGTCTGTGTAGGTCATGTTTGATTTTACCTGTATTGTCTTCTATGTACACACAGCATTGCTGGTGGATTCTCTGGCAAACTCCTCCTTCTGCAGCTAGGAGATAGTCTAGAGCCATTCTATTCTGCAATGCCACCATCCTAATTTGTTCCTGTTCTAATGCTAAGAGCTCTATTGCATCTCTAGTTACATTAAAAGCTTCATCCACTAAATCAGCTAGCATGTTTAATCTAGTGAGGGCTGTAGCAGCCCCATAATGAGGGACAAATGTTGCAAGCAGGCGCATACCTTCACTAATTTTAACTCCATTGTGTATTTTGTCCAGGTCAAGGTATCTTCGTGTTCTATGCAATATAGGTGGTGGAAGCGTGGTGGTTATGTTAAAAGCAGGGAATATATATCCTAAAAAGCATGGGCCATAATGGGTGCAAGGTATTACCTTTACTGCCCACCTCCCACACAACCAATAATATCCCACTGGCAGTTTAACAAAAGGAGGACATATCCTATTCAATCGCTTCCTCCCATCCTTAGTCCGTGTGTTACCTGCTAGTGTTTCCCTATTAAGCTGGTACCAGTCTTTAATAAGGTCTCTGGGCTCACCAAACTTAGTCTTCCATTTCTCATGGGCATAAGTCAAATATGAGAAGTCATAGAATTTCAGTTTAATGTTGAATACCCCTGTCCTATTTTTAACTAGCCGTCCTATGTTATACATTAACATTATCATGTCAGGTAGCTGGGTTAGGTTATTAGTACTATATATATCCCCATCTAGATTTTGAAACATAATAGCACCTGTAGTCACATTGTTAGCTAGATGCAACTTATCAAGCAAGTCATCCCTACCTGGTGTGTTAAGACCTGTAAAATTCCACACAGTCTTATTCCCAATCATATCGGCAAGCATACTCATGGTTAAAGATACACCTAGATAAGGGTAACCCCTAGTCTGCCCGTGAGGCACAAACCCACATACCCAACATGGTCCCTGAACATTTGTCACATTAAACACATCTTTGGCAGTTTTTACAAAGGTATTATCAAGTTCCCATGAGGAGGCATGCAGGGAGCCTAAATGGCGCCGTGCATGGTCCCTCTTTCCCTTGTGTCGGTTGTTTAATAATTTCCCATCCATTACAGGTCTCCTGATATACATTAAAAGAGGTTCAGATGACTCTTTTCCTGTATATTTACACACATATGTCAGACCCTCTGGTTCCCCATCAGTGTATGATATGTTTAACATTACAGCACGAACCTGTGTATCAGTGGATGTTTTACAACCTAAAATGCGTTCCTGAATCCCCACTGTTAGTTTTGGGGAAGTGGAAGGCATACTGGGATTTTCACAAATCAACCCAACCCCTTCTTGCAATTCAAATATTAAGTTCTCATCCGGTAAAACAATTGTCCAGCTCTCATCCTCCTTAGACTCCTTACAGTCTTCCCTGGTCACTGCAGCAGAACAAAAATCTTTAGTTACACAATGTACAGTGGAGGAAGGGATGTCACAGGTAATTGTCTCTTCTTCTGATAGTTCAAATACCACCCTTTCCCGCTTGGTAAGGAACATCCAACTTCCATATTCATTTTTGGTCAAACAGGTTACGTCGTCATCAAAGGTAAATGGGATGGAGCAGGATGCCCAGGTTGTGCAATACGGAACGGTCATGCTTCCCTCATAGAAGGTGTGATAGCTGGCACCGGACACCTCACGTTTCATCCTCTGGCTCATCAGTGCTTGGCTTACGCATGCGGCCAAAAGGAGTCCCAACAGAGCACCGGTTACAATAGCAGCCATGCCAACAAGAATCTAGGAAGGAAACATACTTCAAATTAATTCCGTAAATAGCACTTGCCCGCAGGCACATGCAGCCAATCATTGCTCCCTATCCTTGACTACATTCACTACATTGTAACTCCCCTTTTAATACATTTATGCTAATTAAATACTCTGGGATGGGTACAATTAAAACAAAGCATCACTGCTTAGGGAGACTTCCTACTTTCAATGCCACCCCTGCTTGTTTTACTTCTATAGTCTCACCCCCCCCCAATAAATCTAAGTTGCCTCCACTCCAGTATCAATCAAAGCCTGCTTAAAATAGACCATACTGATACTGGGAGCTTGGCGTGTTTCGTATGGGCCCTGGAAATATTACTCCAGGTCCTCCAACGAAAGCAAGTCCAACCCTGGCCCTGGGGCTTCAGGGGCACTGGCCCTTTTTGTCCCATCCAGGTATTGGTATCCTTTTCCAGTGGACTTCGTTTGGGAATCAACTAAGGACATTTTCCCCTCAGGGCTAGTTTCCCAACACGTTACCACAGCATGTTGAGCATGATGCTCAATGTACTCCTGTGTGCCCATCATTCTGGACAGTGAGATTTCACTGTCAGTGATGGATCTGTCATTCAGTACATTTACTGCTTTTCCCAAATGGACCTTCCATTTCTGCAAAGTTTCATCCCACCCCCCAGGGTCCCATCTGGCCCTGCTCTGTAATACTGATTGTAAATTACTTTTGCTCAACCTACCACCCTTCTGCTTTACTTTGGCCCTGGCTACCTTAACCACAGCCTGTTGAGCTACATCTTCATAACACTGGCTCCTTTTTAATAGCAATTTATTCTGACTCTGCAAGCACACTGTCTGCTCTACAGCTTCCTCTAACTGCTCGTGTGTCTTTCTGTATGCCTGTAATAACACCCATAATTTCTTATGTAACCTTTCTGTGTCTGAATCTGTCTTAACTTTTACATTCTGTAATTTATTCAACACTTCACAAGGTTCTGTTTTGTCAAAAAATTCAGCGTTATCTTTGAGGTCAGTCCCAGACGAGACTTCCCCTGCTAATTCCTGATATGGGGTCCCCTCCCAAGCCGCAATATTTTGAGGCCGTGAAGGGGGAACCGTTTGTACTTTCTTCCTAAACATTTTCATAATACCTTTAATTATTGCTGACATCAATCAATAAATTCACAGTAACAGTAACAATATACGTTAATATGTATATACCTGTGCAATATCAATTAATTTCATTCCAAGGTGACAATTGTGACTATGTCCATGAAATATCTGTTTATTTACACAGCTTTCATGGCTCATTTGAGGAATTAACAATTCAATTCTAACTAATCCAGAAACATATATATTTATACTCCTGACCGTGCAAGATACAGCTATATATTTTTCTGGCTTATTTATTTTATCTTACAAAGGCGTTTCACTTTCGATCGGAGCTGCGTCTATCAGCTCTGCACATTCAGTAAGAAAACTGTCAGTTTCTTTGCTCAAGTGATAAACAATTATGCATCCTGCCGACCGACTACGCCAATAATGTTATGTGATTCTTTTTGTCAGGATATGATGTTATCATATATCACTTTTCAGCAAGGAAATGACTGACACATTACCCAGGTTTTCACAATCTTATAATAACAATGATGGTTTATTCTGCAACATAATCATGGAAACAAAATACCACAAACCACTATTCATACTTATAACACTCTATGCAATTGCAATGCTTATATAAACAATTCTAGATACAACTATCTATACAGTTTTCAGTTACATTTAGTTGCCTGCGCAACGACTGATAACAATCTTATGTTGTATTACCACTAAAACAAGTCTAGCTAGTTTTAAACAATTCTAGATACAATTATCTATACAGTTTTCCGTTACATTTAGTTGCCTGCGCAACGACTGATAACAATCTTATGTTGTATTACCACTAAAACAAGTCTAGCTAGTTTTAAACAAACAAATTACTACATCACCGTGATCTCTGTTTGCATCATCCTATCCTGCCGCTTCTGGGGCGCAATGGGAGGGGACATCTGGGCAATCTTTGGACCAGGAGAAAAACAGGCGATCAGCGGGAAACAACACCGAGGATGCGTCCATCCATGGGTCCCAAAAATACACTCAAATACACACACCACAAATATTCAGACTGACTCAGACACCAGATATCAGACATGACAATCAATACACAATCAGACAACACATGATCAGATTGCCTAGATGTACCCCTCTTTATACTGTTCACTTGTGTAACAGTTTTGGCGCAACTCCACAGATCCTGAGACCGCACCCTCTGAGATTGGCCCTGGCCCAAGACATCTGGCCAGTCTGTCTTTAGCCTCAACCAAGCTTATCAGGGCATACTCAGGTACTATCTCTGACGTATTCCTAAACTGCAATGCCGTCATCTTTAGTTTCAAACAAACATGTTTTTCTGCCTGTTATGTGGTCTTATGCAGTTACTTTTGTCAACTCTCAATAATGGTTTTAACAATCTTTCTATAGATATAATTAATAGCTAAACATCAATAATGGCTTTATTACTTAGCCTATTGCAATTAATATTACTTAGCCTATTGCACTTAATAATAATTAACAATATTACCATGGCATTAGCCCCTATACCAATGTGTTCCTTAATGTCAGTAAGTGACCCCTGCCAAGGTTACACCCTTGTTCTGTCTGGGTTTTGACTTCTTATCATCAGCATCCATCGGTTGTTTACCACTTGTAGCATGACTTAGCAAAATTCAGTGTCATCTGCTTGAAGTTAATTAATGTCTTTTACTCGGTTAAAGGCACACTCTCTTAAAGGCAAAGTCACCCAAGTTAGTGCAATGCTTTCACTCTCTTAAAGGCAAAGTCACACCAGTTAGTGCAAGTGTCTTATGCTCACACTCTCTTAAAGGCAACACAAGTTTAAGCAAGTGTCATATGAGCAATTACTGCACCCACTTTCCTTACACAGGCAATTCTCCTCTGAACAAGGAACATGACAACCCCAGACGATCGTTTCGGCCTCCTTTGGGCCTCATCAGTGAGGTGCAGCCATATCCCTCTAAGCACATTGGGCAAGGAGTCCACGTCTGGTTTTCCTCATCACCCTTAGGGAGACTATCCCCAGGGTCATATTTACATATGCAAAACAGAATGAGAAGCAGTCTGCCAGGAACGAACAGCAGCATCAATAGCTTGTTCTATGGCCCGGTTGCCACCTGGTAGTAGCTTCTTTCTGCCCAATTGTGCTTTTCACAGAGAAAAACTTTCCTGTAGTATATCAGTCTGATCCCGCCTACATGGTCAGTCCAGCACTGAAATACCAGGCAATTCTCCTCTGAACAAGGGACCAGGGATTCTCTTCTCTGGTGGCTATCTCGGGTCCATCTGTCCAAAGGTATGACCTTTCGCAGGCCAGATTGGACAATTGTTACGACAGATGCCAGCCTTCTAGGTTGGGGTGCAGTCTGGAACTCCCTGAAGGCTCAGGAATCGTGGACTCAGGAGGGGTCTCTCCTTCCATTAAATATTCTGGAACTAAGAGCGATATTCAAGGTTCTTCAGGCTTGGCCTCAGTTAGCAACTCTGAGGTACATCAGATTTCAGTCGGACAACATCACGACTGTAGCTTACATCAACCATCAAGGGGGAACGAGAAGTTCCCTAGAGATGTTAGAAGTTTAAAAAATAATTCGCTGGGCAGAGATTCACTCTTGCCACCTATCAGCTATCCATATCCCAGGTGTAGAGCACTGGGAGGTGGATTTTCTAAGTCGTCAGACTTTTCATCCGGGAGAGTGGGAACTCCATCCGGAGGCATTTGCACAACTGATTCATCGTTGGGGCAAACCAGATCTGGATCTCATGGCGTCTCGCCAGAACGCCAAGCTTCCGTGTTACGGATCAAGGTCCAGGGATCCCAAGACGACTCTGATAGATGCTCTAGCAGCGCCCTGGTCTTTCAACCTGGCTTATGTGTTTCCACCGTTTCCTCTGCTCCCTCGACTGATTGCCAAGATCAAGCAGGAGAGAGCATCTGTGATTCTGATAGCACCTGCGTGGCCACGCAGGACCTGGTATGCAGATCTAGTGGACATGTCATCCTTTCCACCATGGTCTCTGCCTCTGAAACAGGACCTTCTACTTCAGGGTCCTTTCAACCATCCAAATCTAATTTCTCTGAGGCTGACTGCCTGGAGATTGAACTGGCTTCTCCGAGTCAGTTATTGATACCTTAAGACAGGCACGAAAGCCTGTCACCAGGAAAATTTACCATAAGATATGGCGTAGATATCTTTATTGGTGTGAATCCAAGGGTTACTCATGGAGTAAGGTCAGGATTGCTAGGATATTATCTTTTCTCCAAGAAGGTTTGGAAAAAGGATTGTCAGCTAGTTAAGCATCTGGCAGATGTTCCAGACGTTCAGGCATTTTGTCAGGCTTTAGTTACAATCAAGCCTGTGTTTAAACCTGTTGCTCCACCATGGAGCTTAAACTTGGATCTTAAGGTTCTTCAAGGAGTTCCGTTTGAACCTCTTCATTCCATAGATATCAAGCTTTTATCTTGGAAAGTTCTTTTTTTGGTAGCTATTTCCTCGGCTCGTAGAGTCTCTGAGCTATCTGCCTTACAATGTGATTCTCCTTATCTGATTTTTCATACTGATAAGGTAGTCCTGTGTACCAAACCTGGGTTCTTACCTAAGGTGGTATCTAACAAGAATATCAATCAAGAGATTGTTGTTCCATCCTTGTGTTACACAATTTGGACGTGGTCCGTGCTTTAAAGTTTTACTTACAAGCCAATTAAGATTTTCGTCAAACCATCTGCTTTGTTTGTTGTCTACTCTGGACAGAGGAGAGGTCAAAAGGCTTCGGCAACCTCTTTTTCTTTTTGACTAGGAAGCTTAATCCGCTTAGCCTATGAGACTGCTGGACAGCAGCCTCCTGAAAGGATTACAGCTCATTCCACTAGAGCTGTGGCTTCCACTTGGGCCTTTAAAAATGAGGCTTCTTTTGATCAGATTTGCAAGGCGACGACTTGGTCTTCGCTTCATATTTTTTCAAAATTTTACAAATTTGATACTTTTGCTTCTTCGGAGGCTATATTTGGGAGAAAGGTTTTACGGGCAGTGGTTCCTTCCATTTAAGTTCCTGCCTTGTCCCTCCCTTCATCCGTGTATTTTAGCTTTGGTATTGGTATCCCACAAGTAATGGATGATCTGTGGACTGGATACACCTTACAAGAGAAAACACAATTTATGCTTACCTGATAAATTTATTTCTCTTGTGGTGTATCCAGTCCACGGCCCGCCCTGTCATTTTAAGGCAGGTAATTTTTTAAATTTAAACTACAGTAACCACTGCACCCTATGGTTCCTCCTTTCTCGGCTTGTTTTCGGTCGAATGACTGGCTATGACAGTTAGGGGAGGAGCTACATTACAGCTCTGCTGTGGGTGTCCTCTTGCAACTTCCTGTTGGGAATTAATGGATGATCCGTGGACTGGATACACCACAAGAGAAATAAATTTATCAGGTAAGCATACATTTTTTATTTTGATGGGGCTATTAGATTAGGTGTACATTTTTTTTTTTATAATTTGGTTTGTTATTTTTCGAAATTTAGTGTTTGTTTTTGTAACTTAGTTTTTCTTTTTTTGTAATTTAGGACTTTGTAAGAATGTTTAATTGTATATTTAAATAATTTTAGTAAGGTTAGGTTTTTTTAATATGTAATTTAGTTTATTTAATTGGTAGTTTAATTTAATTGTAGTATAATAGTTAGGGTAGGTTAATTAATAGTTTAAAATTAGTTTATTTTAATTCTACAGGTAAGCTTTAATTTATTTGAAGATAGGGACGTTGTAATTTTAATTTAAAGTTAAGGGTTTGTTAGGTTTAGGGGTTAATAGCTTAATTTATTTTTTTGCGATGTGGGGGCTGACTGTTTAGGGGTTAATAGGTTTAGTTAGTGGTGGTGATGTGGGAGGACAGGTTTAGGGGTTTAAAAAGTTTAGTTAGTGGCGGTGGTGTCGGGGAGCGGCGAGATAGGGGTCAATAACGTTATTTAGGTTGCGGGAGTGGCAGGATAGGGGTTAAACATTTTAGTATAGTGGCGGCATTTAGGGTGTTGGGAAAAAGCCAAATAGATGCAAGATCGATGACTGCTATTTAACAACAGTCCGATGCTCATCGCCCCATACTTGGTGCGCGTGTTTTTGACAGCTTTTTTTATAAATAAGGAGAGCGTATTGAAATCCGCGGCTGCGATGTTAGGCGAGCGTATTGATGATGGCGAATGCAACATAGTTGACACTTTGATAAATATCCCCCACTATTTGGTGCCATAATCTGACATAATGTTTCTCACAAGAATGTGAATATAAGTTAAATAGATATATCAGAGTTTCAGCTACCACTATCAATAGAGAATAATAGATTGTATATGGAGATATAGTGTTGTGCCTCCTCTCTTATTGTATAATAACTGAATCTGTCTGATAGCTGCTATCTTGTTTTGGGTGGCAAAAGACCATAACCTCACTTTTTTTTCTTCTTTTTTTTTTGTATTTCTACAAAAAAAAAGTTTTTTTTTATGGCCATGAATATCCTAAAAAATGAATAAATTCACTTATTTTAAAAAACAAAAAGAAACAAACACAAATTCACTTGGTTTTGAACACAAAAGGCATTATTGTTGTGCCATTATAATTCAAGTCTAGTAATCTCAATAACTTGACTAGCACAATAATATAATTTCTAGTGATTTTATATTGTACTGTTTTTTCACTTTTTTTTTCTTGTGTACTCACATCTGCGTTTTTTTTTCTCACATGGAAAGGTAAATGTCACACAGTAAAGGTAGTTCACCAGCCATGCCACCAAAACATAGAGAGAAAAATCACCAAAGGCATAAAAACCAGTACAGAATCCCTTTAAGTTCAGATGGAGAATAGTCTATCTAACACAGGAATATCTGATATAGCTATGCAGATATCTAAAATAATCTCTCCACAGTTAAACTCGCTTTAACATGAAATCAAACTGAAAATTAACATCCTAGCTAATGAGGTAAGAAAATTTGCCTCTAGACTAAACAAAGTAGAAATGAGGGTCTCTGATATGGAAGACAGAACCAACGAAATAGAACATACAAACGAAAATCATACCAATAGTATAGCATCATTACAGGCACAACTAGAAGACCTAGAAGTCTGCTCTTGGGGAAACAATATTATAATTATTGGAATACCCGAAAGCTATGAATACCAAGATCTAATGCACTTTGTTACAGAAACAATACCAAAACAACTCAAGTTACAAACTATATCACACCCTATACACATAGAGAGGATACATAGGGTAGGCCCAGTTCGGAAAAATCTAGATAGCTCAGTTAAGCCCAGACCCATTGTTGCCAGATTTCTGAACTTCCAGGACAAAGTCACCTATCTTAGGAGCTTTAGAGAAAACAATCCTTTTATTATAGATCAGAATAAGATTTTATTATTTCAGGACTTCTCAGCTGAGATGTCAGCTAAGAGGAGGTTAATGGCTCCCTATTTTACCAAATTACTGAAGGCCAACTTTAACGTCAGATTAGTTTATCCTGCAAAACTGTTTCTGAATATTAATGGCAACACTAAAATTCTAAACATTGTTCAAGAGGCACATTTTTTTGCAAAGAAAATGGGATTGAATACATATCAAAATGAATATGTACCTTAATCAATCCAGTGAAAAATGGAGGTTCTTTGTTTATAAGGATTTGTTATTTATGCTATAATATTTTAAGAAATAGGGAACATGAATACATGATAATAGAATATAGGTTGGTAAGGAAGAGAATAATCTCTAACCCCTATTCCCCTTTTACTCCTTTATTTTTTAAAAAAAATACCCCTCTCTCCATTTCCACTCCCCCCCCCCCTCATAGATCTTAAGTCTACATTTAATTGTCCCTCCCTTCCCTCCTTTAGTTTGGTTTTAATCATTGTGACTTTGCCATATTAACTTTCAAATAATCTTGGTAGAATTTGATGCAGAGAAACTCACTTAAATGTTTTTCCTGGAATATAGGGGGGATAACCTCTCCAATCAAAAGGAAAAAAATAATTAAACAATTAGGTAATTACAAGCCAGATATAGTAATACTTCAGGAAATACATCTAAAAGATCCTGAAATTGTTAAGTTAAGAACTAAATGAGTTTGGGAGGTTATCCCCGCTTCTTGTAACGTCAGGAAAAAGGGAGTTGCAATTCTAAACATTTAAAATACAAAATCCTACATAAAATAATAGACCCAGAAGGTCGATCCTCACCAATTTTTGTAACATATATGGCACCAACACGGTAGATAATAATTTCTGGGATGCACTCACACTAAGGTTAATGGAATTTAGAGGGGAAAACCTGGTAATAGGAGGAGACTTAAACTTAACCCCAAAGCCAAATCTAGACAGGATGAATAATACGTTCTCAAATACAAGAGACAGGAATACACATATTTTTCAAAGATTTTGCAAAAAACAGGGGTTCGAGATATTTGGCGCATTAATAATCCAGATGTAAGAGCCTTTACGTGTATGTCCAGCGCACATCAATCATTGTTACGGATAGATATGTTTCTAGTAGCTGATACACTGGTTGGGCTTGAACTAGTAGCCGACATTAAAGATATATCATTATCAAATTATGCGATTATTTCACTAGAAATCAAAACAGACGCTCTTCAGCCAAGCAGGTCAAACAATTTATTTTTCCCAAAATATCTACTTCACAATATTAAATTTCAGAATTGGCTTAAAGTCAGGTGGCAGGAATTCGTAAATTATAACGATACTTATAGAGAGAAAATATATTTTTTTGGGGAAGCAGGGAAAGTGGTAATGAGGGGTGATATTAAAGCTTACCTATACCTAAGCTTACTTAAGAAAAAATCTAAGCAACAAGAATTACAATTATCTAACAGCATAAAGAATAGTTATAATACATATCTTGCAAATCAAACCAGATGTGCTTGGAACAAGATACGTAAATTTTAAAACACAAAGGGATCTTCTCTTAAAACAGAGATCAACACAGGAGCTTTTGAAGCAAAGTGCACTTTATGGGGGCTTCAAGGGCAGAGCAGCTAAATATTTAGCCAGTATTACAAGACAAAAATCTAATAATTATATTGAGGCAATTAAAGCAGGATCAAATGGATATACAACTAATGAAGAGTTTAGGAAAACATTTCTCAATTTTTTTTCCAGAAACTATACACAGATAGAAGCTATGATTCGGAACTAAAAACTACTTTCTGGAAGGATTTGAATCTCCCTAGAATATTCTATGAATTAGTTTAACAACTGAATAGCCCAATTACCCTACAAGATATTAGAGAGGGAATATAAAATTCCAAACTTAACAAAGCACCCGGGCCAGATTCGCTACCATCTGAATTCTATAGGATTCTCACAGAGCAAATTTCTCCTATATTATACAACCTATTCAATACATATTATAACAAGAATATCCTTTGCTCAACTTACTTCACGGCATCTAATATTTCTTTAATACTAAAAAAGATAAGGATCCAGAAGATCCATCTTCATATAGACCTATATCGCTGCTCAGCTACGATTACAAACTATTAACATTGTTAGCGCTGCGGAATCTGTTGGCGCTTTACAAATAACAGATAATAATAATAATAATTGCCTATCGGCTAAAACCACATATAAACAAAATAATACATGAAAACCAAGTAAGGTTTATCCCGGGTCTAAATCCAGCAAAAAACATACGTAAGACTATGTTAATGTTGGAATTCTTCTGGAATAAATTTAAACATAAAAAACTACATCAAACAGTGGACGCAGCAAAATTAACAGTAGAGGCAGAGAAAGAGTTTGACTATATAAATTGGGATCATCGCCTCTTCTCACTAGAAACATTTGTTTTTTCGGGTAATTTTACTAAATTTATAATAATCCTACGTCTGCGATTGTAGTTAATGGAACAACAACAGATAACTTTAAACTGAATACAGGAACCAGACAAGGATGTCCCCTATCTCTTTTTACTATTTAATATATCCCTAGAACCACTGGCAAGTTTGCTCTGCCAGCATCTAACAGGGATTTGAGTAGGAGGACAGAATTTTGTTCTATCACTTTATGCAGATGACCTGTTATTATACCTAAGTAACCTACAAGAAACTCTCCCAAAGCTACTAACTTACATACAATTATTTGGATCAATAACAGGATATAAAATCAATCTGGGGAAATCGGAGTTACTGTGACTTAATAAACTCCCTATTCATCACCCCTTCAGAGAAGTCTATCAAATAAAGTATTTAGGAGTGATTTTATCTAGGAACCCTCAAGTATGGTATAAATTAAATTTTGCTAAAATTTTTCCTAGAATGAAGGAGGAAAACAATAGAATGGATGAACCTTCCATTATCCATCACAGCTCGTATTATGTTGATTAAATTAATTTTTGCCTAGATTACGAGTTCTGCGTTAGGGTTAAAAAGCAGCGTTAAGGGGTCCTAACGCTGCAACGCCGGTATTACAAGTCTTGGAAGAAGTGAGCGGTACAGTCTCTACCTCCAAGACTCCTACCGCATTTAAAAGTCAGTAGTTAAGAGTTTTATGGGCTAACGCCGGAACATAAAGCTCTTAACTAAAGTGCTACAAAATACACTAACACCCCTAAACTACCTATGAACCCCTAAACCCCCACATCGCAAACACTATAATAAAACATTTTAACCCCTAATCTGCCGACCGGACATTGCCGCCACTTTAATAAATGTATTAACCCCTAAACCGCCGCACTCCCGCCTCGCAAACACTATAAAAATGTTTATTAACCCCTAATCTGCCGTCCCTAACATAGCCGGCACCTACAATTATTAACCCCTAATCTGCCGCCCCCAACCGCTACTATATTAAATGTATTAACCCCTAAACCTAAGTCTAACCCTAACACCCCCCTAACTTAAATCTATTTTTAATAAATCTAAATAAAATTGCTATAATTAAATAAATTATTCCTATTTAAAGCTAAATACTTACCTATAAAATAAACCCTAATATAGCTACAATATAACTAATAGTTACATTGTAGCTATTTTAGGATTTATTTTTATTTTACAGGCAACTTTGTATTTATTTTAACTAGGTAGAATGGTTATTAAATAGTTATTAACTATTTAATAACTACCTAGCTAAAATAAATACAAATTGACCTGTAAAATAAAACCTAACCTAAGTTACAATTACACCTAACACTATACTATAATTAAATTAATTAACTGAACTACCTACAATTAAATACAATTAAATTAACTAAACTAGGGGGGCGGAGCTGGCTCTGCATCTGAGCGGTCGTACTTCACATCAGCTCTTGCTGTAATTCTCAGATTTATACATTTTAGACCGCTCAGAGCAGACAATATTTTTATGAATAGTTGTGGATTGTGAAGCAGTATACTATCGGCACTTCTGAAAGATTGGGAGACCTGAGCAGAAGTAAATTGCTCGACCCTAAGCACTGAGACCGCCGCAGCAACAATAGAGAAGGCGCCATCTTGTTAATCAGACTAGGTTGACATTCCTATATTGAGTACAACTCCCTCATCCCAGCAATAGTAAGGAATTTGCAATCCTTTCAGCATGGATGGACATACATCGTACTCAGCAATTGCTGACTTACTGACGGCCTTTGAGCTGAAAATGGACAGATCCTTTGAGGACCTATCGCGGTCGCTACATGTAGAGCTAGCCAGTGAAGATGCGGGACATAAGGAGCTGGAGAAGGAGCTGTGCATTTGGAGCGCTACTTTTAACGCTCAGGATCCAACTCAGACGGAACACGCTGTAGTCCTTGACATGAAACTAGATAAGACGACACCCCTGACAAAGGCGGATTACCGTGGGGAAAAATACCATATAGCACTTCAACTTGATCGTGCTACCGCTTCCCGGCAGTCAGGACTCAAATCTCTTTCCCGACACCTAAGACCTCTTACAGACTTGCAGCTGCCCTCTGGCAGCTGGAGTTCCCCAGCTTCGGAGTATCCTTTCAGCTACAATGATCTGCCCTACCCTCTGGCTTATTCTATAGACACCAGGCTCCTACAACTTAGAGCTGGAATAGGCTAACTTTTTATTAGCCGGGCTTGGTCTGTCACTCATGGCCGTGAGTAACTCTCCACACTTTCGGATTACCGGACTAAACTCCCATACAGGCGAATAATATGGACCCTCCTCTCTATGCTGTATTGGTAAAGGGACTGTGAGATATAACAGATTTTGAATTGCACCATCTACCCAGTCCCTGTATGACATTATTAACATCCCTCACCAATTGGCATAGTGCAGTTCTCATATGATTTACCCAATGCAAGACTGCTTTAGACCCATATAAGTATATTACATGGGCCTAATTAATAATTAATACGCATGCTTTATCTCTATCTTATGCCTGATATTAACTATATGTTACCTGCCATTAAGTATACAAAAAGCTGTTTAATAGCAGAATGATCTTATGTGCTTAGCAGAGGCCTCTAATACTATAAGAACTCTGACATTTTCGCTACTCGGAACTATCGAGTTACGATGCTATTAGGGAGCCACGTGGACATGTTTCTGTAATACCAGGTTTTTACTTGTTCTGTAACCAAGAGGTTTTAAGTTCTAGGTTGAATACTGTATGTTTTACTGTTACCAGATTTTATTGTCCATTGTTTCCTAGGCAAAGATACCCTAGTCGCTTCATATATAAACCGATACATCTATCTATCACCATCTATACATAAGGATATATAATAGTATTTCTCAGGCACTTTAAATGTTTGAATGTTCTATCTAGGTGTCTTGAGACCTACTTTTACTAACTGCTTGAAGTACATATAAACTTTTAATGACAAAACTATATATTCTTGCAGCATAGACTTAGTGTATGATGACTTATACTGTCATACATGAAGAGAGGGCTAATCCTCTAAAGTCAGTTAGGACTATTTTTCAGTTAAATATGCTTTTATAAACTCTATTTGAGATCAGTATCTAATTCATAGTTACTGAATTCATATCTGTCACATACTTTGTTAGCAGTTTATGTTTATACAGTTAACACCATTTTCTATCTGTCACATTTAAGCTGCTAAATCTGACATGCTCTAGTCTATAACATCTATATAACTCCAAATGTAAATTGTTATTACCTTGTTTTTTATATTCTAGAGATACATATAGAATCTGAGCGATCAGGACAGTACTGAGACTCCAGGCTAGAGATGAGGCTCTAACCTGCTAAACATACTATCTATTAGTTATACCTCTACTATTAACCTAGTTACTGTAATGTTAGGAGCTCTTTCCATGCATAACACTGACAACTTACTGCCACATTGGAGGCCCATGTTAACTATATGAGACTTAGGCAAGGGGAAAGTCGCCTTGTTATTTTACTGTACTTGGATTGGGTTATTTTATGTAGCTGAACTCTTAATACTGAGGTGAACTTGTCAGAATTTGCAAAGAAATGTGAAGTTTTTATTTGTTCATATACCATTGTTACCCATATTGTTAAACAATGTACTCAGCTGTAGATATTAGGGCATGTTTAGCTCTATTTACTCTATCTGTATCTTTCATTGACAAGACCAGAGGGTCCTTTTCAGACTGAATAGATGTGAAGAATCACAGAAGAGGGAGACTTTACAACATCTCCTCTTACACACCATTTATTACTTCCTGGGAGTTGTATGTCTTGCAGTTAGTGGTTCATTTTGCCCTCTATCTATCCATTTGTTCTGTATGTGAAGGTTCCTATTATAACCTGAACAACCTTATGGGAAAATTCCCAAATTTACTCCCATTCTAATAATAGCGCATATATATATACCCCATCTAAATTTTGGCACACATTATATGTCTATACTGACTTCCATTATGCTTCTACTTGAGGGACCCGTATCTTTTTCAGGATATAGCCTTCTTAGACACCTCCCATTTCTATCTGACCCCTCTCCTCCCTTCCCCGCTGGCGATTAGTGCCCGCGGGTCATATCCCTTCTCCTTTTACCCGCACCGCCTATAGATAGCACCTCCCCAGGAGAGGGGTTCATGTAGTGGCCCTTAACTAACTTTTTGTGGCTATAGAAATGTCCCCCCCTGTTAGTATCCTCTTTGGCTATTTCCCTTACATCCACATGCCCTAGTTTTCATATTTTAGAGATGTTATCCAGGAGTATACTCAAAAGCCCTGAGATCCAATCCCATTCCATTTCACATCGCCCTGTAATTTACATTTTTAAGACAAATTATCTAGCTCCGCCCCCCCTCCCTTCCCTTCTCCCCTCTCCCCCCCATTATGAGCGGCTCTTGCCCGCTGCATCCCCCATCCCCCTATATACATAGGCCTACGGGAGGCCTGATAAATGCCAGCTCCCTTCCTCTCACCATTTTCAGTGTATAGAATACCCCTTATTTGAGAGCAGGGACCACTAGTTACCTGTATTATAAAACCAGCCAACCCCCCCTTGCCTCTATATCTCTTAAATGAATATCCTAATATATGTTTTTCTACCGCAAGGCGGGTTCACTTTTCATTTTCATATTATGCAAAAATATAAAACCGAAGTCCCAATTTTGATAGTCCAAACTCCTGCTAATAATTTAAATGAATGGGCTTTATGTGCCCCTTCTGTTTTCCTTTACTGCCTAGTCGACCTCTTTACTTCTCCATGTTTCTAGCCAATTATGGCCTCCTCACTTGGTTAATTACCCTCATCATTTACCACTTTTTAAACTCCTAAAGGTATTTTGGGTTGACATAATTTGTATTGTTGACTTAGCAGTATTTTTTTTGTATTAGCTCTGTATGCTTTTTATTTGTCATTATTTTTGGATGCATCCCCACTGTTATATTTGTTTACGACTTCAATAAAAATTGTCAAAAAAATAAATAAAAAAAATTAACTAAACTATAGTACAAAAACAAACAAACAAACACTAAATTACAGAAAATAAAAAAAAATTACATGAGGTTTAAACTAATTACACCTAATCTAAGCCCCCTAATAAAATAATAAAGCCCCCCAAAATAATAAAATTCCCTACCCTATACTAAATTACAAAAGTAATCAGCTCTTTAACCAGCCCTTTAAAGGGCTTTTTACGGGGCATTGCCCCAAAGTAATCGGCTCTTTTACTGTAAAAAAAAAAATCGGAATTCGAGGGACGCCATCTTGGATGACGTCACTTAAAGGAACCTTCATTCGTCGTTAGGACTCCGGATGAAGAGGATGCTCTGCGTCGGCTGGGATGAAGATGGACCTGCTCCGCGCCGAAGGATGAAGATAGAAGATGGAGCCTGGATGAAGACTTCTGCCGTCTGGAGGACCTCTTCTGCCCTGCTTGGATGAAGACTTCGGCCGGATGGAAGACCACATCGCCCGGATTGGATGAAGAATTCTGCTCGGCTGGGTGAAGACGTCTCAAGGTAGGGTGATCTTCAGGGGGTTAGTGTTAGTTTGTTTTAAGGGGGATTGGGTGGGTTTTAGAATAGGGGTATGTGGGTGGTGGGTTGTAATGTTGGGGGGGGTATTGTATTTTTTTTTACAGGTAAAAGAGCTGATTAATTTGGGGCAATGCCCCGCAAAAAGCACTTTTAAGGGCTGGTAAAAGAGCTGATTACTTTTGTAATTTAGTATAGGGTAGGGAATTTTATTATTTTGGGTGCTTTATTATTTTATTAGGGGGCTTAGATTAGGTGTAATTAGTTTAAACCTCTTGTAATTTTTTTTTATTTTCTGTAATTTAGTGTTTGTTTTTTTGTACTATAGTTTAGTTAATTTAATTGTATTTAATTGTAGGTAGTTTAGTTAATTTATTTAATTATAGAGTAGTGTTAGGTGTAAGTGTAACTTAGGTTAGGGTTTATTTTACAGGTAAATTTGTATTTATTTTAACTAGGTAGTTATTAAATAGTTAATAACTATGTAATAACTATTGTTATTAAAATAAATACAAAGTTGACTGTAAAATAAAAATAAACCCTAAGCTAGCTACAATATAACTATTAGTTATATTGTAGCTATATTAGAGTTTATTTTATAGGTAAGTATTTAGTTTTAAATAGGAATAATTTATTTAATTGTAGTAATTTTATTTAGATTTAATAAAATTAGATTTAAGTTAGGGGGTGTTAGGGTTAGTGTTAGACTTAGGTTTAGGGGTTTATAACTTTATTATAGTAGCAGCGACGTTGGGGGCGTCAGATTAGGGGTTAATAATTGTAGGTAGGTGGCGGCGATGTTAGGGACAGCAGATTAGGGGTTAATACAATTTATTATAGTGTTTGCGAGGCGGGAGTGCGGCGGTTAAGGGGTTAATACATTTATTATAGTGGCGGCGATGTCCGGTCGGCAGATTAGGGGTTAATAAGTCTAGGTAGATGGCGGCGACGTTGGGGGGGGGCAGATTAGGGGTTAATAAATATAATGTAGGTGTCGGCGATGTTAGGGGCAGCAGATTAGGGGTTCATAGCTATAATGTAGGTGGCGGCGATGTCCGGAGCAACAGATTAGGGGTTAATAATATAATGCAGGTGGCGAGGATGTCGGGGGCAGCAGATTAGGGGTTAATAAGTGTAAGGTTAGGGGTGTTTAGACTCGGGGTTCATGTTAGGGTGTTAGGTGTAGACTTAGAAAGTGTTTCCCCATAGGAAACAATGGGGCTGCGTTAAGAGCTGAACGCTGCTTTTTTGCAGGTGTCAGTTTTTTTTTCAGCCGTCTCAGCCCCATTGTATCCTATGGGGGAATCGTGCACAAGCACGTTTTTCCAGCTTACTGCTACCGTAAGCAGCGCTGGTATTGCAGGTAGAAGTGGAGCTAAATTTTGCTCAACGCTCACTTTTCTGAGGCTAACGCAGCCATTCAGAAAACTTGTAATACCAGCGTTGTTTAAAGTAAGCGCTGAAAAAAAAGGAGCGTTAGCTCCGCAAGTTTTTACCGACAAAACTTGTAATCTAGCCGTTTGTTTCCTTAATTATTGTATCTGCTACAAAACCTACCGCTTCTCTTATATAAGGTGGACTTGGCAAATTTTAACCAAATATGTACAATGGGAAGAGACCCTGAATTTCCCTTTAAAAAAAATATGTTTCCCAAAGAACCCGCAGGCTTAGCCTTTCCCAATGTTAAATATTATAATCTCACTTCATTATTAAAATTTACATTAGATTGGGTCACTGAACGACAATATGTCACATTTTTACGCTGTGAATCATAATAACATAATAGCCCCATATGATCTAAAAGCTATTTTGCATTGTCCTGTTGAGAAACTTCCAAACAAAGTCGCAAACTTAATTTCTTTTAAAAATATAATACTATCTTGGCAAAAATACTGCCTAGAAATTAACATCAATCCATTCTGTACAGATCTTAGGGAATCCTGAATTCATTACGGGCCTTTCATACACAGTTTTTAAACAATGGAAGAGTAAAGACTTATACAGATCAAGCAACTATTAATGTCAGACTTATTGGTTAACACTTTTCAAAACATATCTACTCAATTTGAGATACATAAAAAATATTTTTCTCTTGTTAAGTGTAGTCAGTCCACGGGTCATCCATTACTTATGGAATATATCTCTTCCCCAACAGGAAGTTGCAAGAGGATCACCCAAGCAGAGCTGCTATATAGCTCCTCCCCTCACATGTCATATTCAGTCATTCTCTTGCAACCTAACTAAAGATAGGTCGTTGTGAGAGGTCTGTGGTGTTTTTTAACTTAGTTTATTTCTTCAATCAAAAGTTTGTTATTTTAAATGGCACCGGAGTGTGCTGTTTGTTCTCAGGCAGCATTAGAAGAAGAATCTGCCTGCGTTTTCTATGATCTTAGCAGACGTAACTAAGATCCACTGGCTGTTCTCATCTTAGGAGTGAGGTAACTTCAGAAAAGGGGAATAGCATGCAGGGCCCCCCTGCAAACGAGGTATGTGCAGTAAATTATTTTTCTGAGGAATGGAATTGACTGAGAAAATACTGCTGATACCAATGTAACGTAAGTTCAGCCTTAAATGCAGTGATAGCGACTGGTATTAGGCTGATGAGTGTGTGTACATTGAATGTATTTTTCTAAGGAATGGAATTGACTCTGAAAATACTGTTAATACTGAAGTAATGTATGAGCCTTAACTGCAGTAAAAGCGACTGGTAGCAGGCTTATTAATAACACTTCATTACTTTTAAAATGTATGTTCAAAACGTTTACTGGCATGTTAATCGTTTTTTGTGAGGTACTTGGTGATAAAACTTATTGGGGCATGATTTTTACCACATGGCTATCTTTGTTTTCTGCATAGAAACAGTTAACTGAGCTTCCCCACTGTTGTAATATGAGTGGGAGGGGCCTATTTTAGCGCTTTTTTGCGCAGTAAAAATTCAGTCACAATCTGCCTACTTCATCCTCCATGATCCAGGACGTCTCTAGAAGGCTCAGGGGTCTCCAAAATTCATTTTGAGGGAGGTAATCAGTCACAGCAGACCTGTGACAGTGTGTTTTGACTGTGATAAAAACGTTAATTATTAAATTGAAAAATTGGTTGCTATAACTAATTTGGTTCATTGTTTTTTCAACTGTGACAGCTTTTTGTGCTTCTTAAAGGCACAGTAGCGTTTTTTATATTGCTTGTAAATTTATTTAGAAAAGTATTTCCAAGCTTGCTAGTCTCTTTGCTAGTCTGTTTAAACATGTCTGACACAGATGAATCTCTTTGTTCACTATGTTTAAAGGCCAATGTGGAGCCCAATAGAAATTTGTGTACTAATTGCATTGATGTTACTTTAAATAAAAGTCAATCTTTACATGTAAAGAAATTATCACCAGACAACGAGGGGGAAGTTATGCCGACTAACTCTCCTCACGTGTCAGTACCTTCGCCTCCCGCTCAGGAGGTGCGTGATTTTGTGGCGCCAAGTACATCAGGGAGGCCCTTACAAATCACTTTGCAAGACATGGCTACTGTTATGACAGAAGTATTATCTAAATTGCCAGAATTAAGAGGCAAGCGCGATAGCTCTGGGTTAAGGACAGAGCGCGCGGATGATGTGAGAGCCATGTCAGATACTGCGTCACAGTTTGCAGAACATGAAGACGGAGAGCTTCATTCTGTGGGTGACGGATCTGATCCAGGGAGACTGGATTCAGAGATTTCTAATTTTAAATTTAAGCTTGAGAAACTCCGCATATTGCTTGGGGAGGTATTAGCGGCTCTGAATGATTGTAACACGGTTGCAATTCCAGAAAAATTATGTAGGTTGGATAGATACTATGCGGTACCGGTGTGTACTGACGTGTTTCCTATACCTAAAAGGCTTACAGAGATTATTAGCAAGGAGTGGGATAGACCTGGTGTGCCTTTTTCCCCTCCTCCCATATTTAGTGTTTCCTATAGACGCCACCACACGAGACTTATGGCAGACGGTCCCTAAGGTGGAGGGAGCAGTTTCTACTTTAGCTAAGCGTACCACTATCCCGGTGGAGGATAGTTGTGCCTTTTCAGATCCAATGGATAAAAAATTAGAAGGTTACCTTAAGAAAATGTTTGTTCAACAAGGTTTTATCTTACAGCCCCTTGCATGCATTGCGCCTGTCACTGCTGCGGCGGCATTCTGGTTTGAGTCTCTGGAAGAGGCCATTCGCACAGCTCCATTGGATGAAATTATGAACAAGCTTAAAGCACTTAAGCTAGCTAACGCATTTGTTTCTGATGCCGTCGTACATTTAACCAAACTTACGGCTAAGAACTCCGGATTCGCCATCCAAGCACGCAGAGCGCTATGGCTTAAATCCTGGTCAGCTGACGTGACTTCTAAATCTAAATTGCTTAATATTCCTTTCAAAGGGCAGACCTTATTCGGGCCCGGCTTGAAAGAAATTATAGCTGACATTACGGGAGGTAAGGGCCATGCTCTACCTCAGGACAGGGCCAAATCAAAGGCCAAACAGTCTAATTTTCGTGCCTTTCGTAACTTCAAGGCAGGAGCAGCATCAACTTCCTCCGCTCCAAAACAGGAAGGAGCTGTTGCTCGTTACAGACAGGGCTGGAAAGCTAACCAGTCCTGGAACAAGGGCAAGCAGGCCAAGAAACCTGCTGCTGCCCCTAAGACAGCATGAAGAGAGGGCCCCCTATCCGGAAACGGATCAAGTGGGGGCAGACTTTCGCTCTTCGCCCAGGCTTGGGCAAGAGATGTCCAGGATCCCTGGGCGTTGGAGATCATATCTCAGGGATATCTCCTGGACTTCAAAACTTCTCCTCCACAAGGGAGATTTCATCTTTCAAGGTTATCAGCAAACCAAATAAAGAAAGAGGCGTTTCTACACTGTGTACAAGACCTCTTACTAATGGGGGTGATCCACCCAGTTCCGCGGACGGAACACGGGCAAGGATTCTATTCAAATCTATTTGTGGTTCCCAAGAAAGAGGGAACCTTCAGACCAATCTTGGACTTAAAAATCCTAAACAAATTCCTAAGAGTTCCATCATTCAAAATGGAAACTATTCGAACCATCCTTCCCATGATCCAAGATGGTCAGTACATGACCACAGTGGACTTAAAGGATGCCTACCTTCACGTACCGATTCACAAGGATCATTATCGGTACCTAAGATTTGCCTTCCTAGACAGGCATTACCAGTTTGTAGCTCTTCCCTTCGGATTAGCTACGGCTCCAAGAATCTTTACAAAGGTTCTGGGCTCACTTCTGGCGGTACTAAGACCGCGAGGCATAGCGGTGACTCCGTACCTAGACGACATTCTGATACAAGCGTCAAGTTTTCAAACTGCCAAATCTCATACAGAGATAGTTCTGGCATTTCTGAGGTCGCATGGGTGGAAGGTGAACGTGGAAAAGAGTTCTCTATTACCACTTACAAGGGTTCCCTTCCTAGGGACTCTTATAGATTCTGTAGAGATGAAAATTTACCTGACGGAGGCCATTTTATCAAAACTTCTAAATGCTTGCCGTGTCCTTCATTCCATTCCACACCCGTCAGTAGCTCAGTGCATGGAAGTAATCGGCTTAATGGTAGCGGCAATGGACATAGTACCATTTGCGCGCCTGCATCTCAGACCGCTGCAATTGTGCATGCTAAGTCAGTGGAATGGGGATTACTCAGATTTGTCCCCCCTGCTAAATCTGGATCAAGAGACCAGAGATTCTCTTCTATGGTGGCTCTCTCGGCCCCATCTGTCCAAGGGGATGACCTTTCGCAGGCCAGATTGGACGATTGTAACGACAGACGCCAGACTTCTAGGTTGGGGCGCAGTCTGGAATTCCCTGAAGGCTCAGGGATTATGGACTCAGGAGGAGAAACTCCTCCCAATAAATATTCTGGAGTTAAGAGCAATATTCAATGCTCTTCTAGCTTGGCCTCAGTTAGCAACTCTGAGGTTCATCAGATTTCAGTCGGACAACATCACGACTGTGGCTTACATCAACCATCAAGGGGGAACCAGAAGTTATACAAGAGAAGGGGAGGCAGCAGGCACTACTTAACAGACCCACAAGCGTAAGTAGTAAAAAACAAAGTCTTTATTGAAGGCACTTAGCCATATTAAAAAGGCAGACTGACAGGCAGGGGAAACAGAACAACAAGGTCTTACGCGTTTCGCGCCCCCTAGTGGCGCTTACTCATAGACTGTTGTCTATGTTACAACCTTAACAATTTATAGGCTAAACAGGAAAAAGGTTAACCCTTCAGCAGCCAGATAAAAACAGGTTAAAAACATAGATAGTTCTGGGTGGATACAGGCAATTGTAATTAACAGTTGATAAACAGAGTTACAGAGTACACAGTCATAAGATGTAAAAGCTAGTAATAGAACTACTTAATGCATCAAGATACAAAATTCAAAAACCAAGTATTATGAAGTTGGGCAAAAATATATATACTTTAAAATAAAGGAATTTGCACCATTGATTACAACAAAGAGATTAATTTGTATGGTTTTCTATATTATTGCTAGTAGAAAAAACTAACTAATGTGAAACATTGTACAGTTAACTGATGCACAATGATATTAAGCTAACAAAGAAAGGGAAGAAACAAATAAGAGGAAAGTACAAGCCATAGATATCAAACATTGATAATTTAACATAATCTAGTTATCAATAAAGTAACTGATATTGCATTCCCTATTCATGCCAATAGGATGGCGTGTTTTGAGTTTTAAAATCCAATATAATTCTTTCTTCTCTAATATCTTGGATTTATTACCTCCTCTTGGGGGAACTATAGCTATATCTATGATTTGCAAAGCCAATTCTGCTTGATTAGAGAAATGAACATAATTAAAATGGTTAGCAACTGCAGAGTCAGATTCATAATTTTTAGTATCCCTAATATGTTCATTAAATCTAGTTCTGACATGACATGATGTCATGCCTACATACTGGCAGAAACAAAGTTTGCATGTAAGTAAATAAACTGCATATTGAGTAGAACAGTTGGCATAAAAGTCTATATTGTAAGTGTTGTTATCAGCAGAGCAGTGAAACGTGTCACCCTGTAGGATGTTAGGACACGCATAACAAATTTTGGCCCCACATTTATAAGTACCTTTTTTGGACAGCCAGTTTTTTGGAGTACCTTGGGATATATTCTTAACCATACTAGGAGACAATATTTGTCCCAATGTCTTAGATTTTTTAGGGACAAATTTAAATTTGTGAATGTATTCACCAAGTACATCATCTGTAGCCAGTATTGGTAAATGCTTTTTTAAGATGTTTATTATATCCTGATATTGCTGACTGTATTCAGTCGTAAACACTATTGAGTCATCAAAGCTATTTTCCTTTGGCCTAGTATGTGGAACATTTTGATGATGAGTACTAACCATTTTTCTACATTTTTCTAACTTCTGAAACTTATATCCTCTTCTAGTTAGTCTATTTCTGAGTTCTATAGACTGCTGATCATAGATCTCATCAGATTTGGTATTACGTCTAAGTCTTAGAAATTGTGATTTGGGTATAGATTCAATAAGATGTTGTGGATGTTGAGAGGTGGCGTGAAGTATTGTGTTGCCAGCTGTGGTTTTTCTGAATGTTTTGGTCACTATATGATTATCAATAATTTGAAGGGTTAAGTCCAAGTAATTCACACTTACTCTGCTAAAAACCCCAGTAAATTTTAGACCCATTTCATTGTTGTTACAAAAATCAATAAATTCATAAAACAGTGTATCATCAACAGGTTTTTTAACTATGAAAAGAAGGTAATCTATGTAGCGTACCAATAATTCTATATCTTCACACCAAGGGTTCATTGGCGTATACACATAAAGTAACTCCCACCAGGCAACAAAGATATTGGCAAATGAGGGCGCATACTTGGCCCCCATGGCTGTACCACATATTTGTAAATAATATTGATTGTCGAATAAAAAATAATTATGCGACAAAAGAAATCTCAATACCTCACAAACATATTCAGTAATGGGGGATTCCAAATTAGAGTCCCTATGCAGAAAAAACTCAACTGCCTGAATACCCAAATTTTGCGGGATAGAGGTGTATAAGGAAGTTATGTCTATAACAACCCAAGTAAAGTTTGATTGCCAGTTAATGTTATCTAATGTATTTAAGAGATGTGAGCTATCTCTAAGATAACTAAGTTGGGAAGTGGCAATAGGCTGTAATATGGAATCTAACCATTCTCCTAATGGTTCAAACAAGGAACCAATTCCAGCCACTATGGGTCTACCCGGTGGGGAATCTAAACTCTTGTGTATTTTGGGTACATGATGAAACACGGGACATATTGGATTTTCAGGTAACAAGGAATTCATATCTTGTTCTTTAAAGACTCCCAAGGTAATACCATCAGCTATTAGTTGTTTAAGACTATGTTTAAAGATATTAGTGGGATTGCTGTTCAATAGACGGTAAGTGCCTATGTCAGACAGCTGTCTGTAGGCTTCACTGAAATAACTAGTCTTATTCATGACTACAATGCTGCCTCCCTTATCAGAATTACGTATAACAATATTGTTATTGTCACATAAAGACTTAACAGCTAGTCTCTCTTTATATGTGAGATTGGGGGAGGCAGCATTATTGCCAGTATCACTTTCTAGCCGCAGTATATCAGCCTGAACTGCTTTTTGAAATGCATTTACCAAAGGGCCCCTAGAATTCTTTGGATAAAACTCAGAGTTATGTTTGTTGGGTCTCGGTACTGAATGAGGATTGGAGTCCTGATTATTATAATTATCTGAGTATAGATCTTCTAGAGTAGTTAAAGCACATGCATCCTGAAATGCTAAATGAGAAACATTAGAATTATGTTGAAGACTTACTACATTTTTGTTTGGTGGTATATCATTGGTTCTATTCTGTGCAAAAAACCTTTTGAGAGACAATTTGCGTACAAATTTGTTCACATCTAACAATGTATTGAAACTTGAAAATTTGTTAGTAGGTGCAAACCCAAGTCCTTTAGATAAGACTTTAGTTTCCTCTTTGGATAATGAATAGTCCGAAATATTGACCACACTTAGATCATAGGAAGATGCAGATGAGGTCTCTTCAACAGATGACTCAATTGGTAACTTCACTTCTTCTTTTTTTTGTTCTTTACTTGACCTTTTGCTTCTCCATCTTCTCTTTCTTCTTTCTCTTTTGGAATTATTTTCCTTGTTTTTATTCGACCTGTCCGTTGGATCTCCTCTGGTTCGTCCACCGCTGGCACCTGTAAAAAAGCAGAGGAAGAAGAGAGGGAGGGGGAGGAGGAGAGAGAAGAGGGAATAGAGGAACTGGAAGAAATCCCAGTACCCCTAGATGTAACATCTGAATCAGTGGACTCTCCATCATTACTGAATACTACTTTTCTTTTTTGTTTATTTTTCAGAATGGACTTAGGGTGTTCTTTCAAGTCATCATTGCTTTTAGGGGTTTGTTGACTTTTCCCAGTATTATTGCTTTTATTAGCTTGCTTATTTTTCCAGAATGATTCTTTTCTTTGCTTTCGAACAGCAGCCCAGTTGTAAACTTTATTTTGTTCATAATCTTCTTTATCACAATTAAATTTGTTGCCTTTTCTGGAAGCTTGTTCGGCATCATATTTATTTATTGCCTCATCCATCTTCTTTTTATTTTCAGCATAATTAGTGCAGTGCTCATAATTTTTCAAATCTTCTTTTTTAACTTTAATTTCTGATTGTAATTGTGCACGCTTCTTTGTCTCAACTCGTACCAGAATGTTAATAAGTTTGAATGAGCACTCAGATAAAGCAGTATTCCAATCATCCATATCAGTACTATCTTCAAACTCAAAAGAGGGATATTTTTTTATTCTTAAACCTTTTGGTATGCGTTGATGATCAAGATATTTCTGAAATGCTATGATATCCCACATGAGTCTTAAGTCTGTTGTCATAGAATGTTGTAGTGATTTAAAAGATTTCTTTATATCTAAGTTATCTTTGCCCAAGTCCTCTGAAAAAATTTGATCAAAGAACTTTTTCCTTGTAATGAGATCAAAAATCTCATAACAGTAATCTGTGGTTTGATCCTCTGATGGATCTGATGCAGTATTATCGTCTGTGTACTCTGTGTCAGCCATACTATTAGCACCTGTATCCACCCCTGCCATGTCAAGTCAGAAAAAAAGTGGGTCTGTGTACGTGAGTAGCTGGATAAGCTCCGGTATTATACAATTAGGTACAAAATCAAGAAAGTCCAAACCAAAGTGCAGACTAACTATAATGTCCTTTAATGAATAGTTGGACAAATGAGTAATCCCGCTATGAAGTGAGAGTGACAGTTAAACTGCAATGTGTCGCCGTAACTTATTATTTGCTTGAGACAAAATTCCTTTGTAAAACAAGCCAGTTTCAAAACAGCGATATACAGTTATCAAGTAGTTAAAAAGGTTACTCACTGACCAGAAGTTCCCTAGCGATGTTGGAAGTCTCAAAGATAATTCGCTGGGCAGAGTCTCACTCTTGCCACCTGTCAGCGATTTACATCCCAAGCGTGGAGAACTGGGAGGCGGATTTTCTAAGTCGCCAGACTTTTCATCCGGGGGAGTGGGAACTTCATCCGGAGGTCTTCGCTAAACTGATTCATCGTTGGGGCAAACCAGATCTGGATATCATGGCGTCTCGCCAGAGCGCCAAGCTTCCTTGTTACGGATCCAGGTCCAGGGACCCGGGAGCGGTGCTGATAGATGCTCTGACAGCCCCTTGGGTCTTCAACATGGCTTATGTGTTTCCACCATTTCCGATGCTTCCTCGATTGATTGCCAAGATCAAACAGGAGAGAGCATCGGTGATTCTGATAGCGCCTGCGTGGCCACGCAGGACCTGGTATGCAGACCTAGTGGACATGTCGTCCTGTCCACCATGGTCTCTGCCTCTGAGACAGGACCTTCTAATTCAGGGTCCTTTCAACCATCCAAATCTAATTTCTCTGAGGCTGACTGCATGGAGATTGAACGCTTGATTCTATCAAAGCGTGGCTTCTCGGAGTCAGTTATTGATACCTTAATACAGGCTAGGAAACCTGTTACCAGAAGAATTTACCATAAGATATGGCGTAAATATTTATATTGGTGCGAATCCAAGAGTTACTCATGGAGTAAGGTTAGGATTCCTAGGATGTTGTCTTTTCTACAAGAGGGTTTAGAAAAGGGCTTATCCGCTAGTTCGTTAAAGGGACAGATTTCTGCTCTGTCTATTCTTCTACACAAACGTCTGGCAGAAGTTCCAGACATTCAGGCTTTTTGTCTGGCTTTAGCTAGGATTAAGCCTGTGTTTAAGACTGTTGCTCCGCCGTGGAGCTTAAACTTAGTTCTTAACGTTCTTCAAGGCGTTCCATTTGAACCCCTTCATTCCATTGATATCAAGCTGTTATCCTGGAAAGTTCTGTTTTTGATGGCTATTTCCTCGGCTCGAAGAGTCTCTGAGTTATCTGCCTTACATTGTGATCCTCCTTATCTGATTTTTCATTCAGACAAGGTAGTTCTGCGTACTAAACCTGGGTTCTTACCTAAGGTAGTTACTAACAGGAATATCAATCAAGAGATTGTTGTTCCATCATTGTGTCCTAACCCTTCTTCAAAGAAGGAACGACTTTTGCATAATCTGGACGTAGTCCGTGCCCTGAAGTTCTATTTGCAGGCAACTAAAGATTTTCGTCAAACTTCTTCCCTGTTTGTCGTTTACTCTGGACAGAGGAGAGGTCAAAGGGCTTCGGCTACCTCTCTCTCTTTTTGGCTTCGTAGCATAATACGTTTAGCCTATGAGACTGCTGGACAGCAGCCTCCTGAAAGGATTACAGCTCATTCTACTAGAGCTGTGGCTTCCACCTGGGCCTTTAAAAATGAGGCCTCTGTTGAACAGATTTGCAAGGCTGCAACTTGGTCTTCACTTCACACTTTTTCAAAATTTTACAAATTTGACACTTTTGCTTCTTCGGAGGCTATTTTTGGGAGAAAGGTGCTTCAGGCAGTGATGTGCAGTCACTAGAGGCAGGTGAGGCAGTGCTTCACCTCTCATATGGGCAAAAATATATATTTTTTTATTGGCTTTAAAAAAAAATTTTAATTTTTTTTTCCCAGCATTTTTTTTTCTCACAGCTATATGTTGTGCAATGAAGAGGCACAAGCAGGTCTGCCCACCATTACACAACATGCTGCGCCATCTACTGGATGAAAGTGGTTAAGATCATTGCATGGCCCATTAACTGCTTATTTGAGGCAGTCCTATTTGGGCTGAACCAATCCAGAGAGAGGCATTAGTAAGTGGAACATAGGGTTGGGGCTGGATGTTAAATCATATAAAACAAAACAAAAACGGAAAAAACAACTTTCATATATTTTGTTGCTGTCCTGTGAAGCTGCCAGCTTTGCTAAAGTGAAAAAGAGAGTTCTTCCCCTCTAAGTGCAGTGGAATGTTCCACTGTCACTTCCTGAATCTTTACAGAGCAGGAGAGAGGCACAGAGAGCACTGCACTGTTTCAACCACATCTTATTAAAGTAAGATTTTACTGATAGGGATTCTGTTAGTGAAAATGATAATTTAATGAATGTGGGTTAGTGTTTGTTTACTCTTTTACAGCAGGGTCATTTTTGTATTTTGTTTACTCAAACTTTACACCCACTAACTTAGCAGCTTGCCTCTGTACTTCACACTAAATTATAGACTCATTTTCTGAACTCTGTAGCTCTGCTGTTTTATTACTTTAAAATTCTGTGGTCCCTCTCCCCCCCACCAACTTGTGTGTGTGTGTGTGTCTCACTCTATCCATCTCTCTCCTTATGTGTTGTTCTCCCCCATGGTCTCTTTCTCTCTCTGTCTCTCTTCCTCCCCCTCTGACTCTCATCCCTTATGTAATGAAAGAATCTATAAGCATAATTTGCAGCATTAAAGTAAAAAGTATGTTTTAAACATATTTTAATGGGCATGGATTTCTAGATCTCATAATTAGAGCAAGCATTGTGTTATCTTGCAAGAGTTTCTGTTACAATCCTTTAAACTAAAATCAGATGTTTACTAAGTTGATCAGTTTTCCAAGACACCATTTAAAGGGACATGAAACCCATATGAAACCCATATGCAAATTTAAATAACTTTCCAATTTACATCTAATATCTAATTTTCTTCATTATTTTGATGTCCTGTGTTGAAAATCATATCTAAATATGCTCAGTAGCTGCTGATTGGTGGCTGCACATAGATACCTCATGTGATTGGCTCACCCATGTGCATTGCTATTTCTTCAACAAAGGATATCTAAAGAATGAAGGCGTATCCTGCCACTGCCTCACCAGCCTCTGATGTCACTGCACGTCACTGGCTTCAGGCAGTGGTTCCTTCCGTTTAAAGTTCCTGCCTTGTCCCTCCCTTCATCCGTGTACTTTTGGTATTGGTATTCCATAAGTAATGGATGACCCGTGGACTGACTACACTTAACAAGAGAAAACATAATTTATGCTTACCTGATAAATTTATTTCTCTTGTAGTGTAGTCAGTCCACGGCCCGCCCTGTCTTTAAGGCAGATCTAAATTTTAATTAAACTCCAGTCACCACTGCACCCTATGGTTTCTCCTTTCTCGTCTGGTTTTGGTCGAATGACTGAATATGACATGTGAGGGGAGGAGCTATATAGCAGCTCTGCTTGGGTGATCCTCTTGCAACTTCCTGTTAGGAAGAGATATATTCCATAAGTAATGGATGACCCGTGGACTGATTACACTACAAGAGAAATAAATTTATCAGGTAAGCATAAATTATGTTTTTTTGCCTTCTTACAAGCTAGACATTATATAAATGGACTACAAAAAAATACAATCCAGACTGGTCATCAGGTTTAATTGGTTCCAGAATTAAACTATATCAGGAAGGGGTCTATTCTATTTCCCATTTGTACAATCTAGTGAATTATTGGCTGACTCTAAACAAAGAGGATATACAGTGAAAATGGCAGAAGTACCTACCAGAGATTAGTATAGAAGTTATACAAAATAGTTTAAAATCAATCAATAAACCATGGGTTTCAACTGTATGGCATAAGTCACATCTGAAAATAGCAAACCGTGCATATATAACAGCATATAATTAGAACAAATGGTATAAGACAAGTCAAGTATGCCCAAAATATAGCTCAGAGTATGCCAACATATTTCATTACTTTTGGTCATGTCCCAAAATCTGCTAACTATGGTCACAAATAAATTATTGGCTTAAAAAAATATTGCTCATAGATTTTAAGATCCTGCCGCAGCATGCAATTTTCTTAACTAAATATTCAGAACAATGCAGGAATGATGCAATAATCAATACAGCTATTCTAACACTTAGAAATCTTATCCTTAAAAAATGGAAAACATCTAGAGCTCCTAAATTTAATGAATTTAAACAGGCACTGAGATATATAATATATCTTAGAACAATATTCCTTACAATATCCGACTAACATACAGTTAAAACAATTCTTTAATAAGTGGATATAAGTCATCAAATCACTCCCACAAAATTCACAGATTTAACTAATAAGACCCTTTAGCAACTTGGAATATGTATTACTAAACATTCATGCAAGTAATTTTTCGGCTCATTGGGCCGAGTAGTAAGCATTACTCTACCATTATCTAAACCCTTATACCTTAAAGAACAATATCTGAAGAACAATGGAATGACTTGTATACCCTGAAGAAGGGATTAGAGGATAAGGATTGTGGAGGAGAGGGAGGGGGCGGGAGTGGAGAGGAGCGAGTCTTTACCCCCTATTTTTTTTTCTCTTTTCTTTCTTTTATGATAATAAGTTGGATTATCATACCTAGATTTAATATAATGATAAACAATGATATATCACTCTGTGAACATGTACCTCAAATTTATTTCCCATAATATGCTATATTTTGGATACCTTACGATGATTAACATATGTTAGAATATTTGCATGTTATCGATGTAGTGATGAATTCTAATAACTACATCAGTTTATATTACTGCATATATGTACTTAAAGGGACACTCAGGTTAAATTACATTTTCATGATTCAGATACAGCATGTAATTTTAAACAACTTTCCAATTTACTTCCATTAAATAAATGTGCACGGTCTTTTATATTTACAATTTTTGAGTCACCAGATCCTACTGAGCATGTGCAAGAATTCACAGACTATACGTATATGCATTTGTGATTGGCTGAATGCTATCACATGGTACAAGGGGAGTGGAAATAGACATAACTTTGAAATTTGTTATAAAAAAATCTACTACTCATTCGAAGTTCAGACTAAGTGCTATTGCATTGTCTTGTTATCTTGCATTTGTTGATTATGCAAATCTAATGTGTTGACTGGTCCTTTAAATTTTATTCTCCATAAAATGTTATATTTTGGATACTTTATGATGATTAACATATGTCAGAATACTTACATGTTATCGATGTAGTGATGGATTCTAATAATCACATCAGTTTATATTACTGCATATATGTAATTTTGAAAATGTATAAAAATATATATACTTAAATCCGGAATCTGGCTTCCTCCAATCATTGCGTTGTCAATATGTGAATGAAATCAGGAAATGCGGGTGGAGGATCGGAGTTAGGTTTACTATAACACAAAGGTAAGTATTTTAAAAAAGAAGCATCTTTGTAAACTTTAATGAACTATAGTGTCCCTGTTTCTAAGATTATTATTTGATACTAGGCTTTAATTTGTTAAAGTTTACGATTGCAATTATATATTAATATTATTATAGGCAAAAACTTATTTATGCAACATACTAGCAGGAAATGCATGTCACATTCATAGGTTGTGATGTGCATAGTCTGACTGAAAAAGTAGATTATCCAATAACAGCTCTGTAAAAAAAACAAAAAACATAGTACATTGTTTCATGATTACCTAAGCAAATTGTATTCTCTATTAGAACTAACAGGTCACAGTGATGAACATCTCTACACAGGAGCACAAGGAGACCTTGTACAGAATTTTCAGCCATCGGATGTCTCTGCAAGTGAGTGATCTATGGTATAAGCTTTACAGTTAGAAAAATCTGATTCTGAAATGATCTTACCCTCTGCTTCATGCAAATATTACACACACATAGGGGCCGATTTATTAATGTCCGCCCCACATCGATAAATGCCGACAGCATATGTTGTCGGCATTTATCATTGCACAAGCATTTCGTGTGAACTGCTTGTGCAATTCCGCCCCCTGCAGATTGGCCGCTAGCAGGGGGTGTCAGTCATCCTGATTGTGTTCTTTTGGGATGATTGCTGTCCACCAACTCGGAGGTGGGGGATGAGTTAAGCTGCTTCTTAACTTATGTTTCCAGCGAGCCTAAAGGCTTGCGTGGAAACAGCAGCATCCGCTGCTTCTTAAATCGGTCCCATGCTCTCTCTTCTCTATCACCCCCTGATTTATGTGAATAGTACACACACATGCCCCATCTTCTCTCTCACCCTCTGCCTCATATGAATAGTACACACACATGCCATCTATTCTCTGTCACCCTCTGCTTCATATGAATAGTACACACACATGCCCTATCTTTCCTTCTCTCTCACCCTGTGCTTCATATGAATCATACACGCACATGCCCTCACTTCCCTTCTCTCTCACGCTCTGCTTCATGTGAATAGTACACACACATGCCCTCTAGACGTGCGTTTAATTTTGGCCGATTTGCGATTCGGATGCATCCGAATTTCCGAATCGGCGAATTTTCAAAAATGAATAAATTTGTTTACGAATTATCTTAAGTCTATAATAAAGGTATTAACCCCTAAACCACCATTCCCTGACATCGCCGACACTAACTAAACCTATTAACCCCTAAACCGCCATCCCGAAAATCGCCGACATGAACTAAACCTATTAACCCCTAAACCGCACCCACCACATCGCCGACACTAACTAAACCTTACAACCACTAAACCGCCGTCCTGAAACATCGCCAACACAAACTAAACCTATTAACCCCTAAACCGCCGTTATGAAACATCGCTGACACAAATTAAGCCTATTTACCCCTAAACCGCAACCCCCCCACATCGCCACCACTAAATAAAGCTATTAACCCCTAAACCCCACCCCCCAACTCGCCAACACTAACTACACCTATTAACGCCTAAACCGCTGGCCCCCACATCGCAACAACCTAAATTAAACTATATTGACCCCAAAATCTAACACCCCCCTAACTTTAAACCTAACCATAACCCTAAACCTAACCCTAAACCTACCCCACCAACTTTAAACCTAACCCTAAACCTAAAACCCCCTAACTTTAGCATAATTAAAATATAACTAAATTAAAGTTACAATTATTAACTAAATAATACCTATTTAAATCTAAATACAAAGTAACTTACTTGTGAAATAAAACCTAAGCTAGCTACAATATAACTAATAGTTATATTGTAGCTAGCTTAGGTTTTATTTTTATTTCACAGGTAAGTTATTTATTTTAACTAGGTAGACTAGTTAGTAAATAGTTATTAACTATTTACTAACTACCTAGTTAAAATAAATACAAACTTACCTGTGAAATAAAAATACAACCTAAGCTGCCTTACACTAAAAGCTACCATTACAAAAAAATTAAAATACTAAAATAAAAAAATAAATAAAAAAAACTACCATTGCAAAAAATAACAAACGAAATTATCCAAAATAATGAAAAATTATTCCTTTGATCAGACATATGTATTTGTATACCTGATGTATGGGATCTGACTTCCTTAATAGATGTATTTCTTATGCTGTACATTTCAAATCTTTCTTTTTCAATAAAGCTCTTTAAAAAAAAAAAAAATATTCCTATTCTAATACCCTTTTTTTTTTAAAAAAAAAAACACCCCAAAATAAAAAAAATCCCTAATCTATAATAAACTACCAAGGGCCCTTAAAAGGGCCTTTTGTAGTGCATTGCCCTAAAGAAATCAGCTCTTTTCCTACAAAAGAAACACACAAAGACCTATTAACATTACAAACCCGCACCCTCCCAAACCCATAAAATAAAAATAAAGTTAAACCTAATCTACCCATTGCCCTGAAAAGGGCATTTGTATGGGCATTGTCCTTAAAGGGGCATTCAGCTCTTTTACTGCCCTTAAAATGGCATTCAGCTCTTTTAAGAGTGCCCACCCTAATCTAACAAAAACACCACCCCAGAACGAAAAAACAATTACACAAAAAAACAAATTATCAAAAATAATAAAAATTATTCCTATTCTAATACCCATTTTAAAAAAAAAAACACCCCAAAATAAAAAACCTAATCTACAATAAACTACCAATAGCCCTTAAAAGGGCCTTTTGTATTGCATTGCCCTAAATAAAGGAGCTCTTTTGCTCACAAATAAATACAAAGACCCACTAACATTAAAAAACCCCACCCCCCCCCCAAAATAAAAAAAACTATCTAAAAAAACATATCTACCCATTGCCCTGAAAATGGCATTTGTATGCGCATTACCCTGAAAAGGGCATTCAGCTCTTTTACTGCCCTTAAAAGGGCATTCAGCTCTTTTAAGAGTGACCACCCTAATCTAAAAAAAACACTAACCCCTCTTTAGGTACTCACAGTTGTTAAAGTCACGCTTGAACGATCTTCATCCCGGCAGCTCCATCTTCATCCAGGCGGCATCTTCATCCAGGCGGCTCCATCTTCATCCATCGCGGGACCGGCATCTTCTTCATCACCGTGGAGCGGCGATGCGCAGAGGCGGAGGTCCAGGCGGAAGTCCATCGATCCGACGTGGAGGTCCTCTTCATGCGATAGTCCGCTGCACACTGAGGATTGAAATGCAAGGTACCCCTTTTATATTGGGGGTACCATCGCATTCCTATTGGCTGAAAAAATTGAAACAGCCAATAGGAATAAGAGCTGCTAAAATCAATAGGATTTAAGCAATTATCTTTCCTATTGGCTGTTCAAATAAGCCAATAGGAATGAGAGTTGCTTAAATCCTAGAGGCTGATTTGAACAGCCAATAGGATTTAAGCAGCTCTTATTCCTATTGGCTGATTTAAAATTTTCAGCCAATAGGAATGCAATGGTACCCCCAGTATAAAAGGAGTACCTTGCATTTCAATCCTCAGTATGCGGCGGACGATCGCATGAAGAGGACCTTCACGTCAGATCGATGGACCTCCGCCTTGGACCTACGCCTGGACCTACACGCATCGATCGCTCTGGCTCCGCAAGGATGTAGAAGATGCCGGTCCCGCAATGTATGAAGATGCCGCCTGGATGAAGATGGAGCCACCAGGATGAAGTTCTTTCAAGCGGGACTTCAACAACTGTAAGTACCTAAAGAGGGGTTAGTGTTAGGTTTTTTTGGGGTGTTTTTTTTTTTTTTTTTAGAGTAGGGTGGGCACTCTTAAATGAGCTGAATGCCCTTTTAAGGGCAGTAAAATAGCTGAATGCCCTTTTAAGGGCAATGCCCATACAAATGCTCTTTTCAGGGCAATGGGTAGATTAGGTCTATTTTTTTTTTGTAAGTTTGGGGGGTGGGGGTTTGTAATGTTAGTGGGTCTTTGTGTTTTTCTTTTGTAGGAAAAGAGCTGATTTCTTTAGGGCAATGCCCTACAAAAGGCCCTTTTAAGGGCACTTGGTAGTTTATTATAGATTAGGGATAATTATTTTTTTGGGGTGTTTTTTTTTAATTTTTTTAAAAAAATTAGAATAGAAATCATTTTTATTGTTTTGGATAATTTCGTTTGTTATTTTTTGTAATGGTAGTTTTTTTTATTTTTTGTAATTTTAGTGTTTTTTATTTTTTGTAATGGTAGTTTTTTTTATTTTTTGTAATGGTAGTTTTTTATTTTGTAATGTTAGCATCTAGTGTAAGGCAGCTTAGGTTTTATTTTTATTTCATAGGATAAGTTTTGTATTTATTTTAACTATGTACTTCGTAAAAAGTTAATAACTATTTTTTACTAACTAGTCTACCTAGTTAAAATAAATAAATTACCTGTGAAATAAAAATAAAACCTAAGCTAGCTGCAATATAACTAATAGTTATATTGTAGCTAGCTTAGGCTTTACTTCACAGGTAAATTACTTTGTATTTAGATTTAAAAGGTAATATTTAGTTAATAATTTAAAGTTTAATTTAGGTCTATTTAAATTATGTTAAAGTTAGGGGGTGTTAGGGTTAGGTTTTGGGGTTAATATAGTTCAATTTAGGTTGTTGCGATGTGGGGGCCGGCGGTTTAGGGGTTAATAGGTTTAGTTAGTGTTGGCGATGTGGGGGGGTGCGGTTTAGGGGTTAATAGGTTTAGTTAGTGTTGGCGATGTGGGGGGGTGCGGTTTAGGGGTTAATAGGTTTAGTTAGTGTCGGCGATGTTTGGGAACTGCGTTTTAGGAGTTAATAGGTTTAGTTAGTGTTGGCGATGTTTGGGAACGGCGCTTTAGGGATTAATAGGTTTAGGTAGAGTTGGCGATGTGGGGGGGTGCGGTTTAGGGGTTAATAGTTTTAGTTAGTGTTGGCGATGTAGGGGAATGGCAGTTTAGGGGTTAATACTTTATTTAGTGATTTATTTAGTGTTGGCGATGTTTGGGAACGGAGGTTTAGGTAGTGTTGGTGATCTGGGGGGTGCGGTTTAGGGGTTAATAGGTTTAGTTTGTGTCGGCAATGTCGGGGAACTGCGGTTTCAGGGTTAATAACTTTATTTTGTTATTTAGTTAGTGTCGGTGATGTGGGTGCGGCAGTTTAGGGGTTAATAGGTTTAGGTAGTGTTAGTGATGTGGGGGACGGTGATTTAGGGGTTAATAGCTTTATTTAGTGACGACGGTGGTTTAACATAATTTTGTTTCGGCAATCGCCGGAACATTAGTTAGAAATAACGATTCAATCCATAATAAAGATTCGGCCGGACATTAATAATAATTCGGTAACGGTTTTGAATGCATCCAAATTTCAAAATTCGGAACGACACGAATAAATTCCGAAACTGAATTACCAACACATACCGATTTATTCTCGAACCAAATTTTTTTTATCACCCGAATCGAAACAAAGCAAACCAAATTTTTCGATCACGCACAAGTTATTGACCTCTCTTCCCATCGCTGTTATCCTCTGCTTTGTGTAAATAGTACACACACATGCCCTCTCTTCCCTTCTCGCTCACACCCTGCTTCATGTAAATAGTAAACACACATGCTCTCTATTCTCTATTACCCTCTGCTTCATGTAAATAGTACACACACACATGCCCTCTGTTCCCTTCTCTCTCACCTCCTGCTTCATATGAATGGTACACACACACATGCCCTCCCTTATCTTTTCTTTTTTCCCCACACTCTTCTTCATGTACATGATACACACATGTGCCCTCCCTATGTCCTCACCGTCTCATTCATCAAATGGTATTCTAAAAACTCGCTTTTTATTGTGAATTCAATCCTTTTTGGGCTGTTAATAAATATGTGACTTAATATATGAATACATTGGCTGGTGCTTTGCACTATATTTATCCTTTTGAATCGAAAACTGTAAGGAACATTATTTAATCAACATTTTATTATACTGTATGCACATTTAAGTTCTGAAATATGTTTTGGGTGTATACACATACCTTTAAATTTGCTATATATTTTAAATATTGAATGTAACATCTGAAGTTACAAATCTAATAAAAATACATTTTATCAATCAATCTCAATATGCCCCAAATAGTAATTGTATGGCAATTAAAGGGACAGTCTACCATAGAATTGTTATTGTTTTCAAAGATAGATAATCCCTTTATTACCCATTCCTCAGTTTTGCATAACCAACACAGTTATATTAATATACTTTTTACCTCTGTGATTACCTTGTATCTAGGAACCTTCTTCCAGCCCCCTGATCACATGACTGTGACTATTTATTATCTATTGTCTTAAATTTAGCATTGTGTTGTGCTAGATCTTAAATAACCTCCTGTGCCTGAACACAGTGTTATCTATATGGCCTACGTGTACTTTCTGTCTCTTTGTGTTGAAAAGAGATTTAAAAAGCCTGTGATAAGAGGCAGCCCTCAAATGCTTAGAAATTAGCATATGAGCCTACCTATGTTTAGTTTAAACTAAGAATACCAAGAGAAAAAAGCAAATTTGATGATAAAAGTAAATTGGAAAGTTGATTAAAATTAAAAGTCCTATCCAAATAATGAAAGTTTAATTTATACTAGACTGTCCTTTTAAGTTCCCATTACTTTGTTAAATATTAGTTGCTTTTAGGGTGAAATAAAATCCTAAACCATTAAATATTGTCTTTAATAAATGTTCTGACAGGTGACATTAATACTGACGTAGATGTTAAAACAGAAGATCTGAGTGTAACGTGTCAGCTGGAAGGTCCAATGCAGGAAATGTGTGACAGTGACAATGCAGGTAAGTGCACGTGTGACATGTCTTCTGTTTATGAGGTATTGCCTGGTGTTTATAGCTTATTGTCTGTAAGTGCTGTACATTATATCACCAGTCAGGGTGTCACCTCAATCACACACTGAGTGTCACAGTACAATATAGCCTGATACTCACTGACTGCTGTACCATTTCTAGGGTTCGCTTATCCTCATCATATGACACCCAAGCCCTATACAGCTGCCGTCATTTATATCTGCCAAAGTATAATCATTACTATTGTCATCTGATCCGCTGCGGATACATCGGTAGCACTTTGTAGGAGCAAACATTTTTTTTTTTCTTTTTAAATATTTTTTATTGAGGTAAAAAGCTTACAATACACAAATGGTGAAAATAACACATTAAACTGCATGCAAGGATAAATGCGAGCAGAAAGTCATACATAAACATACATAAAACAATAATACATCCATCGCATATGCCTTATTCTTTTTGTCAACCTTTAAACAGGACCTCAATTAATGTTTTGTCTTTTAAGGTCTGGGTGGGGAATGTATTTGCATAACTATAATCAAGTCCTTGTTGTTGTAAGTACGGGCTAATAAGGTGGCGTGTATGCCGAGGAGACATATCCATTAGCCATACCAGTGCTTCATGTTCTCTTTCAATAGAATTAATTTAGAGTCCCAAATAGGTCTGGGCCCCAGACTTGGGACAGAAGAAGAGGAAAGAAAGAAAGAAAAATGGGGGGGGGGAGAGAGAAGGAAAAATAGGAGCTGAAGAGGGAGAGGGGGGGGGTGTTCATATTATAATTGGAGCCAGTCACTCCAGACCATCCAGTAGAGGTCCATGGAGTCCTGCAACCTATGTACATATTTTCCATATTAGCAAAGTAATTTATTAAATCGTGGACTAGCGAGATAGAGGGAGTTCAACTTAACAGCTGCCATCACATATATTACCATTTTCTCTGTGGGGACAGGGAGTTTTTTGCCTCAAGAATATGGAATAGGACTAACTGGGGGTGAGTGTTATGTGTATATTAAGAGAATGCAGTAGTGATTCTATTTCCTTCCACAGCAATTTTAGTTTCGGGCATGTCCACCATATGTGGATATCCGTTCTTTGTTGCCCACATTGTTTCCAACATTGTGAAGAAACCAAACTAAACATTTTAGAAAGTCTCATTGGTGTTCTGTGCCACTTTAGTAAAACTTTAATGTATACTTCAAATACAGTTACACAGTGTAGTGTTTTTTTTTGGTGAGCATGAGTGCCCTAAAAATGTCCCGTTCAGGTAGTAAGATATCTAGTTCCTGTGACCACGCTCTAATCTGCCAAGGGATACCTACAGAATGTTCGTTCAATAAGGCTTTGTAATGCAATGAGAGGGCCCTTCTCAGACCCCTTCCACTAACCCACCGTTCCTCCCATTTAGTGAGGTCCCTCAGGCCATACTTTGGGAAACTCCATGACTTAAGTAAACTAAGGATTCTACCTGCCTCAAACTGGAGCCAAAGAGGGCACCTTTCTTGAAGTTGGGAAATTTGTGCCACTGTGAGTAGTTTATTATTTATGTATAGATCTTTTAATCAAACTATGTTAAGACCTTTCCAGAAATCTGTATGTATGTTTGGAAAGCCCCAAAGCAGGCCATTTAGATGTTGAACTGGGGAATAATGAGGAGCAATTTCACTGCAATGTCTGAGATTGTGCCATATAGCTATGTTTTGTTTAACTATAGGGTTATCAATTAGTTTGGTTAGAGATTTATGTCTAGGGACCCATATGACCTAATATAAGGCTAGGCCATATGGTATAGCTAGTTCTTCCAGCCTATACCAGCCTGGTCTTTCTTCTCTCTTACCCCAGGCTGCTATATGAATCAGTCTGGCTGCCCCGTAATATAGGGAAAGAGGCCCCCACCCCCTTTGTGACATGTCTCTGAAGGATCTTATGTGTGACTCTCTGAGTTTTCTTATTCCACACATATCTCAAGAATAGTTGATGTATCAATTGCAATGGAGCAAACATTTTAATGTGGAAAATTTTAAAGGGGCTTTATACTCTGCCAGCAAGCCACAACACCAATCAAACAGATGCAGAGAGCACAGTACACTTTTGCAAAAAGGCAATATTAGTAATAACTACCTAGGTGAGAAGTGGCAGCAGAGAGGACCATGGATATTGTAAAAGCGTGCAATAGGGTACCAAATTGAATTGCATTGTTAGGAGGACATCTGGTATCGAACTCTGGTTTCTTTGGTACTAACCCTTTTCTCTGTCAATCTCCAACTTCAGAACTCAAATCTGGTCTCTTTCATACCTTACCTTGAACCTGGCTCATGCACCGTTATATTGAACTCTCTTCACCTGACTTTAATCATTTGACTGGTTCTGGGCCTATAAGAGGTCACTTCCTGCTATCTTGCCTTGCCTGATTTTTGTGGGTGTTTTTTAAATGAATTTTTATTCAGTTTTAGAATGTAAGGTAACACTTGGGGACACGCAGGACCCCTGTTCAAACATAAACAGACAAAAAGGAACGGACACGCAGGTCCGGTTGCAATAGCTGTCAAAACATTGATACATCGTAAGTAAATTGCAGGGATTTGTGGTGAAAATAATTCACCAAGATTGAACCTTAGTGTGGGCTCAGAATATGGGGGGGGGGGGAGGTGATGCTTATAAATTAAATTTAATGTTCCAAAGAGCAAGTCCGGAAAAAATTGCTGTACTATGTAGTAATGGGTATGTCCATATATAGATTGAGAGCAGGTTCTGCCATCATCTAGAGATGTGGGTAACAAGAAAAAATTCCAGAGACAAGTGAGATGCAAATTGTACCCAGTACACACTGTACGTAGCGCCCACTGTACCTAGCACTCATTGTGCCTAGCCTACACTGAACCTAGCACTCATTGCACTCAGCACTCATTGTACCTTGCACACACCATACCCAGGCCACACCGTACCCAGCACACGTTATACCTAGCACATGCTGTACTTGGCACACGCCATACCCAGCACACACCGTGCCCAGCACACGACGTGCCCAGCACACATAGTACCTAGCACACACTGTAGTTAACACTCATTGTACCCAGCACACACAATGCCCAGCACACACTGAACCCAGCACTCACTGTACCTAGCACACACTGTACCTAGCACTCATTGTACCTAGCACACACTGTACTTAGCACTCATTATACCTAGCACACACTGTACCTAGCACTCATTGTACCTAGCACACAATGTACCCGGCACATGTTGCACCTAGCACACATTGTACCTAGCACACATTGTACCTAGCACACATTATGCCCAGCACACATTGTACCTAGCACACGCTGTACTTAACACACACTGTACCTAGCCCACGCTGTACCTAGCTCTCGCTGTACCTAGCACACACTGTACTGTGGGCGCGCTGTATCCAGCACACATTATACCTAGCACACATTGTACCTAGCACACATGATACCTAGCACTCACTGTACCTAGCTCACACTATACCTAGCACACGCCGTACCCAGCACCTGCCTTGCCTAGCACACGCAGTACCTAGCACACATTGAACCTAGCACACATTGTACCTAGCACATATTGTACCTAACACACATTGTACCTAGCACTCATGGTATCTAGCACACATTGTACTTAGCACACATTGTACCTAGCACACATTGTACCTAGCACACATTGTACCTAGCACACACTATACCTAACACACATTGTACTTAGCACACGCCGTACTTAACACACACTGTACCTAGCCCACGCTGTACCTAGCTCTCACTGTACTGTGGAAGCGCTGTATCCAGCACACGCTGTGCCTAGCACACATTATACCTAGCACACATTGTACCTAGCACACATGATACCTAGCACTCATTGTACCTAGCTCACCCAGTACCTAGCACACGCCGTACCCAGCACCCGCCTTGCCTAGCACACGCGGTACCTAGCACACTTTGAACCTAGCACACATTGTACCTAGCACTCATGGTACCTAGCTCACCCAGTACCTAGCACACGCCATACCCAGCACCCGCCTTGCCTAGCACACGCGGTACCTAGCACACATTGAACCTAGCACACATTGTACCTAACACACATTGTACCTAGTACACATTGTACCTAGTACACATTGTACCTAGCACACATTGTACCTAGCACACATTGTACCTAGCACACATTATGCCCAGCACACATTATACCCAGCACACACTGTATCCAGCACACATTGTACCCAGCACACGCTGTACCCAGCACACACTATACCCAGCACACACTGAACCTAGCACTCATTGTACCCGGCACTCATTGTACCCGGCACTCATTGTACCCGGCACTCATTGTACCTGCCACTCATTGTACCTAGCACTCATTGTACCTAGCACTCATTGTACCTAACACTCATTGTACCTAGCACACGCTGTACTTAACACCCACTGAACCTAGCTTACGCTGTACCTAGCACACACGGTACCCGGCACCCACCTTGCCGAGCACACGCAGTACCTAGCACACAAAGTACCTAGCACACACAGCACCTAGCACATAAAGAACCTAGCACACACAGAACCTAGCACCCACAGCACCTAGCACACACAGTACCCAGCACACACAGTACCCAGCACACACAGTACCCAGCACACACAGTACCCAGCACACACAGTACCCAGCACACACAGTACCTAGCATACACAACACCAAGCAAAAACAATGCCCAGCATACGCAGTAACAAACAGACACAATCCCCAGCTCAAACAGTAACTATCACACACAGTACAAAGCACATACAGTACCTAGCACACCTAGGAACCCATGCTGTATTAGAGTATACAAATAACAAAATATTATTGTGCTACACTTTAACCCTTTGGAAGATGGATGCCTTAAAGCTATGTACAGTGACATACTGGGAGTAAACTTACAATGGAGGTTACATGAATGTTAAGGAGGGTAGTACCATAATCTACGGTAATATAGTAAACGTAAATGTTCATAGATAACTAGCATAACTTAACCTTAACTAGAGTATAGCAGTAAACTGAATGGAAGGATGCCCCTAAACATGATATCAAAGGTTGCTATATGCATGCTCGAAACTGTATAATCAGCACATCAAGCCCTGATTTTTTAAGTGAGGTCATAATCATAACCTGTGAGTGAAACAAGAGTACTAAATGAACAGAAAATTCCCACAATGTATATGCATATCAGTCTCCCTCTTGAAAACAGTCGGAGCGATAAATAAGATTTTGCGTGTCTCATTCTGATAGCTCAGATCATCCTGAACAACCTTTCCCCAGCCTGTGATGTTTTAACTAATGCCGGATTTTTGCGAGATATGGAGGCCATCTAGATCAGTTTCAGTGGCCCTTTGCACAACATGCACGGGTGAAGTCATTTCAGTATTTGTGAAAGGGCTTGTGTCCCAGTATTTTTCCTCCATGGCAGGTTATAGGCTGTGCCCTCATGTGTGCCTTAATAGCCTGGTTTACCCGAGTTTCAGGAGCACTGCATCTCAGTCTAGGGATATCCTGCTGCGTGGCTAAAATGGCGCTTCCAGAGCTCATGTATGCAATGTCTCACATAAAGCAAAACAATCCACTCACTCAGCTCCAAGAATACAATGATCTAGGAGTATCTTTAGATGAGGTCTCCTGTGGTCGCAAGGATCCCATGAAACAGTCAACACTCTTTAAACACTCCAGAGCGGATCCCGGACCCTCCGGAGTGCAGCAGCAGGCCTTGTAAAGTCAGATTCAGATGCTATCATGTGTTCCAGTAGAATGTACAGTGAAGGTATGAATAGGCGACTAACACTCAGGTCTTTCCTTAACTCCTTTCAGTCTTTAATGTGTGATCTGCCTCTATTTAATACCTGCTTTAGATCCATATGTACAGTTATTTATCAGGGATGGTAGTTCTGCCTGCTTTAATCTTATTCTTTCCTGAAGATTTCAGGCTCTTTAATGAGCCAGAGACTTCCGAGGTAGGCCGAAGCCTGGGATTTTCCCGAAATCTTCTGGAACTCCTTTCTGGGTAGATCGAAATTTGTCTCAAACTCAGCCAAATTTCAGCCAATGGTCCCTTGTAGTGAGTAAATACTGCTCCAAAGTTTTTTTTCTGGGAATCAGCTCCTAAATTATGCTTTTTAGGGCTAATAAATGACAGGTTTTAACTAGAGCTCTGTTAAATTGTGACTGTCTAGGCTGCTGGCTAGCTCCGCCCCCCTGTGTATCAATTTTAGCCTTTTTTTACTTCTCTTAGCAGTTCTCTAATCCCTTAATAAGGCTTGTTTTTGGACTATGCAACTTTCTTCACGTTTTCAAACTAGACGTCTGCGTTTCTTCTTTTCCTTTGCCATCTACTGGATTTCTTCTTGCTGAGTATCCGTATTAATACAGAATAATCAGGCCCAAAAAATGGAGTCCCCAGGAACTGATTCAGTTCTTGTGCAACAGGTTACTTTCCTAACTCAGACTGTACAAGCTCAAGTTACTGATCTGCAAAATAAAATGCTCTCTGTGGAAATGTTTCTAGGATCAGTCCTCCAAATGCTGCTGCCGTTGACCCACCCCAAGATGTTCATCTGCCTTTACCCGAGAAGTTTAAAGGAGACCATCACGGGGTTCCTATATCAATGTCGGTTGCAGTTTCTGATGTACCCCTCCTGATTTTACACAAACCAAACTAATGAGCTCAAAGATTTCAGGACAGGTCTAGGGGGTTATTGAACAGGGGGGACTTTAATTATGTTTGTTATGTGATTTTATCTGCTAATGTGTAGTGATACTTGGGCTCATGGCTATTTGGACATAATGGCCTTATATCATCAGATTGCGCTTTCTTAGGACTGGCGCGTTTTATTGGCTTACACGATGCACCTTGTGACCGGTTGTGGTCACGTTGTATTCCATTTCCGGACCTTGACCGAGTGGCGATGGAGGGAGTCTGTCAGTTGTCTGGTTCACGGTAGGTGGTGAGTGCCCCAGCCATTGGAGGGTGTAAGGTGCCTTTAGTGTTTGTCCATAATTACAATCTCCAAGTTATGGAGGATTCTGATTTTTTGGAGACAAATATCTCCGATTCAGAAAATAAGTCTTGCGATGAATATGAAATGGCCCAGGTTATCCATGCCCATCAGTTATGTGCCGATTGCCGTTCTAGAGTACTCTCTTCCCCCGAATCAGGGAATTTAGAGTGCGCTGAGCCATCCGCTCCTGAGGATTCCATGTCCTACGAGGCTCGTGCCCCAGAACCTTTTTTTGCTACGCAAGCAGGTGTTCCTAGGGCTGTTACTCCTTGTCCGGAATGCGGCTTGTTTCCTCTAGAGGTTACAGCACGGTTCTGCATGGCCATATCTATGGCGTTGGCACATTTATATCTCCCTAGAGAGGTATTTTTAAGATACTGTCCATGTTCTGTTAACCGGGGTCCATCGGGCGTGGGATCGCCTGAGTCAATCAGACCTTCTGGGGAAGCGATGGCCTCTGAGGCTTCAGGGGCCCTACCCTCAGGGCCGGGGAGTTTATTGACCTGGCGGGGGGGTCATTTTGCCTTCCGTTATAGGCTGGCGCGTATGCGTGTTCTACTAAGGCATGTTTTGGCGGTGCTGGAGGATTCCAGTTCTACTGGGCCGAGGGAACCTCAGCCTTCTGTGCCGGATGGCAAACTGGGTTAGACGTGTAGGGATAAAGACAATCTCTTTAACGTCTGTTTTTTCTTTCTTTTAAGTATCTGTTCCAGTTCTGAACTTGGAATGATGGGGCCTATAATTGGCTGGTCCGGTTGGCGGGCCGTTTTCCTTGGGTGCTGCCTTTTCTTTTATTTGAATCCGGTTTGGATATATTTGATTTGTTTTATGGAGCTCATGTCTGTTATAATTGTCTGTTGTGGGAACATTTCTTCTCTGGAACTAATACTTCCTTGGAAGCTGCGCGTTTCTATATGATTATAGTTTATGTTATCGATCCCTTTGGGGCTTCGTTTTTTTTTTCTTGGACCTTGGACTGTTCAGGGGAGTTCTTTGTACCAGGCAGGTACTGGTCTGGTGCTAGCTGCGGTTCATTATGGTTCATGTCACCCACGTGGTGCTGGTTTGCTGGTTATCTTGTTGGGTGTTGAGTCGTTCACTTCGATGGAGTGTTATTTTTATTTTATCCAATCACTTGTGGGGGGGGGGTTCGTTTTCTTATACATCAACTTGTTCCTTGTCTTCAGTGAATGGAGACGGAGGGTTTGTTCCTCTACCGTTTTCCTTAGGTTGAAGTCCGGGTGTGGCCCTGTCTACTTCTCCCAATGAGTTTCCCATTCCAAGGGTTTGGAGGTCTGAATGACCGCTGGAAAGCCGGATTCCAGTTTGGATGACCTTTTTTCGTTCTATCTTGGTATCTTACGGGTGTCCATTTTCCTGTGGTAGTCTCAGGTACCTATTGAGTTTACTGGGACTGCTTTTTTCCCTTTTAGGGTGGTCCGGTCATCTAAGTTCGGAAGTGCGGATATGTCCGTCTTCTCTTGTTTTTGCGTATCACGCGCTTTCATGAGTGGGAGCGCAGGGGTGGAGTTTCTCCCCCTTTTGTCCCCCAGCAACCAATCCTGGTTCACTCCGCAGGGGAGTTGTGGAGTTTTCTATGGTCTTCCTTGTGTGGTACAGGGATTTCCGGGAAGGTGATCCTCTGAGGATTTTGGCTCTCTGTCTAAGGGGCTTGATCAGCCTGCCGGGTTGCCCACATGGCTAAGGTTGCGAGTTTGAATCCAGTTTGTTGGGTGTTCATTATATGGAGCCCTGTCCCTGGTGACCTTCGGGGTCCCTGGATAGTTTAAATCCAGCTGCAGCTGATTGTCTCTTCACTTTGGATTACAACTTGCAATAAAAGGATACTTTTTATTGGCGTGTTGCTCTTGAGCAGAGGGTCCAGGGTTCAGCTCCACCTTCGGGTGTGGGTTGCCATCTTTTAGACCTGTCTAGATATTTGTCTATGCTCTTGGTCTGAGTCCTTGCGAATGCACTACCTAGAGTGATCTCTCCGTATGAGGTAACCTGTGATTTCCTCAGGTCATACGGCCTGCCCCGGTTTTTTGGGGGTCTGACTTAGGGCCATGTCTCTTGACTGAGATTTTGGGTTCGGATCGTTAGATTCGGTCCTTGGTGGTTCAGTTTCGAACCTTAGGGTTTAGAACGTCCACTTGTCCCTTCAGGTGAGCTTTGGTTCTTACCTGAAGGTTAGTTTGATGCTTTTCAGATGCATCTTCCAGTTGTCGCTAGTGGCAACTTTTGCATTTGAGTCGAGGTTGTTTGTCTCAACTGAACTTAATGGTCGTTGAGTTATTGCTCAATGATATTGCTTACAGTTTCTCTTTAAGTTTCTTCACCTGTCTACGGCTGGGGAAGTGATCCCCATGAGTTTTGGCCTCTTGGGGAGGATTTTGGAAGTCTTACGGTTTCCATGGAGACCCTGTGGGTCCTATCTTCTCGTTCAATGATTTTTCTTCTTCCCTTGCGTGCTAGAGGCTATGGAGGCTGGCTCTGGTACTAGGGTATCGTTATGGCTCAGTGCCCTATCTTCCTTTTTTGGGAGTGCTACTTTTGGGAAGGGCAATGTGCAAGGGTTCCGGATCCGTGCACGATGTGTCTATTATGGGCCACCTGTAGTGGCCGGATGGTTGTTTTAGCTGCATAGTAAGCAGAAGGTTTGCAGTTTGCAACCAGCTGCAGCTATTGCATCTGGAATGTATGATCGTACGCTGTTTGGCAGTTGTGGTAGCATGCCGGATGCTAGTAATTGGTCAGGGGTTCGTTCCTTGTAGGCCCTCCGTTTCTGTATTGAGACGGATGTTGTCAGCCCTTTTTTGGGGGCTGGGGCTGTTTCTCAGTGTGGGGTCTGACCGTGTACTTCTGTTAGCCCTGTTATCCTCCCTGGTGGGAGGTTCTCGGGTGTTCCTTCCACCACAGGTTACATGCTCTGCTGGTGTTGGATGCCCTTTTGGGGTCCGGAATCGTGCTAGACGGGAGTTGTCGTCGATGTCCGGCACTCCCTGTGGGATGGGGTCCCATGATGGATTAGGGTCAGTTTTGCAGCCCTGGAGCTGGAGCTCGCGAGTCTGTCCATTGTGATTCTGTGTTTCACAGGGGGCCCCTCTTTTCTGCTTGGACAGTTAGTTCCTCCATCCTGTCAGTTACCTTCTTTTCTGATATGGATTTCCTACCTGTATGTGTCTAGTTTTAGCAGTTGTATCTACTGGACTAGGGTTCTGGGGAGCTTGTGGCTCCTTGGCACATAGTCAGTCGTATGGTGTTGTGTCAGAGGATCTGAGGGTGGATTTGTTCTTCCTTGTGATCACTCTCTCATTGGTTGGGAGTGTCTCTCTGGGGATAGGATCTTGTCTTTCTAGAGTGTTATTCTCCTGGGTGGTTGGCTTGTAGCAACCTTCGTTTCGCTTGTCTTTTTTTTTTTCCGGTTACTTCCTTCGGGTAGTTTGTGCGCTAGGAGCCTGCGGGACTTGCCTCCTCGGAGGCATTGTGCTCAGCGGAATCTATTGATTTTGAGTGGCCTCCAGCACGGCTTTGCCGGCTAGTTAACTGATGGACAGTTACCTTGTTTTCTTTTCTATACTGTTTCTTATGGGTAATACCAGGCTGTGGTGCCTTTCAAAGGGACCGCCTTCTGTACCCACCCTTTGTTTGCATTCAGTGTCCTCTATAGCTTGGGTATTTTTTTCCCAAATGTAATGAATGCAGCTGTGGACTCTTCCCGTTTAAGAAGAAAATTATCAGGTAAGCATAATTTAAGTTTTTCCTTTGTGGCACTTGAAAAAGGTCAAAATTTAAATTGCCACCCCCATTTGGTGCTGCCAATTTACCTTTATTATTTTGAGCGCAAGATCTAATCGTCATGATAGATTCCGGAGCTGGTTGTAACTTTATGGACGTTAAAGTTGCTGAATAAAATAAAATTCAGTTCATATAATGTACTGTAATATTCTTTCTTATGTGTCTGCCCCTTAAGTGTCAACATGGACTAAGTTGATATTCACAGACTCTTTTTTGTTACTTAATTCTTGGGTGACAAAGTTATGCTAAAATAAGAAAGAGCCACTTGGTTGACTTCTTAATATACTACAATAGAATAAACCCAAATATCCAGAGGGCTCAGTAGGAAATAAGTAACACGCAGTAATGGCCTACTCAAGCAATGTTGCAATCTGTTGAAAATGTATGTTATTTTTTTTATTATACATTGCACTCAGGTCTTTCTAGTCGTTATCCCTCACTGTCAAAATATTGTAAGTGTTATCTTCTAGTTTGTTATAGTTCTTGTGTTTGCTTAAACAAATCTACGTTATTATAGGTGTTTGTGTATTTACAATGACAGCCACAGGTTTGTAAATGAGGGATCGCTGTACATTTCATTGTTTCCCCCTTGGTATGAATATTATTTTTTAGTACCATATCTTACTCGCTGTAGGAAGTCGGCTGATACATAGAGTCATATCATTATAATGTATACCACTGTTTCCCCCAGAGACCCCTCTCTTATATATAGTCGCCTAGTTTTCTGGTTTCAGATCTCCCTTTACTAATGGTAAAACGTGCTACAAGTATATAAATGCTTTTATAACTTACGTCAGTTATGGGGCTTTTCCCCTATCTTTTTTTGTATTTTTGAATTTCTCTCATAGCTCTGGTTTGTATTTCACTTACCTAATTTAGTAATAAGTACCTTTTAGAGAATTTTCCCCTTACTCTACTCTTCTCCTATTCCTTTCTCCCCCTGCACCCCTTCTTTGCACCTAATCCCCCCCCCTTTTTTTTTTTTTTATCATGGCCACACAGGCTAAGTCTAGTAAATTTAGGGACCACTCAATCAACCTCACAACTATCAATGCAAAAGGCCTTAATGATCCGGGCAAACGCTCTATCGCCTTCAAAGAGCTTAATAAATTACAAAGCCACATAATCTTAGTGCAGGAAACACACTTTAAAAAAGGTAGGGAACCTAGATGGCACAACTCTCTGTTTCCTACGGCATATTTTGCTTCAGGCCAGAGTAAGACAAGGGGTGTGGGCATATTATTTCATAGAACAGTCCCATTCCTGCTGACACACATAGAGAAGGACCCTGACGGGCGATACATAATACTGGTGGGTACCCTTTTCGGTCACTATATCACTCTAGCTTCAATATATTCTCCCAGTCACGGTCAAGAGACCTTTATGAAAAAGATATCTGAACTCTTGTTAGAACACTCCAGAGGGATTACATACCTCGCTGGAGACTTCAACCTGGTGTCCGACCCGGTATTGGACACTTCACAGGGAGTTACGTGCACACCTATTTCCACGATTAGACAGGTTAACAACATCCTTAAAAAGACAGCTCTACATGATGTTTGGCACTCACTCTATCCTTCCTCAAGAGATTTCTCGTTTTTTATTCCATCCCACATAATAGTTACTCCAGCATTGACTATATTTACACTGACTCATGTGGTCTCTCAATTACACATCAGAGTGTCATAGGTCACATCACTTGGTCTGACCATGCCCCGGTTACTTGTTCGATCCTATGGCCGGACATACCAATTACAAAACAAATTTGGAGATTAGATGATACCATCTTAGATAACCCTTTAATCTTTAACGACTTGCAAAATATTTTGAGGGAATACTTTGAGAACAACACATACCCTTCATCATCTAAAGAGATTATATGGGAGGCACATAAAAGCGTGTTACAAGGAGGTTTAATTAAACATAAGGCTTTACTTAATAAGCAATATAGAGTTAAATACTGTGAGCTACAATCCAAGATAAGCACCTTAGAAACTAAACATAAATTAGATCCTACCTGTAACGACACTAAGACCCAACTGAAGGAAACAAGGCTGGATTTTCAAAAGCATTTGGCGGAATCACACCAAAAAAAAGCCCTTTATTTGAAGCAATACTATTATTAGGGGGGGAAATAAACCAGGTAGAATCTTAGCTAGATCCCTTAAAAAAAGACAAATCCGGTCCCACATACACTCAATTAAATCCTCAGATGGACATATATTACGTAGCAGCACCCAAATAGCTGCTGAGTTTCACAGATATTACCATTCTTTATATAACATTCACGATCGCCCAGCATCACCCCCTCAAGTAGATACTATGCGCAGGCAAGAGGATATTATTAACTCTTATCTAGGGGATATTGATCTCCCTTCATTAGCACAGGAAGATTCAGACTTTTTGGATTCCCCAATAACGGTTGAGGAACTTTATAACGCCATTAAGAGTTGCCCGAGTGGTAAAAGTCTTGGCCTTGATGGGTTCTCTTCAGCCTACTATAAAAATTCAAAGAGGTTTTTTGTGGGCCCTCTCTTGGACCTATTTAATGATATTAGGGATAATCCCAATCTATCTCGTATACTTCTAGAAGCCCATATCACAGTTATTCCCAAACCGGGAAAAGCTGCAGATTCCCCTGGACATTATAGGCCCATCTCTCTAATTAATTCTGATGTGAAATTGTTAGCAAAAATTCTAGCGAATAGGCTTAACAAGTACCTACCAAATTTAATTAACAACGATCAAGTGGGTTTCGTTCCTGGTCATGAGGCCAGGGACAATATAATTAAAGTCACCCAACTGATTGCCCACACCTGGGTCTCGGGTATCCCTCTAGTGCTCTTCTCCACCGACACGGAGAAGGCCTTTGATAGGGTGAGCTGGCTTTTTCTGCGCCATGTCTTAGAGAAAATGGGTTTTGGAAAGATCTTCATACACTCAATCTTTGCACTATATTCAAACCCTAACGCCAAAATTAGAATCAATGGAACTCTGTCGGAGCCATTTGATATCAGTAACGGTACCAGACAGGGCTGTCCCTTGTCCCTGCTACTCTTCGCCCTATCAATAGAGGTTTTAGCTCACAAGGTTAACATTACAGGAATAAGAGTAGATTGCACAGAGTACAAACCGGCATTATATGCTGACGATGTCCTCTATACTTTATCCAATGCGACCGAATCTATCCCAGAACTACTTAAAGAACTCAGAGCTTACGGTAGGGCCTCGAACTTCCTACTTAACTTAAATAAGTCTGAATTATTAAATATCAATACTAGTCCAAAAATAGTACAAGCCTTACAAATGGAACATAAAATCACTTAGGCTAAGAACAAATTAAAATACCTTGGCATCCATCTAACACCTGATCCCTCAGACCTCTTTAAATATAATTATGCCCCTCTCAAGACTGATATTGCTGCCGACCTCTCCTCTTGGAAAAATAAACACATTTCATGGCTAGGGAGAGTGAGGGTCGTCAAGATGAATATTCTACCTTGAATATTATACCTCTTCCAAACCTTACCCATAGCACTTCCTAGGGGATATATAGCTCAATTGCAGAATTTAATTGAACAATTCATATAGGCCAATATCAGACCTAGGGTGTCAAAACGCACTATGTACCTCCGAGAGATAGGGGGAGGGCTGGGTTTGCCCGACATTTCCTCCTATAGGAGGACGGTTGGGTTACAAGGGATTGTAGAATGGGCACAAAACTCAGACCATAAAGCATGGATTATTTTAGACAGGCAAATCCTTAATTGAACAATGTGGGTTCGCCTTGCCTGGTTGCCACCCTCACACCGTCCTCACTCTGTCTCTGAATATCACTTATTAGAAGAAACCTTTAATATCTGGGACGCGACTGTGGCTACCTCTACACACATTTCCACAAAACACTCTCCACTAACACTAATTTTGGAAAATCCTGAGCTCCCATATCATCTGCTAGGCTTCCGTAAGATTAAACCTTGTAAATTAAAGGAGGGTTCTATCCACGGGGTAGTAGAGAATGGTAGGGTTATACCACAGAACAGACTGACGGAATATCAACCCATGATATTTGCCTCTTGGATGCATTACAATCAACTGTTAAACTACATATCCAGACATAAACACAAACATGACTTAGGGAGGACACGTACCCCAATTGAGAAACTCTGTGTGGGGGAAAAGGTTCCGAGGCACCTAATCTCCTTACTGTATAAATTGCTAGTTTTACAGGGAGCTGACTTTCTCCCAGCCTATGTGATTCGATGGAGGGTAGACTTGGGCCTTGATACAGATTTCGAGTCTTGGATGAAAGCATTTAGACTCGTTAAGAAATCCTCAGTATCCTCGACCATTCAGGAGACCCATATAAAATTTATGAGTAGATGGTACTTAAACACCTTCAAGACTTACATAGGATATTCCCAGCTCTTAGCCCCACGTGCTGGAGGGTTGTGGCGAGTATGGTTCTCTTTTGTACATTGGTGGTTATGCCCCGAAATTATCGTCCTTCTGAATGGGAGTTCTGAGAAAGACCTCCGAGATACTAAACCTCACAATCCCGAACTCACCCGAAATTTTACTTTTTATAGCATTACCAAAAATACAAAGTTAAGCACATCTAGCCCTATTACTAATAATGATAACGAGTGCAATGAAATTAATCCCCAAAAAATGGAAAACACAAACCCCCCCCCCCCCCCCCCACTTAGGGAGAATGGCAGTCTCAGGTTGAAGCCGTCTTACTTATGGAAAGATATTACTATCTGAAAACTCACAAATTAGATATGTTCGAGCTGATACTGGCTCTCTGGCACGGTACTATCTAGCCTTTGCACAACGCCACATAGCCATTAGTCCGCTATAAGGCCTTCTTTCTTTTTTTTTTTTCTCTCCGACTCATGAGCCCCCCCCCCCTCTTTTCTTCCTTGTCCCAGCTCTCTACTCTACCCTTTCCCCCCAACACCCCATTATCTGGATAAATACATGAAGATTCACTGTTCTCACATTGTAAAAACCTTTGTTTAGTGCAATCTCATTCTGGATGATGGCCTGGAATGAGAGTATACTACATAGATGTGAATGATATGTCTTTCTAAGCAGCTGTTAAAAAAATGTTTTGACTATGTATCTGTTATGCAACCTCTTAGCAGGTTTATGTATATTTGTTTTACATCAATAAAACTTTTGAGAAAAAATAATAAATATATAAAAAATAAATAAAATTCAGTTTGTAGATACACTATTACCCATTGAGATGGAAAACAGTGGATAACTAACAGCTTCATTCTGGTCCTATTACCCATGAGAGTAAAACCATTTGAGTTGCTTCATCATGAGACTATAATGTTTCATCTAATTTCCTCTGCTCCGTTCCCAGTGGATTTTAGGAATCTCTTGGTTATCGAAACAAAATCCAAAGATTGATTGGAAAATCAAGAAGCTATATTCTCTCTTGTTAAGTGTGTTCAGTCCACGGATCATCCATTACTTATGGGATATATTCTCCTTCCCAAACAGGAAGTTGCAAGAGGATCACCCCAAGCAGAGCTGCTATATAGCTCCTCCCCTCACATGTCATATCCAGTCATTCTCTTGCAACCCTCAACCAAAGAAGGAGGTCGCGAGAGGAGCTGGAGTTTTTACTTAACTATTCTTCAATCAAAAGTTTGTTATTTTAAATAGCACCGGAGTGTGCTGTTTTTCTATCTCAGGCAGTATATTGGAAGAAGGAAACTGCCTGCGTTTTTTATCTATGATCTTAGCAGGCGTAACTAAGATCCACTGGCCTGTTCTCGACATTCTGAGGAGTGGGGTAACTTCAGAAACTGGGAATAGCATGCGGGGTCCTCCGCAAATGAGGTATGTGCAGTACTTTATTTTCTGGGAATGGAATTGACTAAGAAAATACTGCTGTTACCGTTATGATGTAAGTACAGCCTTAAATGCAGTAGTAGCAACTGGTATCAGGCTGATAATGTATGCACAGTCGAGTTATATTCTAGGGACTAGAATTTGACTGAGAAAATACTGTTAACACTGAAATAATACTTAAGCCTTCTCTGCAGTGGTAGCGACTGGTAGCAGGCTTAGTGATAGCTTTGCATGACATTGAAAAGATGTTGTTTTTTGATAAAACGTTTACTGGCATGTTATTCGTTTTTTTGTGAGGTACTTTGGTGATAAATCGCTTTGGGCATGATTTTTTCCACATGGCTAACATATTTTTTCTGCATGGAAACCGTTATATCTGGGCTCCCACTGTTGTGATTGGAGTGGGAGGGCCCTTGTTTTAGCGCCTTGTTGCGCAGTTAAAATTATTGCACAGTCTTTCTTCGTCTTCCTCCTTGATCCAGGACGTCTCTAGAGAGCTCAGGGGTCTGCAAATCTCATTTGTGAGGGAGGTAATCAGTCACAGCAGATCTGTGACAGTGTGCTGACTGTGATTAAAAGCGTTAAATCTTAATTGATATCTGTTTTATCCGTTTTGGGTATCGAGGGGTTAATCATCCTTTTGCTAATGGGTGCAATCCTCTGCTAATAGTACACTTCTTGTTAAGAATTGTTTAATTATATCTGTATTTTTGAAGCGCTGCAGCGTTTTTTTATATTGCTTGTAAAACTTATTGAAAGTGATTTCCAAGCTTGTTAGTTTCATTGCTAAGTCTGTTTTTAAACATGTCTGATTCAGAGGAAACTGTTTGTTCATCATGTTCAAAAGCCAATGTGGAGCCCAATAGAACGATGTGTACCAATTGTATTGATATTGCTTTGAATAAAAGTCAATCTGTACCGATAAAGAAGCTATCACAGACAACGAGGGGGAAGTTATGCCGCCTAACTCTCCTCAGTGTCAGTACCTGCGTCTCCCGCTCGGGAGATGCGTAGGATTGAGACACCTAGTACATCTAGGCCCTTACAAATCACTTTACATAATATGGCTAATGTTATGAAGAAGTATTATATAATATGCCCGAATTAAGGGGCAAACGCGATAGCTCTGGGTTAAGGACAGAGCGCGCTGATGACACAAGAGCCATGTCTGATACTGCGTCACAACTTGCAGAACATGAGGACGGTGAGCTTCATTCTGTCGGTGACGGTTCTGATCCGGGGAGACCGGATTCAGAAATTTCAAATTTAAAATTTAAGCTTGAGAACCTCCGTGTGTTAATAGGGGAGGTATTAGCGGCTCTGAATGATTTGCGCAACGGTGGCAATTTCCATAGAAATTGTGTAGGTTGGATAGATACTATGCTGGTACCGGTGTGTACTGACGTTTTTCCTATACCAAAAAGACTTACAGAAATTATCAGTAAGGAGTGGGATAGACCCGGTGTGCCTTTTTCCCCCTCCCCCGATATTTAGAAAAATGTTCCCTATAGACACCACCACACGAGAACTTATGGCAGACGGTCCCCTAAGGTGGAGGGAGCAGTTTCTACATTAGCCAAGCGTACCACTATCCCGATGGAGGATAGCTGTGCCTTCTCACATCCAATGGATAAAAAATTAGAGGGTTATCTTAAGAAAATGTTTGTTCACAGGGTTTTATATTGCAGCTCTTGCATGCATTGCGCCTGTCACGGCTGCAGCGGCATTCTGGTTTGAGTCTATGGAAGAGGCGATTCGCACAGAGCCGTTGGATGAGGCCTTGAGCAAAGTTAGACCCTTAAGCAAGCTAATGCGTTTGTTTCAGATGCCGTAGTACATCTAACCCAAACTTACGGCTAAAAATTCCGGATTCGCCATACAGGCGCGCAGAGCGCTCTGGCTTAATCCTGGTCAGCGGATGTAACTTCCAAGTCTAAACTACTTAACATTCCTTTCAAAGGGCAGACCTTATTCGGGCCCGGCTTGAAGGAATTATTGCTGACATTACGGGAGGTAAGGGCCACGCCCTTTCCTCAGGGACCAGGGCCCAAACCAAAGGCCAAAACAGTCTAATTTTCGTGCCTTTCGTAACTTCAGGCGAGGAGGCAGCATCGACTTCCTCCGTCCAAAACAGGAAGGAACTACTGCTCGTTACAGACAAGGTTGGAAAGGCAACCAGTCATGGAACAAGGGCAAGCAGGCCAGAAAGCCTACTCCCACCCCTAAGACAGCATGAAGTCAGGGCCCCCTATCCAGAGACGGATTTAGTGGGGGCAGACTTCTCTCTTTGCCCAGGCTTGGGCAAGAGATGTGCAGGATCCCTGGACGTTAAAGATTATATCTCAGGGATACCTTCTGGATTTTCAAATCCTCTCCTCCACAAGGGAGGTTCCATCTTTCGAGGTTATCGACAAACCTAGTAAAGAGAGAGGCATTTCTACAATGTGTACAAGACCTCTTAAACAGGGGACAAGGATTTTACTCAAATCTATTTGTGGGTTCCCAAAAAAGATGGAACCTTCAGACCAATCTTGGACTTAAAGATCTTAAACAAATTCCTAAGGGTACCATCGTTCAAGATGGAAACCATTCTCGAACCATCCTACCCATGATCCAAGAGGGTCAATATATGACCACGGTGGACTTAAAGGATGCTTACCTTCATATACCGATTCACAAAGATCATTATCGGTACCTGAGGTTTGCCTTTCTAGACAGGCATTACCAGTTTGTGGCTCTTCCCTTCGGGTTAGCCACGGCCCCGAGAATTTTTACGAAGGTTCTGGGCTCACTTCTGGCGGTACTAAGACCACGAGGCATAGCGGTGGCTCCGTACCTAGACAACATTCTGATACAAGCGTCAAGTTTTCAGAATGCAAAGTCTCATACAGAGATAGTTCTAGCATTTCTGAGGTCGCATGGGGGGAAAGTGAACGTGGAAAAGAGTTCTCTGTTACCACTCACACGGGTTCCTTTTCTAGGGACTCTTTTATAGATTCTGTAGAGATGAAGATTTACCTGACGGAGTCCAGGTTATCAAAGATTCTCAATGCTTGCCGTGTCCTTCATTCCATTCCAAGCCCATCGGTAGCTCAGTGCATGGAGGTAATCGGCTTAATGGTAGCGGCAATGGACATAGTGCCATTTGCGCGCCTGCATCTCAGACCGCTGCAACTATGCATGCTCAGTCAATGGAACGGGGATTACCTCAGATCTGTCCCCTTTTGCTAAATCTGGACCAGGAGACCAGAGATTCGCTTCTCTGGTGGTTGTCACCGGTTCATCTGTCCAAAGGAATGACCTTTCGCAGGCCAGATTGGATGATTGTAACAACGATGCCAGCCTTCTAGGCTGGGGAGCAGTCTGGAATTCCCTGAAGGCTCAGGGATCGTGGACTCAGGAGGAGAAACTCCTCCCAATAAACATTCTAGAATTAAGAGCAATATTCAATGCTCTTCTAGCTTGGCCTCAGTTAGCAAAGCTGAGGTTCATCAGATTTCAGTCGGACAATATCACGACTGTGGCTTACATCAATCATCAAGGGGGAACCAGGAGTTCCCTAGCGATGTTGGAAGTCTCGAAGATAATTCGCTGGGCAGAGTCTCACTCTTGCCACCTGTCAGCGATTCACATCCCAGGCGTAGAGAACTGTGAGGCGGATTTCCTAAGTCGCCAGACTTTTCATCCGGGAGAGTGGGAACTTCACCCGGAGGTATTTGCCTCAACTGATTCGTCGTTGGGGCAAACCGGATCTGGATCTCATGGCATCTCGCCAGAACGCAAAGCTTCCTTGTTACGGATCCAGGTCCAGGGACCCGGGAGCGGTGCTGGTAGATGCATTAGCAGCCCCTTGGGTTTTCAACATAGCTTATGTGTTTCCACCATTTCCGTTGCTACCTCGGCTGATTGCCAGGATCAAACAGGAGAGGGCATCGGTAATTCTGATAGCGCCTGCGTGGCCACGCAGGACCTGGTATGCAGACCTAGTGGACATGTCGTCCTGTCCACCATGGTCTCTTCCTCTGAGGCAGGACCTTCTAATTCAGGGTCCTTTCAACCATCCAAACCTAATTTCTCTGAGGCTGACTGCCTGGAAATTGAACGCTTGAATTCTATCAAAGCGTGGGTTTTTCGGATTCGGTTATTGATACATTAATACAGGCTCGGAAACCTGTGACAAGAAAAATTTACCATAAGATATGGCGTAAATATTTATATTGGTGCGAATCCAAGAGTTACTCATGGAGTAAGGTTAGGATTCCTAGGATATTAGCTTTTCTACAAGAGGGTTTAGAAAAGGGTTTATCCGCTAGTTCGCTAAAGGGACAGATTTCAGCTCTGTCTATTCTTTTACACAAACGTCCTGGCAGAGCATCCAGACGTCCAGGCCTTTTGTCAGGCTTTGGCTAGAATTAAGCCTGTGTTTTAAAGCTGTTGCTCCTCCGTGGAGCTTAAACTTGGTTCTTAAAGTTCTTCAGGGTGTTCCGTTTGAACCCCTTCATTCCATTGATATTAAGCTTTTATCTTGGAAAGTTTTGTTTTTTGATGGCTATTTCCTCGGCTCGAAGAGTATCTGAGTTATCTGCCTTACATTGTGATTCTCCTTATCTGATCTTTCATTCAGATAAGGTAGTTCTGCGTACTAAACCTGGGTTTTAACCTAAGGTTGTTTCTAACAGGAATATCAATCAAGAGATTGTTGTTCCATCATTATGTCCTAATCCTTCTTCAAAGAAGGAACGTCTTTTGCATAATCTAGACGTGGTCCGTGCTCTGAAGTTCTACTTACAGGCAACTAAAGATTTTAGACAAACTTCTTCTCTGTTTGCCGTTTACTCTGGACAGAGGAGAGGTCAAAAGGCTTCGGCTACCTCTCTCTCTTTTTGGCTTTGTAGCATAATACGTTTAGCCTATGAGACTGCTGGACAGCAGCCTCCTGAAAGAATTACAGCTCATTCCACTAGAGCTGTGGCTTCCACCTGGGCCTTTAAGAATGAGGCCTCTGTTGAACAGATTTGCAAGGCTGCAACTTGGTCTTCACTTCATACTTTTTCCAAATTTTCCAAATTTGACACTTTCGCTTCTTCGGAGGCTGGTTTTGGGAGAAAGGTTCTTCAGGCAGTGGTTCCTTCTGTTTAATGTTCCTGCCTTGTCCCTCCCATCATCCGTGTACTTAGCTTTGGTATTGGTATCCCATAAGTAATGGATGATCCGTGGACTGAACACACTTAACAAGAGAAAACATAATTTATGCTTACCTGATAAATTTATTTCTCTTGTAGTGTGTTCAGTCCACGGCCCGCCCTGTCTTTTTCAGGCAGGTTCTAAATTTTTAAATTATAACTCCAGTCACCACTGCACCTTATAGTTTCTCCTTTCTCGTCTTGTTTCGGTCGAATGACTGGATATGACATGTGAGGGGAGGAGCTATATAGCAGCTCTGCTTGGGTGATCCTCTTGCAACTTCCTGTTGGGAAGGAGAATATATCCCATAAGTAATGGATGATCCGTGGACTGAACACACTACAAGAGAAATAAATTTATCAGGTAAGCATAAATTATGTTTTTCCATCTGAGTAATGTTTTCTGAATTGCCAACATTCTACAACTTTGCATACAGCTGTAACCATTAATGGCAAGAACTCAGATATTGGTAAGCTTCATTCTCAGTACTAAGATCTAGCAGATGTCTGTGACAAAAAGAATGCAGATAAGCTTTCACCTCATCACTCATACGACTGTCCAATAGAACTTCTTCCCAGAGTGGCAACACCTTTCGGACTAATTGTATGCCCTTTCAGAATCAGAATTAAACGTTCTTAGGGGACTACCTGCAGATTCCTTTGACCATCCACCTCCCCAGCTGGAGCACCTATATAATTTGTAGAGAAAAAAGACTACATAGACTACAGTGAATTGATTAAGTTACTGTTAAAAAACAATATTTTCTTTCTCTCATACCTGAGCTGCTTGAGAACTTGGCTTGATTTGAGACACTATGAATATTTAGTAATGCCTTTTGGTTTTTGCCACAGCCCTGCTACTTTTCAGAATTTTATAAATGATGTTCTGTAAGATTTCTTAGACCAATTTGTCATTTTCTACCTTGATGACATTTAAAAAAAAAAAAAAAAAGATACTAAAGAACACAGAAAACAGGTCCGTATAGTTCTTGAGTGACTTCATTCTTAACAACTGCACATAAAGCTTGCAAAATGTGAATTTGAGCAGACAAAGAAGCAAATGAAGATACAGTCCATGGGATATGTAATATATCAAGATGGGTTAACCATAGATCCAAGTAAAGTAAACTCTATCTTGGAATGGCCTACTCCTAAAAATGAGAACAATGTACAAAGATTTGCTGGATTTGCATACTTCTATAGACAATTTATTAACAGCTTCTCTGGGATAATAGCCCCAATTACTAAGTTAACTCAAAAAGAAATACCCTTTAAATGGTCAAATGAAGAAAAATCAATTTACCTCTGCCCCAGTCTTGGTTCATCCAACCCAGAATTAACTTTTATTGTAAAGGCTGATGCATCTAAATCTGCTGTTGGTGCAATCCCCTTCCAAGTGTACAGGGCCTAAGATGCTGCTACATCCATGTGCCTTTTACTCTCGAGAGATGAATCCAGAATAAATAAATTATAATATTGGTAATAAAGAGCTCCTAGCAATCAAATCTGCTTTTACAGATTGAAGCATAAAGTAGAAGGAGCAGTTCACCCAATTGCAGTACTTATAGACCACAGAAATTTAGAATGTATTGTCCGCTAAAAGACTGTCACCCTGAAAGATAAGATGGTCACTTTTCTCTTGCTTCAATTTTGTGATTTTTTTTAAAGGCCCTGGCTGCAGAAATGAAAAGGCAGATGCTCTGTCTCAAATGTTTTCTGAAAACTCCACAACTCACTGAACCAGAAAAGGCTATTTTGTCTAAAGCCAATTTTTTGGGTACTTGAATTCCTTCTACCCTCTTATTGCAATTTAAATGAACATATGCTGATGATCCCCTTTTTCCTTCTGCCCCCAAAGATCTGTGTGTGACCATGGTTAATGGTTTTTGAGTTTATCAGAAAAAAAAAATATGTACCAGAGTCTGTTTGACACCTTTGCCGCAACTCCAAACTGGCAGGTCACCAAGGAATAAGTAAAACCCAAGCACCGTTGTTTCATTCTTTTTGGTGGCCCACTTTTAAGAAGAATATCCAGAAATATTTTTTCATCCTGTGACATTTGTGCCAGAAACCTAGCTCCTCATTCTTGTCCACTTGGCTCAAGTTCAATAGACTTTATTGTAGAGCTGCCTCCATCTGAGGAATTGTGGTTGTTGTTGATCCTCTAACAAAGATAAGTAATTGTATTACTACCCAGGGCCTCCCCACATCTAAAAAGACACTAGAGTTAATTATGCAGAATATTTTTCTTCTGCCAGGGGTTCAAGATGAAGTCATCTTTGACCGAGAGGTTCAATTCACTTCTTGATTTTGGAAAAAAAGTTTTTGTTCTGCTTTAGGTATTGACATCAAATTGTCTACTGCTTTCATTCACAAATTAATGAACAAAAAGAACGTACTATATCTGCAATGTTTTGTTAATTATCTGCAGGATAATTAGGCAGATTTCCTACCTGCAGCAGAATTTGCTTACTATAATGTAAAACACAGTTCCACCTCCCAGACTCCGTTCTTTGCAAATTATGGGTATCATCCAGTATTCATCACTTCCTGCCAAATTGCCTTATTATTGCGGTTGTTTTATCACCCTTAATCTATCTACTATTTGTAGATTGCTGTCCTGTATATCGAGTTCAGCATCTATTTGTACAAAGTAATCAGTATTTGACTGTGTGTGTGTAAGCTTGTGTACACAGCATTTTTTCACTCTGCATATCTGTATGTGTGTAGTGTCCTCATGTCAGATATAGGGCTGTTGGGATACTAGTCCTGTATTGTTCCCATTTCAGGTACAGGGGCAGTTGGAATACTATTGCTGTATTGTTCTCATATCTTGCTAAATAAATCCACATTCATCTCCCCCAGCTCCATCTCTCCCCAAATCACCACTTTCCTAAATTGAGTCTGCAAAGGCATTTTAAATATAGATACTAAAATTGATAGACGTAACCTATATTTTAAGGAAAATAAGGCTTTGGTGGAAATTCAAAGTTGGGAGAATGTTTTGATCAAGCAAAGTGATAAGGGAGGTAACATTGTCATGTGCCCTGTGATATGTATGTTGCTGAGGCACAGAGACAATTTAGCAACACACATAACTATAAGAGATTATTTTCAGATCCTCCAAATTATTTTTGTATTAAGTACAACAACCTCATTGCAAATGCTTTTGCTCTCAGTATTATAGATACCAAAGAAAAGATCTTCTAAACATATCTAAACCTAAGGTTGCTACTCTCTACCTTCTCCTAAAAACACACAAGAATCAATTCAATCCCCCAGGTTGCCCAATTGTATCTGGGAAACAATATGTAAAAATGCTAGTAAATATCTAGAAGCACGCTTGAAAAATTATGTGACTAAGCTACCATCCTACACTAAAGATACTATGCACATGTTAAATTAACTGGATAATGTAGAGGTGAAAGTGAATACTTATTAGGTAACGTGATGTTGAGTCCTTATACACAAGCATTAAAATGGAATATGGTTGTATGGCTGTGAGTCATTTTTTAGGAAGGGAAACTAATCTCAACAATGAAACCAAAGAATTTTTGATAACATTGTTAAAATGTCACAATCACCTTTGATAATAAATTATTTTTTACAGATGTGTGGGACTTCAATAGGGACAGCTTGTGCCCCCACCTATGCAAATCTGTATTTGAGTTGGTGAGAGGAAGTTTGTCTTCTGTGAATATATTCATAAATATCATCAATTTGTTTCTTTATGGGCTTGTAACATTGATGATATTTTGATACTCTGGCAAGACCCAATTGAGGTATTGAAAGAGTTCATTAAAGAGTTAAATAATAATGAAATGGGTTTATTTTTTACCCATTCATGGAGAAAAGTAAGTGTTTATTTTTTGGATGCATCAATTATTAAGACCAGTGATAATCAGATAATCACAGAATTATACAGCAACCAAGAATGTCCTACATGCCATGAGTACACACGCACCTACAGTCACCCAAAACATCCCAACATGGGAATACTTTAGAATTAGAAGAAATTGTTCAACATTAACAGCTTTTAAAGAAGCAGCTAAGGATCTTCAGACAAGGTTTCTAGGGAGAGGCTATTGAAAAATGTCTATCTAAAGCTTATAAGAGAGCTTTAGATACAGATAGAAAGACTTTTAAATCCTAAGATACAATCTAATGAAATGGATAATATAAGATTTATTTCTACATATAACAACCATTCACAGGAAGTCGAATTAATTTTTAATACATATTGGTATAAATTACAGTCTAATGATTATCTTGGAAAAAAATTAGCCCAAATTCCATCAATGACTTTCAGGAGAGCACGCAATATGAAAGATTCCCTAGTAAAGAGACACTTTGATCGTCTACCTAAAAGATAGGAGCTCAGTAGCACGTGGCTTATGCTCAGTATGTCAATATAAGGTAAAGAAAACTGAAAATGTTGACCATTTTGGTAAAAAAAAAAATCCATATAAAGGATTCATGAATTGCAAAACCAAAAAATGTGATTTATTGCTTAAGCTGTGACTGTAACATATTCAAAATAGGCATGTCCACACGCACCTTAGCTGTTAGAATTACTGAACATCTATGTAATATTCATAATGCAAAAAAAGGGATTTAGAGAAAGGAAAACAAATCACTTACACATCATAATTCACACAATTAAGATCTAAAATGCTGGGATTTGGATTTTATTGAAAGTGGTATAACAGGTGGAGAAGTACAATTTTTGTTATTGCAGAAGGAAACTAGGTGGATTTTTCTTATGAACAGTGTTTTTCCCCATGTCTGAATGAAAATAATAACTACTGGGTATTTATTTGAGAGATATTTACTTCCTTGTTTCTATTAAATTTTATTATAAGATTATATCCACTTCTTTCCTCTAATGGATTAACACCTCTCATCGCTAAGAATTTGGTAAAATAGTAAAGCTATATTTTCAAATACAAAACTATAATTAAATAACGTTATATAATGAGAAATGGTAGTGCTGTATATATTAAAATAACAACTGTTTGTTTGTAAATATAAGAAGCACTTTAAACCAATCTGAAGTAAAATTTTACTATGACTACCAAGTAGGCGTTATTGTGATTGGTGTAGAAGCCATCATGTGAACAAACTATAGCTGATGCAAGTTCTCATTCAGGTAGTAGTGCATCCATACTCTGCTTTCTTCATAGGGAAATAATGGAGAAGGACGTAAGGATATGATTGATCTAGTCTGGCCACATAACCCATCAGGTATTGGGGCAAAACGGATCCAATGAAAACTTGCCATTTTGAAGTTTCCTGTCAGGTAGTCAAAGGTCTAACTAATGAAGTGAGAGGCGGCAACTTTAGCCGTAATCCAATTATCCGGTAATACATTTAAATTTCCGAGTTGAAACAATGGATCTTTTCAAACCTTTTAAAATACAGGCTTGAAAAAGGCCCATCTATGGACCAAAATGCAAAACTTATTCTAATTATTTTTGTATTTTGTTTTCCTTTTTGGAGCCTGCATTTAAGCGTACCCCCCCCCCCAACTGATGCCAACGTATCCAGCTATCCGCCAAGAATACCAGGGGTACTGCTCACAGAGTGTTTTTGCAGGCTCCGGTGTGTATTCAATGATAATGTTTAATATAGGTTTAGTATCCAGTTTGTAATAAAAAATTAATAAATGTAAGGTTTTAACTATTTTCACTTAGGGAGCTGTTAGTGCACTCATAACTATAATTTGTTGCACGTGTAGGAATCCAACAACAATTTCCTCCTTTTTTGTATTTAGCACCAGGTATATATATATATATATATATATCTGTTAAGCCCCTTACACTCACATAGTGCCACACTACATACCATTAGAATGTATTGTCTCCATGTCAGGTATAGGAGCTGTTGAAATACTTATTCTGTATTATCCCCATGTCAGGTATAAGGGCTGTTGGAATATCAGTGCGGTACTGTCCCCATGTCGGGTATAGGAGCTGTTGGAATTCTAGTGCTGTATTGTCCCCATGTCGGGTATAGAGGCTGTTGTAATACTAGTGGTGTATTGTCCCCATGTCAAGTATAGGGGCTCTTGGAATGCTAGTGCTGTATTGTTTCTATGTCAGGTATAGCGGCTGTTTGGATACTAGTGCTGTATTGTCTCCATTTCAGGTATAGGGGCTGTTGGAATACTAGTGTTGTATTGTCCCCATGTCAGGTATAGGGGCTGTTGGAATACTAGTGCTGTATTGTCCCCATATTAGGTATAGGGCTTGTTGGAATATTTGTTCTGTATTGTTCCCATGTCGAGTATAGGGGCTTTATGGATACTAGTGCTGTAACAAATCACACAATTATCATATGTTATTTTAGTCCTTTTTTAAAAGAGAATATAGAGATTAAATTTAAGACTCAATGGACTTAGGCTGAACTTGATGGACTTCTGTCTCTTTTCAACCTCATCTACTATGTTACTATGTAAATAACAATTTTTTTGTTTTTTTACTTCAGGTAATAATGATGCTAAGATTTCACTTAAGATGGACACAGGTGAGTGTACATGTGTGACATGTCTGAGGGATGCAGGACACAGGGGAGTGTACATGTGTGATATGTCTGTGTACATAGAGCACAGCTGAGTGTATGTGTGTGACGTGCCTGAGATGTGTCTGAGGGATTCATGGCACATGTGAGTGTACATTCCTTGTGTAGTGCTAAACAGCTAAAATGTGACCATATTTATACGATCTGTGCAGGTGATGTTAAAACTGAAGTCACACTTAATGCTGAACAAACAAATGATCTGTATGTAAATAGTCAGCAGGAAGCTGTTAATCAGGAAATCAGTGACAATATCAGTACAGGTGAGTACACGTGTGTGATATGTCTGAGGGGTACATATCACATTCCACACTAAGCACAGGGAGGTTTTTATTAAAGGCACATTGTACCCTAGATTTCTCTTTGCATAAATGTTTTGTAGATGATCCAATTATATAGCCCACCTGGGAGTGTTTTTGTAAAAATGTATAGTTCTGGCTATTTTTAAATAACATTGTGCTGATTTTCAGACTTCTAACCAAGCTGCAAAGTTTTAGATGTATACAGATGTCTACAGATTCCTGTTGCTCCTGTTTGTATTATCTGTTTCTTTCATGTAATTGGCAAGAGTCCATGAGCTAGTGACGTATGGAATATACAATCCTACCAGGAGGGGCAAAGTTTCCCAAACCTCAAAATGCCTATAAATACACCCCTCACCACACCCACAATTCAGTTTTACAAACTTTGCCTCAGATGGAGGTGGTGAAGTAAGTTTGTGCTAGATTTCTACATTGATATGCGCTTCGCAGCAGGCTGAAGCCCAGTTTTCCTCTCAGAGTGCAGTCAATGTCAGAGGGATGTGAAGAGAGTATTGCCTATTTGAATACCATGGTCTTCCTCTAGTGGATCTATTTCATAGGTTCTCTATAATCGGTCGTAGAGATTTCTTCTCCTACCTCCCTTTTCAGATCGACGATATACTCTTATATACCATTACCTCTAATGATTCTCGTTTCAGTACTGGTTTGGCTATCTACTATATGTAGATGAGTGTCTTAGGGTAAGTAAGTCTTATTTCTATTCATGACACTCTAAGCTATGGTTGGGCACTTTATATGTAAAGTTCTAAATATACGTGTTAAACTTATATTTGCCATGATTCAGGATAATCAGTATTCCTTCTTTCAGACTGTCACTTTCATGTATATGAATTATATTTTTTTCTTACCTTAAAATTTTCAATTTACTTTTTTTCTAAATTGCGGGCTGTTAGGCTCGCGGGTGCAGAAAATGCTTCAATTTATTGCGTCATTCTTGGCGCGAGACTTTTTTTGGCGCAAAAATTTCGTCATTTCCGGTGTCATAGTTGACGCCAGAAGTTTTCACGTGATTGCATCATTTTTGACGTATGCGGACGTTTTTGGCGCTAAAAAATCTGGGCGTCATTCTTGGCGCCAAAAAATGTGGGCGTTATACTTGGCGCCAAAAATGTGGGCGTCATACCTGGTGCCAGTTTTTTTCACATTATTTCAGTCTCACTTTTTAGTTGCTTCTGGTTTCTAGAGGCTTGTTTTGTTTTGCATTCTTTCCCATTCCTGAAACTGCCATTTAAGGAATTTGATAATTTTACTTTATATGTTGTTTTTTCTATTACATATTGCAAGATGTCACTACCTGACCCTGGATCAGAATCTACTTCTGGAAAGACGCTGCCTGATGTCAGTTCTACCAAAGCTAAGTGCATTTGTTGTAAACTTTTGGTAACTGTTCCTCCGGCTGTTGTTTGTGTTAGTTGTCATGATAAACTATCAAACGCTGATAATATTTCCATTAGTAATAATCCATTACCTGTTGTTGTTCCTTCAACATCTAATGTTCAGGATGTTCCTGTTAATGTAAAAGAATTTGTTTCTAATTCTATTCGGAAGGCTCTGTCTGTTATTCCTCCTTCTAGTAAACGTAAGAGGTCTTTTAAAACTTCTCATATTTCAGATGAATTTTTAAATGACCGCCATCATTCTCACTTATCTATTTCTGATGAGGATCTATCTGGTTCAGAAGATTCTGCCTCAGATATTGACACTGATAAATTTTCATATTTGTTTAAGATGGAGTTTATTTGTTCATTACTTAAAGAAGTGTTGATTGCATTAGATATGCAGGAGTCTAGTCCTCTTGATATTTAAACTAATAAGTGTTTAAATTCAGTTTTTAAACCTCATGTAGTTATTCCAGAAGTTTTTCCAGTTCCTGATGCTATTTCAGAAGTAATTTCTAGGGAATGGAATAGTCTGGGTACTTCATTTACTCCTTCTCCAAGGTTTAAGAAATTGTACCCTTTGCCATCTGATAGATTAGAGTTTTGGGAAAAAATCCCCAAAGTTAATGGGGCTATCTCTACTCTTGCTAAACGTACTACTATTCCTACGGCAGATAGTACTTCTTTTAAAGATCCTTTAGATAGGAAGCTTGAATCCTTTCTAAGGAAGGCTTATTTATGTTCAGGTAATAAAGAAGTCACTGTGATGAGAGCAATCACTAGGCTTCTATAGGAGGCGCTTTACTCTTGCATAGAAATAAAAGAAAAAGAAAAAAAATAATTGAAAAAAAGAAAAAAATTAAAAATGTATATATGAAAAAATACTATATATGTATGTATAGATGTTAAAGAGTATCAAATAACAGTGAAACAAATATATATATATATATATATATATTAAACAGTGTATAAACACACAATATATATTGATTTCTAAATGTATAGTACTGTATGTTAATTTGAAGGAAATATACAAATCAATAATCTGGACAGGCCAGATCTGGAAAGTCCAACAGATGTCCTCAGATGTCCCCAAAACTTTGATAGGCCGCTCTCTGTCTTCACCCAGAGGGATGATACACTTCTATGATGTTAAAACAAAAACAGAAACAGAGGCGCCACATGTGTAGGTCAATAAAACAAAAACATCCAAAGAAGGAGCAGAATAAGGGTACTCACAAAGGAAGCGGCACTCTCTTATGCCAGTAGGAGCAGGCTGGTTTTCAACAGCAAACCAGCTGGCTGTGTGAAGATCCCCGCCAAATATGCTGGAAATCTCTGCCTTCTGAATCCCAAACCAGTGCTCCTAGTGGTGATGACGATCTCCAGCTGGAACTGCAGTTAGAATAGGAGGAAGGGCTGGGCTGCCTTTAGGTTACTGATATGGGGATAGTAACACCAACACCAGACTTATGTAAAAGTTTAAAATCAGTATTTTATTATACAGAATAAAAATACCAAAAGGTATAACAAGTTACAGCTGGGTGGTGAAAACCTATCTCCCCACAAGATACAATATAGCGACGCGTTTCTCGGGGAACACCCCGTTTCCTCAGGCTTGTATATTCATTGTATGTATGGATGCCCTTTATATAGGGCTCAGTAACCTCATGTTCCAATGAACCCTCCCCTTCCTTTACACAAATTATCCTATCACGTCCTTCCTTTCCCAATACTCCCAATTGTTGTGGTAGTGTTATGTATGAATAATAGTAATCTGTGTGATAAAAAAGTATTGCCTAGTAAAAACCGTTATTTACAAATGTATTAATAAAAAGTATATACTTATAAGTAATCAGATCGAAATTTACCAGTGTCGATCGTGCCCTGTGTGTGTGAGTGTAAAGGTAAACAAACTAACATATGTTTCCTTCCTAGCTATATTAGGACCGTGTTGGGGGCCTGTCCTTAGATCTTATTCTCATAGGTTACGCTCTGTAATACGTGCCCTAGACTACAGATAGTGCTAGAGTGACGTAGTGTCACGTGATCGGAGTAACAGCAAATAGCTGTTAACGTGATTTTGGACGTCCACAGAGATGACGCGTGGTCACATGATCCCCAAGGCCCGTGCATAATATTCATACCTGCCCATTGAGGTAGCATCGGACGATATAGTTACCGCCCATATGCATCTAATACCAATGGGATAGCTAAGGACTGGAATAAGCAAAAAACCCACCATATAATTGGTTGCTGTCATATATTTATATTTAATTGTGCTTAATGTGATATAAAAAGGGAGATTGAATATAAATATCTCTATATGTGAAATTATGCCTCACTTACGTGAGCTCTTAGCAATAGGCTGCAAAGTCAACAAATCAATTAAAATAAAATATTGTGACTTGGATTCTGGCGAAAAAATAAATCTCTAAAATGCCACATTAAACAATAAAGGCAAGTGAAGTGACGTAAAGTGATGGTTATGAATAACTAAAGAATGTGTATAAGTATATACACAAATAGTTTGGTGCCCAAAGATGTATGTATGTTCCATAAAGAATGATAATGTGTAAATAGTAGTAATAAAACAGAGCATATAATAAATGTGTATATACTTAGATCTAGACTGTGAATGCAGTATCGCCCAGTGTGAGGCTATAGTGAAATTGTATAAAGTGTATAAATGGAAAAACAAATATAGAACAATAACTATATATGTATAAAATATGTGGTTAGAAAATGTAATGTTGAAAAAATGTAATCTAGTAGTGTGAAAGACTCACTATATAAACACAGGGCTAGAATGGTTGAAGATGCCCCATGAATTAATGCTAAAAAATCAGACCATAACTATTAATACTAAAGAATAAAAAATATGAAAATTAAATGTAAAAATGTATTAATGCAAATGCCAACAACAAGTAGGTAGGGAAAGTCCAGCGAACAAATTAAAATCATACTATGGATGTATTATTAACAACAGTATCCTAAGTACCCTCACAATATATATATATATATATACAAATGGTTACAAAAATGCTGCAGAATCTATGACCTCATTAAGGCCAGTAGGGAATAAACTGTTAAATTTAAAAATCCAATAGGTTTCCCTTTGTCTCAATTTTGAGAACCTATTGTACAGATTACTTGGAGGAATCCTTTCTAATGGTGTTATTTTGAATGAGCATTTACCAGGGATATAGCTGCTACAGATATGTCTAGAGACACTATGTTTAGGTGATTTTGATTTAATGTTCCTCAGGTGTTCGCTCCATCTAGTCCTAACCTTTCTACAGGTCCTACCTATATACTGAGTCCCACATTGGCAGGACAGTGCATATATTATATAGTTAGAATCACAGGACAATCGGCTTTTTATAGGGAACGACTCCCTTGTATTGTGGGATACTATGTCACTGTAACCATGTGTTATATATTTACACATGTGACATTATTTCTTTCCACATCTAAAAGCCCCTACTTTATTAAAGATATGGTTGTTATGGGTCCTGTCTCCCAATCTGGTAATGTTAACAGATTTCCTTTTTGACATAACCACCTTACTGGGGGCTAATTTCTGTTTATAGGTTGGGGCTCTTTTGAAAACTAGTTTAGGTTGAGATGGAAGTGTTTTTTTCAAGACTGGGTCTTTTAGGAGGATGGGCCAATGTTTCTTGAGAACTTTATTAATGATTTTGTGGTTTGAGTTATATTGTGTTACAAAAAGGGGTTGTTTATTTACAAACATCTCCTTATCTCTATCTTTAGACGAGACTGATGATAGTAGCTGTTCCCTATGTAAGTTTTTGGCTCTCTCATAGCCCTTTGTGATCAATTCAGCAGGATATCCCTTTTCTATAAATCTACATTTGAGAATCTGGGATTGCTGATTATATTGCTCGATAGTTCTGCAATTCCTACGCAGTCTACAAAACTAGCTAAATGGAATATTAGTTTTCCATTTTGTTAAATGGTTGCTAGAAAAATGTAGAAAATTATTGCAGTCCACTTTTTTGAAAAAAGTGGACGTAGATATATTCTCTTTCTGATCCCAAGAAAGGATCACATCCAAGAACTCTATACTGTTCCTTTGTAGATTGTGGGTAAACCCAATGCCCATGTTGTTATCATTTAGATGTGATACAAAATCCAAGGCTTCTGACTCTGAACCATCAAAAATAAAAATGAGATCATCTATATAACGGCCATAGAACACCAGATTGCCCCTCCATTGTGAGTTATAAATATATAGATCTTCATAACAACCCATAAATAGATTGGCAAAACTCGGGGCAAATCTGGTGCCCATGGCCGTTCCCCTGATCTGTAAAAAGAAAGTGTTGAGAAACTGAAAATAGTTATGTTTTAGAATAAAATTAATAAGTGAAATTAAATATTCCTTTTGAATTAAAGGCATGTACAGGTCTCTATTCAAATATATCTGTGTGGTGTGAATCCCCAAGTCATGTGATATAATCGAATAGAGCGATCCAACATCACATGAAAGCCAAAGGTAGTTCTTACTTTTGTCCAATTGCACCAGAGAAAGTTTGTTCAGCAGGTCTTTAGTATCCTTAATATAAGATGGTAAATTAATAACATACCTCTGTAGGTAGATGTCGATATATTCCGACAATCTCTCGGTAATACTATTCATGCCTGCTATAATAGGCCTACCTGGAGGCACTTTTTCGTTCTTGTGCGATTTGGGGAGATGGTAATAATATGGTGTGCTAGGATGGTCTGGAGTCAGATATCTTTTCTCTTTTTTAGTAAGAATCTTTGAATTGAGACCTTGTTCCAGTAGGGCGATAAGAGTTTTAGTATACTCTAGGGTAGGGTCGTGTGCTAATTTAATATAATAGTCAGTATCTTCTAAAATACGACAAGCTTCTTTAACATAATCTGAATAGTTTTGTAGAACTATACCTCCGCCCTTATCAGCCTGACGGATGACCAAATTACAGAGCGTAACCTATGAGAATAAGATCTAAGGACAGGCCCCCAACACGGTCCTAATCTATTGGCTAGGAAGGAAACATATGTTAGTTTGTTTACCTTTACACTCACACACACAGGGCACGATCGACACTGGTAAATTTCGATCTGATTACTTATAAGTATATACTTTTTATTGATACATTTGTAAATAACGGTTTTTACTAGGCAATACTTTTTTATCACACAGATTACTATTATTCATACATAACACTACCACAACAATTGGGAGTATTGGGAAAGGAAGGACGTGATAGGATAATTTGTATAAAGGAAGGGGAGGGTTCATTGGAATATGAGGTTACTGAGCCCTATATAAAGGGCATCCATACATACAATGAATATACAAGCCTGAGGAAACGGGGTGTTCCCCGAGAAAGGCGTCGCTATATTGTATCTTGTGGGGAGATAGGTTTTCACCACCCAGCTGTAACTTGTTATACCTTTTGGTATTTTTATTCTGTATAATAAAATACTGATTTTAAACTTTTACATAAGTCTGGTGTTGGTGTTACTATCCCCATATCAGTAACCTAAGGGCAGCCCAGCCCTTCCTCCTATTCTAACTGCAGTTCCAGCTGGAGATCGTCATCACCACTAGGAGCACTGGTTTGGGATTCAGAAGGCAGAGATTTCCAGCGTATTTGGCGGGGATCTTCACACAGCCAGCTGGTTTGCTGTTGAAAACCAGCCTGCTCATACTGGCATAAGAGAGTGCCGCTTCCTTTGTGAGTACCCTTATTCTGCTCCTTCTTTGGATGTTTTTGTTTTATTGACCTACACATGTGGCGCCTCTGTTTTTGTTTTATGTTCAGGTAATCTTCTTAGAACTGCTATTTCTTTGGCTGATGGTTGGAGGCTTTAGCGCAACAAGTGTCAGACCATAATGCTTATAGCATTGTTAAACTTCTTCAACATGCTAATAACTTTGTTTGTGATGCCATTTTCGATATCATTAGAATTGATGTCAGGTATATGTCTTTAGCTATTTTAGCTAGAAGAGCTTTATGGCTTAAGTCTTGGAATGCAGATATGACTTCTAAGTCAACATTGCTTTCTCTTTCTTTCCAAGGTAATAAATTATTTGGTTCCCAGTTAGATGTTACTGGGGGGAAGGGAGCCTTTTTGCCTCAGGACAAAAAATCTAAAGGCAAATATAGGGCTGCTAATCGTTTTCGTTCCTTTCGTCAGAATAAGGAACAAAAGCCTGACCCTTCCCCTAAAGGAACAGTTTCCATTTGGAAACCTTCTCCAGTCTGGAATAAATCCAAGCCTTTTAGAAAGTCAAAACCAGCTCCAAAATCCGCATGAAGGTGCGGCCCTCATTCCAGCACAGCTGGTAGGGGGCAGGTTACGATTTTTCAAAGATGTTTGGATCAATTCGATTAAAAATCTTTGGATTCAGAACATTGTTTCACAATGGTACAGAACAGGTTTCAAGGTAAGACCGCCTGTAAGAAGATTTTTTCTCTCACGCATTCCAGTGAACCCAGTAAAAGCTCAGGCGTTTCTGAAATGTGTTTCAGACCTAGAGTCGGGTCTGGGGTTTTATTCAAATCTGTTCATTGTACCAAAGAAGGAGAATTCCTTCAGACCAGTTCTGGATCTAAAAATATTGAATCGTTATGTAAGGATACCAACATTCAAAATGGTGACTATAAGGACTATTCTACCTTTTGTTCAGCAAGGGCATTATATGTCTACAATAGACTTACAGGATGCATATCTTCATATTCCTATCCATCCAGATCACTATCAGTTTCTGAGATTCTCTTTTCTAGACAAGCATTACCAGTTTTTTGCTCTTCCGTTTGGCCTAGCAACAGCTCCAAGGATCTTTTCTCGGTGCCCTTCTCTCTGTAATCAGAGAACATGGTATTGCGGTATTTCCTTATTTGGACGATATCTTGGTACTTGCTCAGTCTTTACATTCTGCAGAATCTCATACAAATCAACTTGTGTTGTTTCTTCAAAGAGATGGTTGGAGGATCAATTTACCAAAGAGTTCTTTGATTCCTCAGACAAGGGTAACCTTTTTGGGTTTCCAAATAGATTCAGTGTCCATGACTTTGTCTCTAACAGAAAAGAGACGTCTGAAATTAGTTTCAGCTTGTCGAAACCTTCAGTCTCAATCATTCCCTTCGGTAGCTTTGTGCATGGAAATTCTAGGTCTCATGACTGCTGCATCGGACGCAATCCCTTTTGCTCGTTTTCACATGAGACCTCTCCAGCTTTGTATGCTGAACCAATGGTGCAGGGATTATACAAAGCTATCACAATTAATATCCTTAAATCCCAATGTTCGATCTTCTCTGACTTGGTGGTTGGATCAACATCGTTTAATTCAAGGGGCCTCTTTTGTTCGTCCAACCTGGACTGTGATCTCAACAGATGCAAGTCTTTCAGGTTGGGGAGCTGTATGGGGATCTCTGACAGTGCAGGGGGTTTGGGAATCTCAGGAGGCGAGATTACCAATCAACATTTTGGAACTCCGTGCGATTTTTAGAGCTCTTCAGTTCTGGCCTCTTCTGAAGAGAGAATCGTTTATTTGTTTTCAGACAGACAATGTCACAACCGTGGCATATGTCAATCATCAAGAGTGGATTTACAGTCCTCAGGCTATGAAAGAAGTATCTCGGATACTTGTATGGGCGGAATCCAGCTCCTGTCTAATTTCTGCGGTTCACATCCCAGGTATAGACAATTGGGAAGCGGATTATCTCAGTCGCCAGACGTTACATCTGGGCGAATGGTCTCTTCACCCAGAGGTATTTCTTCAGATTGTTCAAATCTGGGGACTTCCAGAAATAGATCTGATGGCTTCTCATCTAAACAAGAAACTTCCCAGGTATCTGTCCAGATCCAGGGATCCTCAGGCGGAAGCGGTGGACGCGTTGTCACTTCCTTGGAATTATCAACCTGCTTATATCTTTCCGCCTCTAGTTCTTCTTCCAAAAGTGATTTCCAAATTCCTAATGGAGCGTTCGTTTGTACTGCTGGTGGCTCCAGCATGGCCACACAGGTTTTGGTATGCGGATCTCGTTCGGATGGCCAGTTGCCAACCTTGGACACTTCCGTTAAGGCCAGACCTTCTATCTCAAGGCCCATTTTTCCATCAGGATCTCAAATCATTAAATTTGAAGGTATGGAGATTGAACGCTTAATACTTAGTCATAGAGGTTTCTCTGATTCAGTGATTAATACTATGTTACAGGCTCGTAAATCTGTGTCTAGAAAGATCTATTACCGAGTTTGGAAGACTTACATTTCTTGGTGTTCTTCACATAAATTCTCTTGGCATTCTTTTAGAATTCATAGAATTTTACAGTTTCTTCAGGATGGTTTGGAAAAAGGTTTGTCTGCAAGTTCCTTGAAAGGACAAATCTCTGCTCTTTCTGTACTTTTTCACAGAAAGATTGCTAATCATCCTGATATTCATTGTTTTGTACAGGCTTTGGTTCGTATTAAGCCTGTCATTAAGTCAATTTCTCCTCCTTGGAGTCTTAATTTGGTTCTGAGGGCTTTACAGGCTCCTCTGTTTGAACCTATGCATTCTCTGGATATTAAATTACTTTCTTGGAAAGTTTTATTCCTTTTGGCCATCTCTTCTGCTAGTAGAGTTTCTGAGTTATCTGCTCTTTCTTGTGAATCTCCTTTTCTGATTTTTCATCAGGATAAGGCGGTGTTGCGGACTTCATTTAATTTTTTACCTAAAGTTGTGAATTCTAACAACACTAGTAGAGAAATTGTTGTCCCTTCTTTGTGTCCTAATCCTAAGAATTCTCTGGAGAGATCTTTACATTCTTTGGATGTAGTTAGAGCTTTGAAATATTATGTTGAAGCTACTAAAGATTTCAGGAAGACTTCTAGTCTATTTGTTGTCTTTTCTGGTTCTAGGAAAGGTCATAAGGCTTCTGCCATTTCTTTGGCATCTTGGTTAAAGTCTTTGATTCATCATGCTTATGTGGAGTCGGGTAAATCCCCGCTTCAAAGGATTACGGCTCATTCTACTAGGTCAGTTTCTACTTCCTGGGCTTTTAAGAATGAAGCTTCTGTTGATCAGATTTGCAAAGCAGCAACTTGGTCTTCTTTGCATACTTTTACTAAATTCTACCATTTTTATATTTTTTCTTCTTCTGAAGCAGTTTTTGGTAGAAAAGTACTTCAGGCAGCTGTTTCAGTTTGATTCTTCTGCTTATAATTTCATTTTTTTAAAACTTTTTGATTTGGGTTATGGATTATTTTTTCAGCGGAATTGGCTGTCATTATTTAATCCCTCCCTCTCTAGTGACTCTTGCGTGGAAGTTCCACATCTTGGGTATCTGCTATCCCATACATCACTAGCTCATGGACTCTTGCCAATTACATGAAAGAAAACATAATTTATGTAAGAACTTACCTGAAAAATTCATTTCTTTCATATTGGCAAGAGTCCATGAGGCCCACCCTTTTTGTGGTGGTTATGATTTTTTTGTATAAAGCACAATTATTCCAATTCCTTGTTTGATGCTTTCGCTCCTTTCTTATAACCCCACTTCTTGGCTATTTGTTAAACTGAATTGTGGGTGTGGTGAGGGGTGTATTTTTTATGCATTTTGAGGTTTGGGAAACTTTGCCCCTCCTGGTAGGAATGTATATCCCATACGTCACTAGCTCATGGACTCTTGCCAATATGAAAGAAATTAATTTATCAGGTATGTTCTTACATAAATTATGTTTTTTCATATGCAAGGGAGGGGAGCGTGTCTGTTTTTCATGTTTTCCCAGCCTCTTTCACTCGGTTTCCCAACCTAACCTCATCATCAGTGCTAAACTAGGAGCTCCTAAGTAACTTTTTAAAAGGTTTTATACTGGATTTTTAGATCAGTATCTGTGTATATTCTTATTTATAGTAGTGTCTTTTACATGCAGTTATATGAACATTGGTGTATACTATCCCTTTAAGTTATCCGTTGCACAAAGTAATTGCATAATGTAACATAAATTGATTAAATGATCATTTGAGCAACATATATTGAAAAATTTAATATTTACTAATGTTAGCTTAATATTGACTTACATTTAGCCGGATGGTCAATAAAATAAGCCAGTTGCTGCACCCACTAAAAAGGTCCTGGAGAGAACACTGATATGTGGTAACATATTTGTTTATTTATTTACTGCTGCAAATATGTGTTCATTTTATTTAAAGTTTCTGTTATTGTGTTTGTTTTTTGCTTGTTTGTTTTTTTACTACTATAATTACTGTCTACATTTATCATATAATGATTATTTCTTTCCTAAGATATGGAGAGTCCAAGACGTCATCAATTACTAGTGGGAATATCATTACTGGCCAGCAGGAAGAGGCAAGGAGCACCACAGCAGAACTGTTAAGTGTCACTTCCTACCCACAATCCCCAGTCATTCTCTTTGCTTCTGTCAATGGAGGAGGTGAATTTCTAGTGTCTGAAGAAAATTGTATTTCTTTTGCTACAAGCAAGGTATCTCTTCAGTAGGGTAGTGGTAGCCTTAAAGCCGTTAGGAACTTGTGAGGTGGCCCTTGCTGCGTTTTCCTAACATATTTGCTGCCCATGTATAGAAAGCCAGAGTAGGTTTACTCTGTTCTTTCTTTTTTCTACAGGTCTCTGTGAGGAGTATGTGTCCTCTCACACCTTGTAAGCTGTCCTTCTGCCGGACGGCCAGACTGCAGGTAAGTGCCTTTTGTCTTCTAGGTATGGAGATGGGCACTTATGTGATTTAAACTGCAACATTATCTGGGACATATATTTCCTTTAGAAGGATATTCTAGAGCAAGATGCAGGCCTTTCTTGTGACCTGGAGACTAGGGGTTAATACTTTTTATGACTTATAAAGTATACCCTGATTATTTTGGTTCTTTATTTATGGCTCATGTATATTTAGGACAATCAGAGACTCATTATGGGTTAATTAATACCACTTATTAATTATTTATGCCTCATGTGTTATAATTAATTTGAGCAAAGCATTTTCTGTTGGGCTAATTGTTTTGTGTGGAATCACTTCTATTAGCATTGTATTGCACTGTCGGTCTGGCACAGTACAATTAATAGCTCATTTTACAATGGCGGAGACTGTCAGTTTCTTGAAGAGCGCGCTCTTTTACTTAGCTACGCAATTCCCATGGAGAGCTAGTCATGTGACCCGTATCTTCCGCTTTATAGTGTCTCAAGCTGAGCGACGCCATTGCTATGCCGACTTTTACAGGAGACTCGGTTTTGCAGTGTGACTCTTTGCAGTGAATCTTCTATACATAGTCCGGTGGTAAGGTGAAACACCTCAGGCTGAGGTGCAGAGGTTCTGTGTTTAGTCTGCCTTAAGTTAGCTGTGACGGATACCCCCGGGTACCCCCACTGGGTAGCTCCGCCAAACGCGTCCTGCTTCTTCCCTGCCGATTGCAGCTATGTAGCTGGCAAGGGACCACAGCCTGTAGCCACCCCTGATGCCCGACAGCACCAGTACTCAGGGTCCCACCCTGTAGCAGACCAGCTACCAGACTAGGTAGCTCTGCCAGAGTGTCCTTCCTCTGCCTGGAACAGGCTGCTATGTAGCCCAGGAAAAGTGATTTTAGCTGGAGCAAACCCAAATAACTAGACAGCCTAGCATTCAGGTTTAACAGGAACTGATTTTATTGAAAGCACACACTCCTTTTATACAGTCAGCTCATCTTGATAAGACCCTGGAAAATCCCACTATTTTCCCGCCATTCCCCCCCCCCTCCAGACAGCCCGGCACCTCCATAGGAGCCACAGTCCCACATAATCCCAATACATATGGGTGGCGGTTTCGGGGTGATCCCGGTGGAGCGGCGAAACTTCCAGGGTGTCATTTTAAAGCCGGAGTTACAGTCCAATGAAGTTAGGGGTGTCCAAAACCCCCGGTTCCCAAAGGAGCTCCCCTCCGGCAATTCCCCCACCCCTTGTACTCACCAGGAGCTACTAATCCCCAAAAGAGCTGAGCTCTGGGGCACATGGTTGCTGGAGCGACCTGGTTTAAAGTTTGCGGGTGTTCTGCTGTCCTGTGGCCGACCGGGAGTTCCAGGAGCCTGGCCAACCTGAGAGGGGTTAGGCGGGTGTCCGTTGTAAGGCGGCTGACCGGGAGTTCCAGGAGCCCAGCCAGCCTAGGAGGATTTTCCTGGTCATACACCAACTTTTCTCTGAACACAAAAACAAGCCAACACAAAGCAAACAAACAGCTTCCAGAGATGGTGGTTGCTCTGAGGAGCCCAAAACCACTGAGAAACAACAGGGGTGAGGTTGTAGGGGGGTGGGGTGTAGCCTTAGCCATCTGATATCCGTGACATCTCCCCCCTCCAGTTCGGCAGACCCGGCTAGACCCTTAATGGGTCGGCCTGGGGCTGTCTGACAGTGGCCCTCCACTTCTCGGTTGTTGAGAGAGGTTATCCCATCTCTCCTGAGCTTGGGGCATCCTGTGGGGTTTGTGCTGGCGTTTATACCCTGCGCCCTGGGCGCAAGGATAGTCACAAAATGCAAAGTCCCAAACAAGTTTGCTAAGGCCGGCTCCCAAACAATTGCTGTTCCACAAGTTCCAGTGTCCTTAAGTTCCATTTCCAAACTGTTTCCCTCTGTGACACTCTGTTGAGTACCAGCTGACCCACCCACAAACAAAGCCAGTACTGGTTTCCCAGCTGTATACCCACCCCAGACTGTTGGTGGAAGTTGCTCCTTGGTGGGGCAGGCAAAACTCGGTTGCCCAAACTTGTGGCACCAACTGCATGAGCGGGTACCCCCCTGGCCTGCCCCCTGTGAGATATACTCCAGGACAACAAAAGGGTATAGACCCTGACAAGCTACTGAGGGGAGAGAGCGTCTGTCTCCTCTCCTGAGAAGGAGATCTACTGCTGGGGAGGGAGGTCTGCTACCTCCGCTCCATGGGAAACTGTGCTGCCGCTGAGGAGAGAGACCGACTGTCTCCTCTCCCAGAAAGGGATTCGGCCACTGGGGAGAGATATCGATACCCGTCTCTCCCTGCAAGGGCTTCTCTGTAAGGGGAGGGAGGACAACTACCTCCGCTCCCAGGGGATGGCTCTGCAGCTGGGGAGAGAGACCGACTGTCGCCTCTCCCGGCTCCTGGCTCTGCTGCTGGGGAGAGAGACCGACTGTCTCCTCTCCCAGCTCCTGGCTCTGCCGCTGGGGAGGGAGACCGACTGTCTCTTCTCCCGGCTCCTGGCTCTGCCGCTGGGGAGAGAGACCGACTGTCTCCTCTCCCAGGAAGGGGTTCGGCCGCTGGGGAGAGATATCGATACCCGTCTCTCCCTGCAAGGGCTTCTCTGTAAGGGGAGGGAGGACAACTACCGCTATGGGTGGCGGTTTCGGGGTGATCCCGGTGGAGCGGTGAAACTTCCAGGGTATCATTTTAAAGCTCTCGGTTCCCAAATTTCACAGTCTAAAAATCAGCATGATTTGTTACTGGGGACCGGAGTTACAGTCCAATGAAGTTATGGGGTTAGGGGTGTCCAAAACCCCCAGTTCCCAAAGGAGCTCCCCTCCGACAATTCCCCCACTCCTTGTAATCCCCAAAAGAGCGGAGCTCTGGGGCACATGGTTGCTGGAGCGACCTGGGTTAAAGTTTGCGGGTGTTCTGCTGTTCTGTGGCCAACTGGGAGTTCCAGGAGCCTGGCCAGCCTGAGAGGGGTTAGGCGGGTGTCCGTTGTAAGGCGGCCGACCGGGGAGTTCCAGGAGCCCGGCCAGCCTAGGAGGATTTTCCTGGTCATGCACCAACTTTTCTCTGAACACAAAAACAAGCCAACACAAAGTAAACAAACAGCTTCCAGAGATGGTGGTTGCTCTGAGGAGCCCAAAACCACTGAGAAAAAAACAGGGGTGAGGTTGTAGGGGAGTGGGGGGTAGCCTTAGCCATCTGATATCCGTGACATTAGCAATTTCCATTCGGATATTTTATCTTAAAGTGACAGTTGTTACTTTCTATAAAATAGAGATTTACCATTTCTTTCATGTAATTGGCAATCCATGAGCTAGTGACATATGGGATATACAATCCTACCAGGAGGGGCAAAGTTTCCCAAACCTCAAAATGCCTATAAATACACCCCTCACCACACCCACAATTCAGTTTTACAAACTTTGCCTACTATGGAGGCGGTGAAGTAAGTTTGTGCTAAGATTTCTACGTTGATATGCGCTTCTCAGCATTGTTGAAGCCCGATTCCTCTCAGAGTACAGCGAATGTCAGAGGGACGTGAAGGGAGTATCACTTATTGAATACGATGATTTCCCTAACGGGGGTCTATTTCATGGGTTCTCTGTTATCGGTCGTAGAGATTCATCTCCTACCTCCCTTTTCAGATCGACGATATACTCTCAGTTTACAATTACCTCTACTAATGACTGTTTTAGTACTGGTTTGGCTATCTGCTATATGTGAATGGGTGTCTTTTGGTAAGTATGTTTTTATTACTTAAGACACTCTAAGCTATGGTTTGGCACTTAATGCAATTATATAAAGTTCTAAATATAATTATTGTACTTATATTTGCCATGAGTCAGGTTCATGTATTTCCTTCTGCAGACTGTCAGTTTCATATTTGGGAATGTAAACACTTTAAGAATTCTATTTCTTACCTGGGGTTTAGTCTTCTTTTCAATTTGACTACTTTTTTGCAATTGCGGGTGTGTCAAATGCTAGACTTTATTGCGTCATTTTTGGCGCAAACTTTTTTTGGAGCAAACTTTTTTTGGCGCGAAAAGATACGTTTATGACACAACTTCGTCATTTCCGGCGCCATATGTGATGCCGAGACCTTTCACACGGCGGCGTCATTAGTGACGCAAGTGTGTCATTTCCGGTCATTTTTTTTTTTTTCTTCATTATTTCAATACCCCATTGATGTTTGCCTCCTGCTTTCTTCTCTATCAAGAGGCCTATGCTTTTGCATTTTTTCCCATTCCTGAAACTGTCATTTAAGGAAATAGATAATTTTGCTTTATATGTTGTTTTTTCTCTTACATTGAGCAAGATGTCCCAATCTGATCCTGTCTCTGAAGTTTCTGCTGGAACATTGCTGCCTGACATCGGTTCTACCAAAGCTAAGTGCATTTGTTGTAAAATTGTAGAAATTATTCCACCGAATGTCATTTGTAATAGTTGTCATAATAAACTTTTACATGCAGATAGTGTATCCATCAGTAATAGTACATTGCCAGTTGCAGTTCCTTCAACTTCTAATGTGCATGATATAAATGTAAATTTTAAAGAATTTGTTTCTGATTCTATTATGAGTATATGCGTTCTTTATTAAAAGAAGTGTTAATTACTTTGGATATTGAGGTAACCAGTCCTCTTGACGTTCAGTCTAATAAACGATTAAATGCTGTTTTTAAACCTCCTGTGGTTTCCCCAGGTGTTTTTCCCATTCCTGAGGCTATTTCTGATATGATTTTTAGGGAATGGAATAAGCCAGGTACTTCCTCTATTCCTTCTTCAAGGTTTAAGAGATTGTATCCTTTACCAGCAAAATCTATAGAGTTTTGGGAAAAGATCCCCAAAGTTGATGGGGCTATTTCTACTCTTGCTAAACGTACCATTATTCCTATGGAAGATAGCACTTCCTTTAAGGATCCTTTAGATAGGAAGCTTGAATCTTATCTAAGGAAGGCCTATTTATATTCAGGTCATCTTCTCAGACCTGCTATTTCTTTGGGTGATGTTGCGGCTGCATCAACTTTCTGGTTGGAAAATTTAGCGCAACATGAATTGGATTTTGACATATCTAGCATTGTTCGCTTACTGCAACATGCTAATCATTTTATTTGTGATGCCATTTTTGATATTATCAAAATTGATGTTAGATCCATGTCTTTAGCTGTATTAGCTAGGAGAGCTTTGTGGCTTAAATCTTGGAATGCTGATATGACATCTAAATCTAGATTACTATCTCTTTCTTTCCAAGGTAATAATTTACTTGGTTCTCAGTTGGATTCTATTATTTCAACTATCACTGGAGGAAAAGGAGTTTTTTTGCCTCAGGATAAAAAACCTAAGCGTAAATCTAAGGCTTCTAACCGTTTTCGTTCCTTTCATCAGAATAAGGAACAAAAACTCAATCCTCCTCCCAAGGATTCTGCTTCCAGTTGGAAGTCTTCCTCAAATTGGAATAAATCCAAGCCATTTAGGAAACCAAAGTCTGCCCCTAAGTCCGCATGAAGGTGCGGTCCTCATTCCAGCTCAGCTGGTAGGGGGCAGATTAAGGTTTTTCAAGGATTTTTGGATAAAATCAGTCCAAAATCATTGGATTCAGAGCATTGTCTCTCAAGAGTATCAAATAGGATTCAAAGTAAGACCTCCTGTGAGAAGATTTCTCTTGTTAAGTGTGTTCAGTCCACGGGTCATCCATTACTTATGGGATTTATTCTCCTTCCCAACAGGAAGTTGCAAGAGGATCACCCAAGCAGAGCTGCTATATAGCTCCACCCCTCACATGTCATATCCAGTCATTCTCTTGCAAGTCTCAACAAAGGAGGTTGTGAGAGGAGATAGGAGTAACATTCTTCAATCAAAAGTTTATTATTTTAAAATAGCACCAGAGTGTGCTGTTTGTTCTCTCAGGCAGTATTTAGAAGAAGAATCTGCCTGTGTTTTTGCTATGATCTTAGCAGACATAACTAAGATCCACTGGCTGTTCTCGCACATTCTGAGGAGTGGGGTAACTTCAGAGAAGGGAATAGCATGCGGGGTCCCCCGCAAATGAGGTATGTGCAGTAAAATATTTTCTAGGAATGGAATTGACTATGAAAACACTGCTGTTACCCATATGACGTAAGTACAGCCTTTAATGCAGTAGTAGCGACTGGTATCAGGCTGATAAATGTATGCGCAGTTGAGTTATTTTCTAGGGACTAGAATTTAACTTTAAATACTGTTAGTACTGAAATAAATGTATGAGCCTTAACTGCAGTAGAAGCGACTGGTAGCAGGCTTAGTGATAACTTTGCATAACACTGGAAAGTTGTTTTTTAAAACGTTTACTGGCATGTTATTCATTTTGTGAGGTACTTTAGTGATAAATCTTTTTGGGCATGATTTTTTTTCCACATGGCTAACGTATATTTCTGCATAGACCCCGTTATATCAGGTCTCCCACTGTTGTGATATGAGTGGGAGGGACCTTTTTTTAGCGCCTTGTTGCGCAGTTAAAATTCTAGCACAGTCTTCCTGCTTCTTCCTCTTTGATCCAGGACGTCTCCAGAGAGCTCAGGGGTCTTCAAAATTCATTTTTGAGGGAGGTAATCAGTCACAGCAGACCTGTGACAGTGTGTTTGACTGTGAGAAAAGCGTTAAATCTTAAATTGATTACCCGTTTTGGGTATTGAGGGGTTAATCATCCTTTTGCTAATGGGTGCAATCCTCTGCTAATTTCATACATTTACTGTTTAAAATTGGTTGCTATAACCGTATTAGTTCATTGTTATTTCAACTGTGACAGTTTTTTTGTGTTTTTAAAAGCGCTGCAGCATTTTTTATATTGCTTGTAAACTTATTGAAAGAAATTTCCAAGCTTGATAGCTTCATTGCTAGTCTGTTTAAACATGTCTGACACAGATGAATCTGCTTGCTCATTATGTTTAAAGGCCAATGTGGAGCCCAATAGAAATATGTGTACCAATTGTATTGATGTTACTTTAAATAAAAGTCTGTCTTTACCGGTAAAGAAATTATCACCAGACAACGAGGGGGAAGTTATGCCGCCTAACTCTCCTCACGTGTCAGTACCTTCGCCTCCCGCTCAGGAGGTGCGTGAGATTGTGGCGCCAAGCACATCAAGGCACTTACAAATCACTTTACAAGATATGGCTAATGTTTTGAAAGAAGTATTATCTAATTTGCCTGAGTTAAGAGGCAAGCGCGATAGCTCTGGGTTAAGGACAGAGCGCGCTGATGATATGAGGGCCATGTCTGACACTGCGTCACAATTTGCAGAACATGAGGACGGAGAGCTTCATTCTGTGGGTGACGGATCTGATCCAGGGAGACCGGATTCAGAAATATCAAATTTTAAATTTAAGCTTGAGAACCTCCGTGTATTACTAGGGGAGGTATTAGCAGCTCTGAATGATTGCGACACGGTTGCAATCCCAGAGAAATTATGTAGGCTGGATAAATACTATGCGGTACCGGTGTGTACTGACGTTTTTCCTATACCTAAAAGGCTTACAGAGATTATTAACAAAGAGTGGGATAAACCCGGTGTGCCTTTTTCCCCTCCTCCGATATTTAGAAAAATGTTCCCAATAGACGCCACCACACGAGACTTATGGCAGACGGTCCCTAAGGTGGAGGGAGCAGTTTCTACTTTAGCCAAGCGTACCACTATTCCAGTGGAGGATAGTTGTGCTTTCTCAGATCCAATGGATAAAAAATTAGAAGGTTACCTTAAGAAAATGTTTTTTCAACAAGGTTTTATATTACAGCCCCTTGCATGCATTGCGCCCGTCACTGCTGCAGTGGCTTTCTGGTTTGAGTCTCTGGAAGAGGCTATTCGCACAGCACCATTGGATGAGACTTTGAACAAGCTTAAAGCCCTTAAGCTAGCTAATGCATTTGTTTCGGATGCCGTTGTGCATTTAACCAAACTAACGGCTAAGAACTCCGGATTCGCCATTCAGGCGCGCAGAGCGCTATGGCTTAAATCCTGGTCAGCAGATGTAACTTCTAAATCTAAATTGCTTAATATTCCTTTCAAAGGGCAAACCTTATTCGGGCCCGGCTTGAAGGAGATTATTGCTGACATTACTGGAGGTAAGGGTCACACCCTTCCTCAGGACAGGGCCAAATCAAAGGCCAAACAGTCTAGTTTTCGTGCCTTTCGTAATTTCAAGGCAGGAGCAGCATCAACTTCCTCCGCTCCAAAACAGGAAGGAACTGCTGCTCGTTACAGACAGGGTTGGAAAAGCAACCAGTCCTGGAACAAGGGCAAGCAGGCCAGAAAGCCTACTTCTGCCCCTAAGACAGCATGAAGAGAGGGCCCCCTATCCGGAAACGGATCTAGTGGGGGGCAGACTTTCTCTCTTCGCCCAGGCTTGGGCAAGAGATGTCCAGGATCCCTGGGCGTTGGAGATTATATCTCAGGGATACCTTCTGAACTTCAAAGCTTCTCCTCCACAAGGGAGATTTCATTTTTCAATGTTATCAGCAAACCAAATAAAGAAAGAGGCTTTTCTTCGCTGTGACAAGACCTCCTAGTAATGGGGGTGATCCACCCAGTTCCGCGGACGGAACAAGGGCAAGGATTTTACTCAAATCTGTTTGTGATTCCCAAGAAAGAGGGAACCTTCAGACCAATCTTGGACCTAAAAATCTTAAACAAATTCCTAAGAGTTCCATCATTCAAAATGGAGACTATTCGAACCATCCTACCCATGATCCAAGAGGGTCAGTATATGACCACAGTGGATGCCTACCTTCACATACCGATTCACAAAGATCATTATCGGTACCTAAGGTTTGCCTTTCTAGACAGGCATTACCAGTTTGTAGCTCTTCCCTTCGGGTTAGCTACGGCCCCGAGAATTTTTACAAAGGTTCTGGGCTCGCTTCTGGCGGTACTAAGACCGCGAGGCATAGCGGTGGCTCCGTACTTAGACGACATTCTGATACAAGCGTCAAGTTTTCAAAATGCAAAGTCTCATACAGAGATAGTTCTAGTAGCATTTCTGAGGTCGCATGGGTGGAAAGTGAACATGGAAAAGAGTTCTCTGTTACCACTCACAAGGGTTCCCTTTCTAGGGACTCTTATAGATTCTGTAGAGATGAAGATTTACCTGACGGAGTCCAGGTTATCAAAAATCCTAAATGCTTGCCGTGTCCTTCATTCCATTCCAAGCCCATCAGTAGCTCAGTGCATGGAAGTAATCGGCTTAATGGTCGCGGAAATGGACATAGTGCCATTTGCGCGCCTGCATCTCAGACCGCTGCAATTATGCATGCTGAGTCAGGGGAATGGGGATTACTCAGATCTGTCCCCTTTACTAAATCTGGACCAGGAGACCAGAGATTCTCTTCTCTGGTGGTTGTCTCGGATTCATCTGTCCAAGGGAATGACTTTTCACAGACCAGATTGGACTATTGTAACAACAGATGCCAGCCTTCTAGGCTGGGGCGCAGTCTGGAATTCCCTGAAGGCTCAGGGATCATGGACTCAGGAGGAGAAACTCCTTCCAATAAACATTCTGGAATTAAGAGCGATATTCAATGCTCTTCTAGCTTGGCCTCAGTTAGCAACACTGAGGTTCATCAGATTTCAGTCGGACAATATCACGACTGTGGCTTACATCAATCATCAAGGGGGAACCAGGAGTTCCCTAGCGATGTTAGAAGTCTCAAAGATAATTCGCTGGGCAGAGTCTCACTCTTGCCATCTGTCAGCGATCTACATCCCAGGCGTGGAGAACTGGGAGGCGGACTTTCTAAGCCGCCAGACCTTTCACCCGGGGGAGTGGGAACTTCACCCGGAGGTATTTGCTCAACTGATTCTTCGTTGGGGCGAACCGGAACTGGATCTCATGGCTTCTCGCCAGAACGCCAAGCTTCCTTGTTACGGATCCAGGTCCAGGGACCCGGGAGCGGTGCTGGTAGATGCACTAGCAGCCCCTTGGGTTTTCAACATGGCTTATGTGTTCCCACCGTTTCCGTTGCTGCCTCGTCTGATTGCCAGGATCAAACAGGAGAGAGCATCAGTGATTCTGATAGCGCCTGCGTGGCCACGCAGGACCTGGTATGCAGACCTAGTGGACATGTCGTCCTGTCCACCATGGTCTCTGCCTCTGAGGCAGGACCTTCTACTTCAGGGTCCTTTCAACCATCCAAGCCTAATTTCTCTGAGGCTGACTGCATGGAGATTGAACGCTTGATCTATCAAAGCGTGGTTTCTCGGAGTCGGTTATTGATACATTGATACAGGCTCGGAAACCGGTTACCAGAAAAATTTACCATAAGATATGGCGTAAATATTTACATTGGTGTGAATCCAAGAGTTACTCATGGAGTAAGGTTAGGATTCCTAGGATATTGTCTTTTCTACAAGAGGGTTTAGAAAAGGGTTTATTCGCTAGTTCGTTAAAGGGACAGATTTCTGCTCTGTCTATTCTTTTTCACAAACGTCTGGCAGAGAACCCAGACGTCCAGGCTTTTTGTCAGGCTTTGGCTAGGATTAAGCCTGTGTTTAAAACTATTGCTCCCCCGTGGAGCTTAAACTTGGTTCTTAAAGTTCTTCAAGGTGTTCCGTTTGAACCCCTTCATTCCATTGATATTAAGCTTTTATCTTGGAAAGTTCTGTTTTTGATGGCTATTTCCTCGGCTCGGAGAGTCTCTGAGTTATCTGCCTTACATTGTGACTCTCCTTATCTGATTTTTCATTCAGACAAGGTAGTTTTGCGTACTAAACCTGGGTTTTTACCTAAGGTTGTTTCTAATAGGAATATCAATCAGGAGATTGTTGTTCCATCATTATGTCCTAACCCTTCTTCAAAGAAGGAACGTCTTTTGCATAATCTGGACGTAGTCCGTGCCCTGAAGTTCTACTTACAGGCAACTAAGGATTTTCGGCAAACTTCTTCTCTGTTTGTCGTTTATTCTGGACAGAGGAGAGGTCAAAAGGCTTCGGCCACCTCTCTCTCTTTTTGGCTTCGTAGCATAATACGTTTAGCCTATGAGACTGCTGGACAGCAGCCCCCTGAAAGAATTACAGCTCATTCCACTAGAGCTGTGGCTTCCACCTGGGCCTTTAAGAATGAGGCCTCTGTTGAACAGATTTGCAAGGCTGCAACTTGGTCTTCACTTCATACCTTTTCAAAATTTTACAAATTTGACACTTTTGCTTCGGAGGCTGTTTAAAGTTCCTGCCTTGTCCCTCCCATCATCCGTGTACTTTAGCTTTGGTATTGGTATCCCATAAGTAATGGATGACCCGTGGACTGAACACACTTAACAAGAGAAAACATAATTTATGCTTACCTGATAAATTTATTTATCTTGTAGTGTGTTCAGTCCACGGCCCGCCCTGTCTTTTTTTGAGGCAGTTCTAAATTTTAATTAAAACTCCAGTCACCACTGCACCCTATAGTTTCTCCTTTCTCGTCTTGTTTCGGTCGAATGACTGGATATGACATGTGAGGGGTGGAGCTATATAGCAGCTCTGCTTGGGTGATCCTCTTGCAACTTCCTGTTGGGAAGGAGAATATATCCCATAAGTAATGGATGACCCGTGGACTGAACACACTACAAGAGAAATAAATTTATTAGGTAAGCATAAATTATGTTTTTTTCTCTCACACATCCCTGTAAATCCAGTAAAAGCTCATGCTTTTCTGAAGTGTGTTTCAGACCTGGAGTCTTCAGGGGTAATAATGCCAGTTCGTCTTCAGGAACAAGGTTTGGGGTTTTATTCAAACCTATTCATTGTACCAAAGAAAGAAAATTTGTTCAGACCAGTTCTGGATCTGAAAATTTTGAATCGTTATGTAAGAGTACCAACTTTCAAGATGTTGACTATAAGGACTATTCTGCCTTTTGTTCAGCAAGGACATTATATGTCCACAATAGACTTGCAGGATGCATACCTTCATATTCCGATTCATCCAGAACACTATCAGTTTCTGAGATTCTCTTTTCTAGACAAGCTTTACCAATTTGTTGCTCTTCCATTTGGCCTAGCAACAGCTCCAAGAATCTTTTCAAAGGTTCTGGGTGCCCTACTATCTGTAATCAGAGAACAGGGTATTGCGGTGTTTCCTTATTTGGACAATATCTTGGTACTAGCTCAGTCTTTACATACTGCAGAATCTCACACGAATCAACTAGTGTTGTTTCTTTGGAAACATGGTTGGAGGATCAATTTACCAAAAAGTTTCTTGATTCCTCAGAAAGGGTCACCTTTTTAGGTTTCCAGATAGATTCAGTGTCCATGACTCTGTCTCTAACAGACAAGAGACGTTTAACATTGGTCGCAGCATGCCGGCACCTTCAGTCATTCCCTTCAGTGGATATGTGCATGGAAGTGTTAGGTCTCATGACTGCAGCATCGGACGCGATCCCCTTTGCTCGTTTTCATATGAGACCTCTACAGCTTTGCATGCTGAATCAATGGTGCAGGGATTATACAAACATATCACAATTAATATGCTTGAATCCCAATGTACGACACTCTCTGACATGGTGGATAGATCACCATCGTTTGTTTCAAGGGGCCTCTTTTGTTCAGCCAACCTGGACTGTGATCTCAACAGATGCGAGTCTTTCAGGTTGGGGAGCTGTTTGGGGAGCTCTGACAGCACAAGGGGTTTGGAAATCTCAAGAGGCGAGATTACCAATAAATATTTTAGAACTCCGTGCAATTCTCAGGACTCTTCAGTCTTGGCCTCTGCTAAAGAGAGAACCGTTCATTTGTTTTCAGACATACAATATCACAACCGTGGCTTATGTCAATCATCAGGGTGGGACTCACAGTCCCCAAGCTATGAAAGAAGTATCTCGGATACTTGCTTGGGCGGAATCCAGCTCCTGTCTAATCTCTGCGGTGCATATCCCAGGTGTAGACAATTGGGAGGCGGATTATCTCAGCCGCCAGACTTTACATCCAGGGGAGTGGTCTCTCCATCCAGATGTGTTTTCTCAGATTGTTCAGATGTGGGGTCTTCCAGAGATAGATCTCATGGCCTCTCATCTAAACAAGAAACTTCCCAGATACCTGTCCAGGTCCAAGGATGTTCAGGCGGAAGCAGTGGATGCACTGACACTTCCTTGGTGTTATCATCCTGCTTACATCTTCCCGCCTCTAGTTCTCCTTCCAAGAGTGATCTCCAAAATCATCATGGAACAGTCTTTTGTGTTGCTGGTGGCTCCAGCATGGCCACACAGGTTTTGTTATGCGGATCTGGTGCGAATGTCCAGTTGCCCGCCTTGGCCACTTCCGTTACGGCCGGACCTACTATCTCAAGGTCCGTTTTTCCATCAGGATCTCAAATCATTAAATTTGAAGGTATGGAAATTGAACGTTTAGTTCTAAATCATAGAGGTTTCTCTGACTCGGTGATTAATACTATGTTACAAGCTCGTAAATCTGTTGCTAGAAAGATTTATTATAGAGTTTGGAAGACTTACATTTCATGGTGTTCTCATAATTTCTCCTGACATTCTTTTAGAATTCCTAGAATTTTACAGTTCCCTCTAGGATGGTTTGGATAAGGGTTTGTCTGCAAGTTCCTTGTAAGGACAAATCTCCGCTCTTTCTGTCTTGTTTCACAGAAAGATTGCTATACTTCCTGATATTCACTGTTTTGTACAGGCTTTAGTTCGTATTAAGCCTGTCATTAAATCAATTTCTCCTCCTTGGAGTCTTAATTTGGTTCTGAAGGCGTTACAGGCTCCTCCATTTGAGCCTATGCATTCTTTGGACATTAAACTACTTTCCTGGAAAGTGTTGTTCCTTTTGGCTATCTTTTCTGCTAGAAGAGTTTCTGAGCTATCTGCTCTTTCTTGTGATTCTCCTTTTCTGATTTTTCATCAGGATAAGGCAGTTTTGCAGACTTCTTTTCAATTTTTACCTAAGGTTGTGAATTCTAACAACATTAGTAGAGAAACTGTTGCTCCTTCTTTATGTCCTAATCCTAAGAATTCTTTGGAGAGATCCTTACATTCTTTGGATGTGGTAAGAGCTTTGAAATATTATGTGGAAGCTACTAAAATTTCTATTTGTTTTATTTTCTGGTCCTAGGAAAGGTCAGAAAGCTTCTGCTATTTCCTTGGCTTCTTGGTTGAAACTTTTGATTCATCAAGCTTATTTGGAGTCGGGTCAAACCCCGCCTCAGAGAATTACAGCTCATTCTACTAGATCAGTCTCCACTTCGTGGGCTTTTAAGAATGAAGCTTCAGTTGATCAGATTTGCAAAGCAGCAACTTGGTCCTCTTTGCATACATTTACTAAATTCTACCATTTTGATGTATTTGCTTCTTCGGAAGTAGTTTTTGGTAGAAAAGTTCTTCAGGCAGCTGTTTCAGTTTGATTCTTCTGCTTTTGATTTAAGTTTTTTTCTTTCATATATGAAATAAACTTATTTTTTTGGGTTGTGGACTAATGTTTCAGCGGAATATGGCTGTTTTTATTTTTATTCCCTCCCTCTCTAGTGACTCTTGAGTGGAAGACTCAACATCTTGGGTATTGATATCCCATATGTCACTAGCTCATGGACTCTTGCCAATTACATGAAAGAAAACATAATTTATGTAAGAACTTACCTGATAAATTCATTTCTTTCATATTGGCAAGAGTCCATGAGACCCACCCTTTTTATGGTGGTTATGATTTTTTGTATAAAGCACAATTATTTCCAAATTTCCTTTGTTGATGCTTTCTACTCCTTTCTTTATCACCCCACTGCTTGGCTATTCATTAAACTGAATTGTGGGTGTGGTGAGGGGTGTATTTATAGGCATTTTGAGGTTTGGGAAACTTTGCCCCTCCTGGTAGGATTGTATATCCCATATGTCACTAGCTCATGGACTCTTGCCAATATGAAAGAAATTAATTTATCAGGTAAGTTCTTACATAAATTATGTTTTTTTTATCAAATACATTTGTAAATTTCCTTGCTGGAATTGGGGTTCATGTTTGCACTTGAGTCACATATTACCTTGGTTATGCATTTCTGTGCTGCATGTTTAGCTAGAGCTCTTGAATGTAAAGATAGGAGCTTAATATCTTCCAAGATGATGCTGTTTAGGCAATGTCACAGTTTTCTCCTCAAGCATCCAAAGCCTCAGTGGTGTCACATGCAGTGCCCTGGGGTTCCTCTCAATCTCCTGGAGGAGTTTATTTGCCCGCAGAAATTGCTGCACAAGTATCTTCAGCAGTATCTGCTTTTCCTATGCTAAAGGGAAAACACAAGAGGAAAATTTTAGATTCAAATGGTAAGATTTCTGCTCCACCTGCTACTACACAGGTTGCCCTCCCTCATAAGTCTGATGAGGAGGATACGTCGGCAGCCTCTGAGGGTGAAATCTCAGCTTCGGACAGTATAATTCCTTCATCTGTGTCAGGGTGCCAGGAATCAAACTGAGACAAGAAGTGCAAAAATAATCACACCTTTATTAATAGCAAAAAATAATAAAAAGTCCACAAGTCAAATAACAATAGCAGGAATCAAAACCAGAACTGGTAGTCAGACGAGCCGAGTCAGGAGCCAAAGCGAATAGTCAGAAGAGCCGGAATCAGGAACAAGGAGAACACCAGAGTCAGGAACAAGCCAGGGATCAGGGACCAGGAGGGACGTCAGACAGCCAGGTAATACACAGGAGCTCTCACAAACAGGTCTGAGAAAATGCAAGGGCAAAGCATACTGAACAGAGGCCCTTAATAATAAGTGATGACATCACAATTCTGAGACTGCATCCTGTCTCACAAAGATAATGTCCACCAGTCTGGCCATAAAAGGAAGTGCAGGAAATGAGCAGCATCACACAGTATGCACCAGAGTCAGGAAGAGAGGTGAGTAAAATGGCTGCCAGCAGCACATGGCAAACAGATCAGGGAAAAAACCCTGACAGTACCCTCCCCTCAACTACCCCTCCCCCGCGGGAGGACAAAAGGCTTTTTGGGGAAACAGGCATGGAAGACATGAAGGAGAGTGGGAGCATGCACATCAGAGGAGGGAACCCATAAACGCTCCTCCTGACCGTAGCCCCTCCAGTGAACCAAATACTGTACGCGGCCCCTGGACATACGAGTCAATAATGCTGCTGACCTCATACTCCTCATGGTTGTCAACAAAGATAGGGCGGGGTTGAGGCAACACAGTGGTAAACCAATTACAAACCAATGGTTTCAAGAAGGAGACATGAAAAACATTGAAGATGCGCATTGCAGGAGAAAGGTCAAGAGCGTAGGCCACAGGATTGACCCGTCGGAGTATTCGAAAAGGACGAACATAATGAGGAGACAGTTTATTGGAAGGCACACAAAGGTTCAAGTTGCGGGAGGACAGCCAAACTCTCTCACCAACCTGGTAGGAAGGCGTGGGCAGACGCCTACGATCAGCCTGGAACTTTTGGCGCTGCATAGAACAATGAAGACCAATCCTGAATCTGCACCCATGTGGAACGGAGTTGCCGGAGATGCTCCTCCAAAGCCGGAATACCCTGAGACATTAATTAATCAGGCAACAAGGATGGTTGAAACCCATAATTCGCCATGAACGGGGATAACTTGGAGGAAGCATTAATATCACTATTACGAGCAAACTCTGCCCAAGGTAACAGTTCAGACCAATTATTGTGGTGATCTGAGACATAGCAACGGAGGAACTGTTCCAGAGCTTGATTACACCGTTCCGCAGCCCCATTGGATTGAGGGTGATATGCCGAGGAGAAGGAAAGCTGGATCCCCATTTGAGCACAGAAGGAACGCCAAAATCTGGAGACAAACTGGCTACCCCGGTCTGATACTATCTTCTTGGGTAACCGATGTAAACGGAAGACCTCCCGGGCAAAAATTGAAGCAAGCTCCTGAGCGGTAGGCAACTTCTTCAAGGGAATGCAATGTGACATTTTAGAAAAACGGTCAACCACCATAAGGATAACAGTATTGCCATTTGAAACAGGGAGCTCGACAATGAAGTCCATGGATAGATGTGTCCAAGGACGCTCACCATTAGCAATAGGTTGAAGAAGACCCACAGGAAGACGTTGAGGAGTCTTATTCTGTGCACAAACTGAGCAGGAGGCAACATATGCAGCAACATCAGAACGAAGAACTGGCCACCAGAATTGTCGAGTGACAGACCAAATCATTTGGTTCTTGCCTGGGTGAAATGCGGTTTTAGGATAGTGGTAAGTGTGCAAAAGTTTAGTTCGAAGATTCTCAGGAACAAAACATGCATTGGTTTGTGCAGCCAGGATTTCCTACCCCAAGGGAGAAGTCAAATTAGTACGTATGGTAGCCAAAATATGCTCAGGAGGTATAACTGGAGTAGGTACAGACTCCTCCTTGGACAGAGGCAAAAATTGTCGAGAGAGGGCATCAGCCCTAACAATCTTACTACCAGGCAGATAGGAGACCACATAATTAAACCGAGACAAAAATAGAGCCCAGCTGGCCTGTCGGGGCGACAAACGTTTTGCTTCAGATAGATAAGTTAAATTCTTGTGGTCAGTAAGAATGAGTACTGGCACGCTAGTACACTCGAGAAGATGCCTCAATTCCTTGAGTGCAAAAGTTATGGACAGTAATTCCCTGTTGCCAATTTCATAATTGCACTCCGCTGGAGACAATTTCTTAGAGAAGAAACTACACGGATGCAAGGAACCGTCAAACGTAGGACGTTGAGACAAGAGGGAACCTACTCCAGTCTCAGACGCATCGACCTCAAGAACGAAAGGCAGGACAGGGTTAGGATGAGCCAGAACTGGAGTGGCAGCAAAGGCAGTTTTAATACTATTAAAGGCCTTAATTGCAGTAGGTGACCAATGGAGTGGATTATTCTCTTTACGGGTCATGTCTGTGATAGGTTTGACCTAGGAAGAAAAGTTTTTAATAAACTTTCTATAGTAATTGGCGAACCCCAGAAAACATTGAATAGACCCGAAGACCAACTGGGCGAGGCCACTGTAGAACTGCAGATAACTTGTCAGGATCCATGAAGAACCCTGCAACGGAGATAACATAACCTAGGAAGGTTACTTGAGTCTGATGGAACTCACATTTCTCGAGTTTACAAAACAGGCCGTTCTCACGTAGTCTGAAGAACCTGTGTAACATCAGAACGATGAGCCTCAAGTGTGGGTGAGTAAATGAGGATGTCGTCTAAGTACACCACAACACACTGTTGCAACATATCAAGTAAGACATCATTAATAAATTCCTGGAAAACAGCAGGAGCATTACATAGGCCAAAGGGCATTACAAGATACTCATAATGTCCACTCCTGGTGTTAAATGCTATTTTCCATTTGTGGCCCTTCTTGATCCTAATGAGATTGTACGCTCCTCTCAAATCAAGTTTAGTAAAGACCGTGGCTCCCTTGAGGCGGTCAAAGAGTTCCTTAATGAGCGGAATAGGGTAAGCATTCTTAATGGTAAGACGATGAAGACCCCTATAATCGATGCATGGTCTTAACTCGCAACCCTTTTTCTTCACAAAGAAGAAGCCAGCCCCTGCAGGAGAGCAGGATTTGCGGATGATACCCGCGACAGAGTATCGTCAACATACTCCTCCATAGCACAATTCTCCGCAACAGACAGAGGGTAAACCCGGCCCTGAGGAGGAATCGCTCCGGGTTGCAGGTCTATGGCACAATCGTAAGACCGGTGATGAGGCAACGTAACAGCACGCACCTTGTCAAACACGTCTAGGAACTCTCGGTACTCCTCTGGCAATTGAGATACCGAAGAAGTGCACAAGACTTTAACTGGTTTCCGAAGACAAGTGGAAATACATTGTGGAAACCACAACAAAATTTCGGACCTGCGCCAGTCGAGACTGGGATTGTACTTTTGAAGCCAGGGATAACCAAGAATAACCAGAAAATGTGGAGAGTTTATCACCTGGAACTGGAGGGCTTCAAAATGGAGAGCCCCAACAGCCATGGATAACGGAGCAGTTTCGTGAGTAACGAGTGCGGGCTGAAGGGGCCTGCCATCAATGGCCTCAATAGCAAGTGGAACGGACCGAGGCAAAACAGGAATGGAGTGCTTTGATACAAAAACACTGTCAATGAAATAGCCCGCAGCACCGGAGTCAACAAGAGCCTGGGTGACTATGGAGGAGTCCACCCAGGAAAGGACAACCGTGACCAAATGTTTCTCCTTTAGCGGTTCCGGGGACAAGGATAAACCACCCAAGGTCTGCCCCCGACAGGACCTTAGGTGTGAGCTTTTCCCAGCCGAGTAGGACAAGACTTCAAAAGGTGGCCCTGTAACCCACAATAGCGGCAGAGCCCCTCCCTCCTCCTAAAGGCCCTCTCCGGCGCGGAGAGACGTGTGAATCCCAACTGCATCAGCTCAGCAGTACCTGGTGACTCTGGACCAGGAGGCATGGGAGGAGAGGGAGGCATGGGTGGGAACGAACACGTAGGAGACAACGGAACAGGAGGCTTCCGCAAGCGCTCCTTGAAAGAGGGCCTCTCACTTAGTCTGATGTCAATTAGGATCAAAAAAGACACCAATGCCTTGAGATCCTCTGGTAAATCTCTGGCAGCAACTTCTTCCTTAATCGCATCAAAGAGCCCATGAAAGAAGGCGGCAACAAGGGCTTCATTGTTCCAAACTACCTCTGCGGCAAGCGTACGGAACTCAATGGCATACTGAGCAACAGATCTTGTACCTTGCTGAATGGACATGAGTTGTTTAGCAGCAGAGGAGGAGCGAGCTGGAACATCAAATACCCTTTGAAAGGAGGCCACAAATTCAGGGTAATTTGAAATCACAGGTTTATTAGTCTCCCACAAGGGATTAGCCCAGACAAGAGCTGTGTCAGAGAGTAACAAGATGAGAAATCCCACCTTAGCTCTGTCAGAGGGAAAACGCCTGAGGTAACATCTCAAAGTAAATGCCCACCTGGTTCAAAAACCATCTGTACTGATTAGGATAGCCTCCATATCGCTGAGGTAGAGGTGCAGAACCGGACATGCTCCTGGTAGGACTAGGTGCAGCAGCGGAAACAGGAGCAGCCATAACATGCGGGACACTTTGGTCCAAATGTGCACTGCGAGTCAGCAGGGTTTGCAGGGATAGTGCAAATTGATCCAAACGGTGATCCTGTTCATCCATCCTGGAAATTATGGCAGGTAAAGGTGGATTATTAGCACCATCAGGATTCATGGCCCTTGCGTAATGTCAGGGTGCCAGGAATCAGACTGAGACAAGAAGTGCAAAAATAATCACACCTTTATTAATAGCAAAAAATAATAAAAAGTCCACAAGTCAAATAACAAGCCAGGAATCAAAACCAGAACTGGTAGTCAGACGAGCCGAGTCAGGAGCCAAAGTGAATAGTCAGACGAACCGGAATCAGGACCAAGGAGGACAGCAGAGTCAGGAACAAGCCAGGGATCAGGAACCAGGAGGGACGTCAGACAGCCAGGTAATACACATGAGCTCTCACAAACAGGTCTGAGACAACACAATGGCAAAGCATACTGAACAGAGGCCCTTTAAATAATAAGTGATGACCTCACAATTCTGAGACTGCATCCTGTCTCACACGGCTGATGTACACCAGTCTGGCCATAAAAGGAAGTGCAGGAAATGAGCAGCATCACACAGTATGCACCAGAGTCAGGAAGAGAGGTGAGTAAAATGGCTGCCAGCAGCACATGGCAAACATATCAGGGAAATAACCCTGACAATCTGATGCGGAAGTGGTAACCTTCAAGTTAGTTTGAACACTTTTCTTGTATTGTTAAAGGAGATTTTGGCTACTTTGGACGACTCTGATACTCCTGTCATTGTCAACCCTAAGAAATCTAGTAAACTTAATAAATACTATGGATGTTCCTCCCACTGTAGTAGTGTTTCCTGTTCCAAACCGTTATACAGAGATTATTTCACAGGAATGGGAGAAGCCAGGGATTCCTTTTTACCTGTCTCCTGTCTTTAAAAAGATGTTTTCTGTCGCTGTCTCCTTTAATGATTCTTGGCGCATGGTGCCTAAAGTAGAAGGAGCCATTTCTACTCTGGCTAAAAGGACTACTATCCCTATAGAGGATAGCTATTCTTTTGAGGATCCAATGGACAAAAAGCTGGAGGCTTCTTTGAAGAAGATATACAGTTCTGATCATAAGTTTACATACCCTGGGAGAATTTATGATTTCTTGACCATTTTTCAGAGAATATGAATAACACAAAAACTTTTCTTTCACTCATGGTTAGTGTTTGGCTGAAGCCATTTATTATCAATCAACTGTGTTTACTCTTTTTAAATCATAATGACAACAGAAACTACCCAAATGACCCTGATCAAAAGTTTACATACCCTGGTGATTGTGGCCTGATAACACAAGTTGACACAAAGGGGTTTGAATGGCTATTAAAGGTAACCATCTTTCATCCAGTGCGGCACTGACGTTTCTGGATTCTGAGTCATGAGGAAAGCAAAAGAATTGTCAAACAATCTGCGGGAAAAGGTAGTTGAACTGTATAAAACAGGAGAGGGATATAAACATATATCCAAGGAATTGAGAAGGCCAATCAGCAGGGTTCAAACTCTAATCAAGAAGTGGAAAATAATGGGTTCTGTTGAAACCAAACCATGGTCAGGTAGACCAAATTAAAATTTCAGCCACAACTGCCAGGAAAATTGTTCGGGATGCAAAGAAAACCCCACAAATAACAGGACTCTCTGAAAACATGTGGTGTGGCTGTTTCAAGATGCACAATAAGGAGGCACTTGAAGAAAGATGGGCTGGATGGTTGAGTCGCTAGAAGAAAGCCATTACTACGCAAATGCCACAAAGTATCCTGCATACAATATGCCAAACAGCACAGAGACAGGCCTCAAACCTTCTGGCACGAAGTCATTTGGAGTGATGAGACCAAAATTGAGCTTTTTGACCACAACTATAAATGCTACATTTGGAGAGGAGTCAACAAGGCCTATGATGAAAGGTACATCATTGCTACTGTGAAACACGGAGGTGGATCGCTGATGTTTTGGGGATGTGTGAGCTACAAAGGCACAGGAAATTTGGTCAGAATTGATGGCAAGATGAATGCAGTATGTTATTAAAAAATACTAGAGGAAAATGTGCATTAATCAGCCCGGAAGCTGCGCATGGGACGTACTTGGACATTCCAACATGGCAATGATCCTAAACACAAGGCCAAGTCAACCTGTCATTGGCTACTGCAGAATAAAGTGTCAAGTGCGGCACTTATTGGTACGACGCCTTGTCTCATTCACTTCAGGTAGAGATGCCTTTGGAGGAGATCCAAGACAGGATTAAGGCTTTCAAGCTAGCCAACTCCTTTATTCTGATGCTACCATGCAAATTATTAAACTGGGAGCCAAGATATCTGGCTTTGCTGCGCTAGCCCGCAGGGCATTGTGACTAAAATCTTGGTCAGATGATGTTTCCTCCAAGTCCAAGCTGCTGGCGCTTCCTTACAAGGGTAAGATCTTGTTTGGACCTGGTGTTGCAGAAAAAAATTCTGATATTACGGGTGGAAAAGGGTCTTTTCTACCACAAGACAAGAAGAATAGACCTAAAGGACATCAGTGATGTTCGTCCGTTTCATAACTTCAAAGGAAAGTCTTCTTCTTCCAAACAGAAACAGTCCAAGTCTTCCTGGATACCCAATCAGTCTTGGAATAAGGGGAAGCAATCAAAGAAACCCTCAGCTGAGTCTAAATCAGCATGAAGGGTTTTCCCCTGATCCGGGATTGGATCAAGTGGGGGCAGACATTTTCTGTTTTATTAAGCATGAATACAAGATGTCCCAGATTCCTGGGCTGTGAACATAGTATCTCAGGTTTACAAAACTTTTCCTCCCAGGGGCAGGTTCCAACTTTCAAGGTTAACTGCAGACCAGATAAAGAGAGGCATTCTTGAACTGCGTTTGGGACCTTTCTTCCGTGGGAGTGATAGTATCTTCATGTTCAGGGATCATCACAAGTTCTTCAGATTCGCCTTTCTAGACAAACTGTGGCTTTCTGTTTGGCCTTGCCACAGCTCCCAAAATTTTCTCAAAGGTTCTGGTGGCTCTCTTGGCAGTGTTTAGGTCTCAGGGAATTGCAGGGACGCCCTACCTGGAGGACATATTTGTTCAGGCGCCATCTTTTCAACAAACTCTCATACAGAGATCTTGTTGTCATTTCTACATTCCCACAAATGGAGAGAATCTGGAGAGTTCCCTTGTTCCAGCTTCAAGGGTAGTTTTCTTAGGGACCATAATAGATTCCCTATATATGAATATTTTTCTGACAGAGGTCAGAAAATCCAAAATTCTTTCCTTTTGCCTCCCTCTGCAGTCTGCTGTTTGGCCAACAGTAACTCAATATACAGTATGGAGGTAATTGGCCTGATGGTTTCTTCAATGGACATCATTCCCTTTGCTTTATTCCATTTGAGAGCTCTGCAGTTATGCATGCTCAGGCAATGGAATGGGGACAATTCGGATCAGTCTCAGAGGATGGTTTTAGATCAGTTGACAAGAGACTCTCTCCAGTGGTGGTTTTCTCAGGAGCTTCTGTCTCAGGGCACATGCTTCCGGAGACCTTCCTGGGCGATTGTGACCACGGACACCAGCCTGCTGGGCTGGGGAGCAATATGAGACTCGTTAAAGGCACAGGGACTATGGACTCGGGAGGAGTCTGCTCTCCCCATAAACATCTTAGAGTTGAGAGCGATTTACAATGCTCTGATGGCTTGGCCTCAGTTGCCCTTAGCTCGGTTTATCAGGTTCCAGTCGGACAATATCACCTCAGTGGCTTACATTAACTACCAGGGAGGAACTTGGAAGTGGCTCAGATTGTTCATTGGGCAGAAACTCACAATTGCTGTCAATCTGCCATCCACATTCCAGGAGTGGACATCTGGGAAGTGGATTTCCTGAGCAGACAGACAGGGAAGTGGGATCTCCATCCGGAGGTGTTTTCCAGGTTACCCTCAAATGCGGGGTGCCGGAGTTGGATATGATTGCATCTCGGCAGAACGCCAAGCTTCCAAGGTACGGTTCTAGGTCAAGAGATCCGCAGACCTCCCAGATAGATGCTGTGGCGGTTCCTTGGGATTTCAGTCTGGCATATTTGTTTCCTCCATTTGCTCTCCTTCCACAAGTCATTGCTCGTATCAAACAGGAGAGAGCATCGGTATTAGCTAATAGCTCCTTGTCAGGGTACCAGGAATCAGACTGAGATGTGAAGTGCAAAAATAATCACACCTTTATTAATAACAAATAATAATAAAAAGTCCACAAGACAAATGACAAGCCAGGAGTCAAAGCCAGAGCTGGTAGTCTGACAAGCCGAGTCAAAAGGCAAGCGAGTAGTCAGATGAGCTGGGATCAGGAACTAGGAAAACAGCAGAGTTAGGAACAAGCCAGTGATCAGGAACCGGAAGGGACATCAGAAAAGCCAGGTAATACACAGGAACTAACAAACAAGTCTGACAATGCAAGGGTAAAAGCATACTGAACAGATGCCCTTTAAATAATAAGTGTGACATAATCCTGGGACTGCAACCTGTCTCACACTGATTATGTTCACAATTTTGGCCGCCCAGATGAGAGCAGCGTTACACACTCTGCATCAGATTTAGTGAGAGAGGTAAGTAAAATGGCAGCCAGCAGCACATAGCAAACAAAGCAGGGTGAAGCCCTGACAGTACCTTCCCCTCAATGACTCCTTCCCTGTTGGAGGACAAAAGGCTTTTTGGGGAAACGACATGGAAGGCATGGAGGAGGACGGGCGCATGAACATCAGAGAGGGGAACCCATGAACACTCCTCCGGACAGTAAACCCCTCCAGTGAACCAAATACTGTATGCGATCCCTGGACATACGATAGTCAATAATGCTGCTAACCTCATATTCTTCATGGTTATCAACTGAGATAGGACGGGGACGAGGCAACACAGTGGTAAACCAACTACAAACCAATGGTTTAAAGAGGGAGACATGAAAAACATTGGAGATGTTAATTCCAGGAGCAAGGTCAAGAGCATATGGCAACAGGATTGACCCATCTGAGTATTCGAAAACATAACGGGGAGCCAGTTTATTGGAAGGCACATGAAGGTTCAAGTTGTGGGAGGACAGCCAAACCCTCTCATCAACCTGGTAGAAAGGTGCGGGCAGACACCTGCGATCAGAGAGAAAATTATCAAAGCGCCAATAGGACAAAGGCCGGGTCTAGGTTTAAAAATATGTCGTTTAATATTACAATAAATGTTTAAAATACAATAAAATATACCTAGAGTACAATAAAAAATATAATCAAGGATCCAAGATTTTACAATATGTGGCAACAATAAAAACAAATGTAACAAACCTTGACAAGATCAGTGCTTTGGACTGTCTAAAACATAATCTGTGTATTGGCAATATGTCTGCTAAAGGGTATACCCGTAGTAGGGGTGGCTGTCTGAGATGATTCACAGTGCTAAAAAGTGTCTCAAATTGACAGTGCTAATAGGTGTCTCCAAATAAATGTGAAAAAATAGTGCAAACAATGTCGCGAACAATGTTAATAAAAGAACATGTTGATAAAACGTAGTGGATAAAAAACAGTTGTGGATAAAAAACAGTATGACAATCAGTTGAAATTCAACAATATACAAATTGTGTGGTGTAATCAAACAATAGGTGATTCTTGTGTACTCCAAAAGAAAATTATAACATGATGGCAAACTCCAAAAAATGATTAAAATAATGAAAAATGAAAAAAGAAAGAAAAATTCCTGAAAACAGTGAACAGTTCAACAACAATAAGGAATGTCAGAATTGAAAAAATGTACTTGTGTGTCCCAAACAAATGCAGTAGTTTTCCCAGTGTTATTTCCTAGTGTAGTCTCTCCCAAGTGTGCGGTGCAGATAGGACTCCTAAGTGTAGACCCAATCGGTTAGTTCAGTGTTCTGCCATATTGATCCTGTCTGTAAAAACAAGAGCAATAATAGTGCAGACGTTTTCAAAAATATCTACCTATCAGAGTATTACTTACCAGTCGACGCGTTTCGGTCATGCATTGACCTTTATCAAGACTGGTTTTTGCTAATTCCTTGTGTCTTTTTATACCTTTGTCTAATTATTGATTTTCGTACTACCGGAAGTGCAGTTTCCCACTTCCGGTTTCGGGTGGCAATAGTTAGTTGGTATCGTTATAAGAAAGAGCTTATCTATTAATCTATTTGCCGTTAGTTTATTTAGAATGGGGATAAAGTTTTGTGTCCTAAATACATGCAATTAAGTGTATTTCTTACTTTCCTCTGATTCCCGATTTTCTAGTGCTCTGATTGGTCGGATTTATTGTGATTTCCGACTTTCTAGGTATCTGATTGGTCAGAATTGGGGCGTTTTCCCTATACTTCTTGCTATTGGTGGTTTGTGTAAAACTTGTGAATAGACTCTCACAGCCTATTATATGTGAAGGTGTGTATTATATCCGTCTTCCTATTGGTCCCTGTATATTAGTGTATTAATAGTATGGTAACGATTTCTATACTATTTTAAATAGATATTGGTTGAAAATGTCCCTTTCTGCTCCGGTTTAGGTGGCTGTAAAATGGTGTGGAGACTGTTTGTAACAACCACCATTATGAGTCAAATTAAAAATTAAAAATAAAAATAATAATAAACGTGGAAGTGAGGATTAGGCAATAAAAGTATCAATATTTACATATTTATATATTATAACGAATACGATTTTGTTTTGTGCATTCTTCGCTTTTCGTAATGTTTAAATCTTATGCTGTATTAAACATATTATAAGGTACAGTGACACATCTATAATATATATATTTCCAATATTATTTCAATAGACCCGTACTTTATTGATCACAAATCTGTTCTAGATAGAGGGGATCATTAGCGCTTTTATTAATTAATCCTCAGTGGTATAATACTAATTGCTGTTCTTAAACAGTATTAAAATTCTTTCTGATTATCCAGCTGTATTTATTTTCGAGGAATGGGTTAATGATTTTTTTCTAGTAGCTGGGTGTTTTGTCTCTTATTTATAAGTGCTCCTATTGTGTTATTCTGTTCCCGAATAAAACAATTCCTTTATATTCTTTTATTGATTTTTGGAGGGCTAATCGTAGGGGCCACTGGCTTAAAAAATTAAAACAACTTATCTGGTGATCTCTATGTTGATTCTTTATTTCTTTTTAGATTAATCAAACTGGAGAGTATATGAACATAGACTATATTCATTAACGCTAAAATATTCCAATGTACTCGAGATTTTTGTGGATGAGATCATGTCCCATCTATAGTTTTATTACATATTAGAATATGTGAATGTTCTCAAATGTAAGTGTGAATCTTATAGGTGTCCTCATGTGTAAGTGTGAAATACTATAATTTATGTGCAAATCTTTCTCCCTCTATATACCATCTCTAAACCTGTTTCTAAAACTGTCTATCTAGCCCCAAAAGTGGAAACCAGTTGAATATATCAGATTGCTAACCTAAAAACGGTCCATATAAAAGGACCAGTTCACCGTGTCAATGTCGACCATCACACTTACACATGAGGACACCTATAAGATTCACACTTACATTTGAGAACATTCACATATTCTAATATGTAATAAAACTATAGATGGGACATGATCTCATCCACAAAAATCTCGAGTACATTGGAATATTTTAGCGTTAATGAATATAGTCTATGTTCATATACTCTCCAGTTTGATTAATCTAAAAAGAAATAAAGAATCAACATAGAGATCACCAGATAAGTTGTTTTAATTTTTTAAGCCAGTGGCCCCTACGATTAGCCCTCCAAAAATCAATAAAAGAATATAAAGGAATTGTTTTATTCGGGAACAGAATAACACAATAGGAGCACTTATAAATAAGAGACAAAACACCCAGCTACTAGAAAAAAATCATTAACCCATTCCTCGAAAATAAATACAGCTGGATAATCAGAAAGAATTTTAATACTGTTTAAGAACAGCAATTAGTATTATACCACTGAGGATTAATTAATAAAAGCGCTAATGATCCCCTCTATCTAGAACAGATTTGTGATCAATAAAGTACGGGTCTATTGAAATAATATTGGAAATATATATATTATAGATGTGTCACTGTACCTTATAATATGTTTAATACAGCATAAGATTTAAACATTACGAAAAGCGAAGAATGCACAAAACAAAATCGTATTCGTTATAATATATAAATATGTAAATATTGATACTTTTATTGCCTAATCCTCACTTCCACGTTTATTATTATTATTTTTATTTTTAATTTTTAATTTGACTCATAATGGTGGTTGTTACAAACAGTCTCCACACCATTTTACAGCCACCTAAACCGGAGCAGAAAGGGACATTTTCAACCAATATCTATTTAAAATAGTATAGAAATCGTTACCATACTATTAATACACTAATATACAGGGACCAATAGGAAGACGGATATAATACACACCTTCACATATAATAGGCTGTGAGAGTCTATTCACAAGTTTTACACAAACCACCAATAGCAAGAAGTATAGGGAAAACGCCCCAATTCTGACCAATCAGATACCTAGAAAGTCGGAAATCACAATAAATCCGACCAATCAGAGCACTAGAAAATCGGGAATCAGAGGAAAGTAAGAAATACACTTAATTGCATGTATTTAGGACACAAAACTTTATCCCCATTCTAAATAAACTAACGGCAAATAGATTAATAGATAAGCTCTTTCTTATAACGATACCAACTAACTATTGCCACCCGAAACCGGAAGTGGGAAACTGCACTTCCGGTAGTACGAAAATCAATAATTAGACAAAGGTATAAAAAGACACAAGGAATTAGCAAAAACCAGTCTTGATAAAGGTCAATGCATGACCGAAACGCGTCGACTGGTAAGTAATACTCTGATAGGTAGATATTTTTGAAAACGTCTGCACTATTATTGCTCTTGTTTTTACAGACAGGATCAATATGGCAGAACACTGAACTAACCGATTGGGTCTACACTTAGGAGTCCTATCTGCACCGCACACTTGGGAGAGACTACACTAGGAAATAACACTGGGAAAACTACTGCATTTGTTTGGGACACACAAGTACATTTTTTCAATTCTGACATTCCTTATTGTTGTTGAACTGTTCACTGTTTTCAGGAATTTTTCTTTCTTTTTTCATTTTTCATTATTTTAATCATTTTTTGGAGTTTGCCATCATGTTATAATTTTCTTTTGGAGTACACAAGAATCACCTATTGTTTGATTACACCACACAATTTGTATATTGTTGAATTTCAACTGATTGTCATACTGTTTTTTATCCACAACTGTTTTTTATCCACTACGTTTTATCAACATGTTCTTTTATTAACATTGTTCGCGACATTGTTTGCACTATTTTTTCACATTTATTTGGAGACACCTATTAGCAATGTCAATTTGAGACACTTTTTAGCACTGTGAATCATCTCAGACAGCCACCCCTACTACGGGTATACCCTTTAGCAGACATATTGCCAATACACAGATTATGTTTTAGACAGTCCAAAGCACTGATCTTGTCAAGGTTTGTTACATTTGTTTTTATTGTTGCCACATATTGTAAAATCTTGGATCCTTGATTATATTTTTTATTGTACTCTAGGTATATTTTATTGTATTTTAAACATTTATTGTAATATTAAACGACATATTTTTAAACCTAGACCCGGCCTTTGTCCTATTGGCGCTTTGATAATTTTCTCTCTGATTATCCACCTTTCTGACCGCTAGGGGTCAATTTATTAAAGCTAGGGTCCCTCTAGCACTAGGCGCTCAGTGTCAACCCCAAATCACCAGACACCTGCGATCAGCCTGTAATTATTGGCGCTGCCAGAACTTTCCTAAGCATATCAGTCTGATCCTGACTTCACAGTACAGTCCAGCCCTGAAATACCAGGCAATCCCTCTCTGAACGAGAGAAACAGCAAAACTCCAGATGTATGTTTCGGCCTATTGTGGGCCTCGTCAGTGAGGTGCAGCTATATCCCTCTAGGCACACTGAGTTTCTCTTGTTCAGAGAGGGATTGCCTGGTATTTCGGGGCTGGACTGTACTGTGAAGTCAGGATCAGACTGATATGCTTCTGGAAAGTTCTTCTCTGTAAAAGGCACATGTTGAGCAAAAAGAGGCTGCTTCTTGGGTGGTAACTAGCCATAGAACAAGCTATTATGCTATTGTTCGTTCCCCGGTTGAGCGCTTCTCTCTTTTTATGTATGCAAATTATGACACTTAGGGAAGTCTCCCTAAGTGTGATGCAGGAACCCAGATGTGGACCCGATGCTCAGTGTGCCTAGAGGGATATGGCTGCACCTCACTGACAAGGCCTACAATAGGCCGAAATGTACATCTGGGGTTTTGCTGTTTCTCTTGTTCAGAGAGGGATTGCCTGGTATTTCGGGGCTGGACTGTACTGTGAAATCAGGATCAGACTGATATGCTTCTTGAAAGTTCTTCTCTGTGAAAGGCACATGTTGAGCAAAAAAAGGCTGCTTCTTGGGTGGTAACTAGTTATAGAACAAGCTATTATGCTATTGTCCGTTCCCAGGTTGAGCACTTCTCTCTTTTTATGAATCCTAAATCTGCACCTACGTGGAACGGAGTTGCCGAAGATGCTCCTCCAAAGCCGGAATACCCTGAGACATGAATGAATCGGGCTACAAGGATGGTTGAAACCCATAATTCGCCATGAACGGGGATAACTGGGAGGAAATATTTATAGCACTATTACAAGCAAACTCTGCCCAAGGTAACAGTTCAGACTAATTATTGTGGTGATCTGAGACATAGCAACGGAGGAACTGTTCCAGAGCTTGATTGTGCCATTCCGCAGCCCCATTGGATTGAGGGTGATATGCAGAGGAGAAGGAAAGCTGGATCCCCATTTGAGCACAAAAGGAGCACCAAAATCTGTAGACAAACTGGCTACCCCGGTCCAAGACTATCTCCTTGGGTAACCCATGTTAACGGAAGATCTCCCAGGCAAAAATTGAAGCAAGCTCCTGAGCTGTAGGTAGCTTCTTCAAGGGAATGCAATGTGACATTTTAGAAAAACACCATTAGGATAACAGTTCAACAATGTAGTCCATGGAAAGATGTGTCCAAGGACGCTCACCATTAGCAATTGGTTGAAGAAGACCCACAGGAAGACATTGAGGAATCTTGTTCTGTGTACAGACTGAGCAAGAGGCAACATACAAAGATCTGGCCACCAGAATTGTGACATACCAAATTATTTGGTTCTTGCCCGGGTGACCTGCTGCTTTAGGATAGTGGTAAGTGTGCAATAGTTTAGTTCGAAGATTCTCAGTTACAAAGCAATTATCACTAGTTTTCTCAGGAGGTGCATTGGTTTGTGCATCCAGGATCTCCTCCCCCAAGGGAGAAGTCAAATTAGTATGTATGGTGGCCAAAATATGGTCAGGAGGTATAACTGGAGTAAGTACAGACTCCTCCTTGAACAGAGGCGAAAATTGTCTAAAGAGGGCATCAGCCCTAACATTCTTACTATCAGGCAGGTAGGAGACCACATAATTAAACCGAGACAAAAATAGCGCCCATCTGGCCTGTCGCGGCGACAAACGTTTTGCTTTGGATAGATACGTTAAATTTTTGTGGTCTGTAAGTATGAGCACTGGTACGCTAGTACCTTCGAGAAGATGCCTCCATTCCTTGAGTGCCAAAATTATGGCCAGTAATTCCCTGTCGCCAATTTCATAATTGCACTCTGCTGGAGACAATTTTTTAGAGAAGAAACCGCACGGATGCAAGGTACCATCAGGTATAGGACATTTATTCAAAAGGGCACCTACACCAGTCTCAAACGCATCAACATTAAGAACGAAAGGCAGGACAGGGTTAGGAGGAGCCAGAACTGGAGCGGCAGTAAAGGCAGTCTTAAGACACTGAAAGGCCTTAATGGCAGTAGGTGACCAATGGAGTGGATCATTCTCTTTACCAGTCATGTCTGTGATAGGTTTGACCTAGGAAGAAAAGTTTTTAATAAACTTTCTATAGTATTTGGTGAAGCCCAAAAAACATTGAATAGACCAAAGACCAACTGGGTGAGGCTACTGCAGAACTGCAGACAACTTGTCAGGATTCATGCAGAACCCTGCAACGGAGTTTACATAACATAAGGAAGCTTACTTGAGTCTGATGTAACTCACAGGCCGTTCTCACGTAGTCTCAAGTGTGGGTGAGTGTATGAGGATGTTGTCAAAGTACACCACAACACACTGTTGCAACATATCTCGTAGGACATAATTAATAAGTTCCTGGAAAACAGCAGGAGCATTACATAGGCCAAAGAGCATTACAAGATATTCATAATGCCCGCTCCTTGTGTTAAATGCTGTTTTCCATTTGTGGCCCTCCTTGATCCTAACAAGATTGTACGTTCCTCTCAAATCAAGTTTAGAAAAGACCATAGCTCCCTTGAGGCGGTCAAAGAGTTCCATAATGAGTGGAATAGGGTAAGCATTCTTAATGGTAAGACGATTAAGACCCCTATAATCGATGCATGGTCTTAACTCGCCACCCCTTTTTTTTCACAAAGAGGAAGCCCTCCCCTGCAGGAGAGCCCCCGCAACATAGCTTCGGCAACATACTCCTCCATTAAGACCGGTGAGGAGGAAACGTACCAGCACACACCTTGTCAATAACGTCTAGGAACTCTCCATACTCCTTGAGATATCGAAGAAGAAGACTTTGACTGGTTTCTGAAGACAGGTGGAAATATATTGCTGAGACCATGACAAAATTTCAGACCTGCGCCAGTCAAGACTGGGATTGTGCTTTTGGAGCCAGGGATAACCCAGAACAACCGGGAAATGCGAAGAGTTTATCACTGGAACTGGAGAGTTTCAAAATGGAGAGCCCCAACATCCATGGAAAATGGAACGGTTACATGAGTTACAAGTGCGGACTGAAAGGGCCTGCCATCAATGGCCTCAATAGCAAGCGGAACGGACCGAGGCAATACAGGAATGTAGTGCTTTGATACAAAAGTACTGTCAATGAATTAGCCCACAGCACTGGAGTCAACAAGAGCCTGGGTGACTATGGAGGAGTCCACCCAGGAAAGGACAGCTGTGACCAAATGTTTCTCCTTTAGTGGTTCCACGGACGAGGATAAACCACCGCCGGCAGGACCTTAGGTGTGAGCTTTTCCCGGCCGTGTAGGACAAGACTTTAAAAGGTGGCCCTGTAACCCACAATAGAGGCATAGCCCTTCCCTCCTCCTAACGGCCCTCTCCACCGTGGACAGAGATGCGTGAATCCCAACTGCATCGGCTCAGCAGTACCTGGTGACTCTAGACCAGGAGGCATGGGAGGAGAGGGTCACATGGGTGGGATCTAACACATAGGAGACAACGTGACAGAAGTCTTCCGCAAGCGCTCCTTGAAAGAGGGCCTCTCTCTGAGTCTGGTGTCAGGTTTAAAAAAGACACTGATGCCTTGAGATCCTATGGTAAATCTCTGGCAGCAAATTTGTCTTTAATCACATCAGAGAGCCCATTAAATAAGGCGGCAACAAGGGCTTCATTGTTCCAACCTACCTCTGCGGCAAGCGTACAGAACTCAATGGCATACTGAGAAACAGATCTCGTACCTTGCTGAATATACATGAGTCATTTAGCAGCAGAGGGGGAGCAAACCGGAACATTAAAAACCCTTCGAAAGGAGGCCACAAATTCAGGGTAATTTGAAATCACAGGTTTATTAGTCTCCCACAAGGGATTAGCCCGAGCAAGAGCTGTGTCAGAGAGTAAAGAGATGAGAAATCCCACCTTAGCTCTGTCAGAGGAAAACACCTTAGTTAACATCTCAAACCACCTGGTTCAAAAACCCTCTGCACTGATTAGGATTGCCTCCATATTGCTGAGGTAGACATACTCCTGGTAGGACTAGGTGCAGCAGTGCAAACAGGAGCAGCCATAACTTTTGGGACACTCTGATCCAAATGTGCAATACGAGTCAGAAGGGTTTGCAGGCCTAGTGCAAATTGATCCAAGGGGTGATCCTGTTCATCCATCCTGGAAATGATGGTGGGAAAAGGTGGATTATTAGCACCGTCAGGATTCATGGCCATTGCCTAATGTCAGGGTACCAGGAATCAGACTGAGACGTGAAGTGCAAAAATAATCACACCTTTATTAATAACAAAAAATAATAAAAAGTCCACAAGCCAAATGACAAGCCAGGAGTCAAAGCCAGAGCTGGTAGTCAGACGAGCCGAGTCAAGAGCCAAAGCGGGTAGTCAGACAAGCCAGGATCAGGAACTAATAAAACAGCAGAGTCAGGAACAAGCCAGGGATCAGGAACCAGAAGGGATGTCAGACAAGCCAGGTAATATACAGGAACTGGAACACAGGAACTGACAAACAAGTCTAAGACAACGCAAGGGCAAAAGCATACTGAACAGAGGCCCTTTAAATAATAAATGTGACAACATAATTGTGGGACTGCAACCTGTCTCACGCTGATTATGTTCACCAGTTTGGCCTTAAGAGGGTGCCCAGATAAGAGAGCAGCGTTACACACTCTGCATCAGATTAAGTGAGAGAGGTAGGTAAAATGGCAGCCAGCTGCAAATAGCAAACAAAGCAGGGAGAAACCCTGACACTCCTGCATGGCCTTGCAGGTTCTGGTATGTTGACCTAGTGAAGATGTCATCTCTTCCACCTTGGAGGTTGACTTTGAGGAAGGACCTTCTAACTCAGGGTCCATTCCTTCATCCAAATCTTGTTTCTCTGAAGCTGACTCCTTGGAGATTGAACTCTTAGTTCTGTCTAAGCGTGGTTTTTCTGAGTCGGTCATTGAGCCTGTTACTATAAAGATTTACCATAAGGTATGGCGTAAATACCTTTATTGGTGTGAATCCAAAGGCTACTCTTGGAATAGTGTCTGGAGAAGGGATTGTTACTGCAGAAATCTGACTCTTCAGAGAACAGACTATTTTTTTTGTTACACAAGCATCTGGCGGATGTGCCAGATGTTCAGTCTTTTTGTCAGGCCCTGGTCCGAATCAGGCCTGTGTTTAAAGGGATACTGAACCCAAATTTTTTTCTTTCATTATTCAGATAGATCATGCAATTTTAAGCAACTTTCTAATTTACTCCTATTATCAATTTGTCTTCATTCTCTTGCTATCTTTATTTGAAAAAGAAAGTTCAGAACCCTGGACAGCACTTGTTTATTGGTGGATGAATTTATGCACCAATCAGCAAGAACAACCCAGGTTGTTCATCAAAAATGGGCCGGCATCTAAAATTACATTCTTACTTTTCAAATAAAAATACCAAGAGAATGAAGGACATTTGATAATAGGAGTAAATTAGAAAGTTGCTTAAGTTGCATGCTCTATCTGAATCACAAAAGAAAAAATTTGGGTTCAGTGTCCATTTAAGTCTGTTGCTCCCTCCTTGGAGCCTTAACCTTGTTCTTAAAGTTTTGCAGCAGGCTCCGTTTGAGCCATTGCACTCCATAGATATTAAGTTGTTATCTTGGAAGGTTTTCTTTTCACTATCTCTTCTGCTCGTAGAGTCTCGGAACTCTCGGCTTTGCAGTGTGATTCGCCTTATCTTATCTTTCATGCTGATAAGGCGGTTCTTCATACTAAGTTGGGTTTTCTAACTAAAGTGTTTTTTGATAGAAATATTAATCAGGAAATTGTTGTTCCTTCTCTATGTCCTAATCCTTCTTCTCGTAAGAAACGTTTGTTGCACAACCTGGATGTTGTGCATGCTCTAAAATTCTACCTACAGGCGACTAAGGATTTTTGCCAGTCCTCTGCCCTGTTTGTTTGTTTCTCTGGAAAGCGTAAAGGTCAGAAAGCTACTGCTTCTTCTCTTTCTCTCTGGTTGAGAAGTATAATTCGTTTTGCTTATGAGACTGCTGGTCAGCAGCCTCCTAAGATAATTACGGCTCATTCTACGAGGGCTGTCTCCTCTTCTTGGGCTTTCAAAAATGAAGCTTCTGTGGACAGATTTGCAAGGCTGAAACTTGGACCTCTGTATACTTTTTCCAAATTTGGTCCTTTTGCCTCGGCTGAGGCTTCTTTTGGGATAAAGGTTCTTTAAGCGGTGGTGCCTTCTGTTTAGGTCTGCCTGTCTTGTTTTCCCTCCCTAGTCATTTGTGTCCTCTAGCTTGGGTATTGGTTCAAACTAGTAATTGATGACGACATGGACTCTCCATATCTTAGGAAAGAAAACAAAATGTATGCTTACCTGATAAATTTATTTATCTCTGGATATGGAGAGTCCACAACCCCACCCTTAATTTAAGACAGTTCTTTTATAATCAAACCTCAGGCACCAATACACTTTTGTGTTATTCCTTTTTCATTTTCCTTTCGGTTGGAATGACTGCGAATTGTGGCTAGGAAGTGACACTTAACAGCACTGCTGTGGTTATCTTTGCCTCCTCCTGCTGGCCAGGAGTGATATTTCCACTAGTAATTGATGACGTTGTAATTGATGACGTTCCATATCCGGAAAGAAAGAAATGTATCAGGTAAGCATAAATTTTGTTTTTGCTTTTGGTTTGTATGTCTGAATGTTTTTGGAAAGGTAGATGTATATTGTTAATTGTAGGTCTTTCTGTTACAACCTTAAGAAAGCCAAGTGCCTTAAAGTGATGGTAAATTCGCCTCACTAACTTTTAATACATTGAAATTTGAAACCTCTAGTTATGTTAAGCATATTGATATGCTTATTTTATTTCAAATCTAATTCAACTTCAATAAAACATAGTTTTTGTGAGGCTTTGTTACAGATTTTCTTATTCTGGGATTTGACCAGCAGCTCTTTCAGCCAATCGCAGCCTCTCACCATACTCCATATGTAATTTACTGAGAGCATGCTCCCGTGCTTGTAACTAAAATCATACTCACAGCTCACTACACTATTTGCGTAGCTCAAACAGTGAGGAACCCTATACTCAAAGCATTAACTAATCTTACATTCAATTTATGCTAGTGAAGATCATCTTCATAAACTTAATGCCACCATTTCTAAGCAATCATCTGGGGTTGCCGTATATTTCATGGCTGATCTGTCCTTTTTAGGTGGGATTAGACTGATTTGCTTCAGGAAAGATCTATGTGAAAGGCACAGGGCTAAAAGAGACTGCTCCTAGGTGGTGACCCACCAAAGAACAAGTCCTAGTTTATAGCTTTTCTCTCTTTGTCAATTTTTCTTTGTCAATTTACGCCATACCTTATGGTTAACCACAATTCTTTAAGAGGATAGTACCTCTTTCAAAAACCCCATGAATTGGAAACTTGAAGGTTTCCATAGGAGGTCTTTTTAAACTGGTAGATTTCCTGTTTCTGCCAAGCTGTTCAGTGTACCTTGTGCTAGTGGTTAGTGCAGTATCCTTGAAAGAAATCTAGGATTGTCTGAAGTTTCTTAAGACCAAAGTATCTGTAGTAATAAAACACATCAGTGTTCGGAATGCTGCTATTGCTGTTCTAGAAATATGTGCTTTATATCTTTAATGTTAGTCTTTGTATAAACTTTCAAATAGCAGACTATTATCACTTTTCGTTCAGGGTAATTTATTGTTTGGCCCTGGACTAGATGCAATCATTACTGAAGTTACTAGAAATAAAAGCAGGCCAGTTTTGCACCCGTTAACAATCTAAGCAAAAAGGACTGACCCTCGACTCTACGATAAGGGTCACCCCAGACTTCATGGCAATCTAATTCTGCCTGGTCCAAGGCTAAGCAGGTCAAGAAGTCCACTCCCTCCTCCAAGTCTGCATGAAAGTGCAGACCCCAATCCAGATAATCTTCTGGTAGGGGGAAGATTAAAAATGTTTTCAGAGGTTTCGGACATGTCTATTACAGACCCTTGGGTGTTGGAAATTGTATCTCAGGGGTACTGAATCAGCTTTCAATCCAGACCTCCCTTGGGAGATGTCTCTTTTTTCAATTTCCTTCAGCTCCTTTAAAGGTCAAATCCTTCCTGAGTTGTGTTGTAAACAAAGGGGAGTGATTATCCCCGTTCTCACAATATTAGGTGTTCTGCTCCAGCCTCTTCATATTTCCAAAGAATTAAGGTATATTTCAACTTATTCTGGATCTCAAATCTCTAAATAAATCCTGAAAATTCTCACTTTCAATATGGAGAAAATTTGCGCTATTGTTCCTTTAGTGCAGAAGGGTCAATTTATGTCTATAATTGACCTAAAAGATGCTTATTTGCATATTCCTATTAATAAAGACCTCTATAAAGTCCAGAGGTTTGCTTTTAAAATTATATAGAAACCCATTTTTTTTCTTTTATGATTCAGATAGAGCATGCAATTATAAGCAACTTTCTAATTTACTCCTATTATCAGTTTTCTTCATTCTCTTGGTATCTTTATTTAGAAAAAAGGGGAATAGAAGCTTAGGAGCCGGACCATTTTTGGTTCAGCACCTGGGAAGCCCTTCTGATTGGTGGCTAAATAGTATTTGACCAGGCCATGAGATGTTGGTGTTTGCCAGAGATAGACCTCATGGTTTCTTGCCTTAATCACAAGCTACCCTGCTATCTTGCCAGGTCTCAGAATCCTCAAGCAGATATAGTATACCCTAGTGTTTTCCTGGTCATTCAGACTTATCTATATTTTTCCTCTATTGCCATTATTATCCAGAATGATAGACAGAATCAAGCAGTGATTCTGATTGCTCCAGCATGGCCTCGCAAGACTTGATACACAGACATGATTCAAATGTCCTCTTGCCCACCTTGGCAGCTTTCTCTCAGAAAATACCTTCTCTCATAAGGGCCCTTCTTTCATCTGGATCTCAGAACTCTTATCTTTGACGGACTGGCATTGTACATTTAACTTTGTCATGAAGAGAATTGTTTGAGAAGGTGATTGATATCTTAATTTGGGCCAGAAAGCCTGTTACTGGAATATCTACCATAATAGATTAAAAAACTCCCCATATATTAAACGATTAAAACAGAATATGGTGGTGTTACATAATTGCCCTTTGCATACAAACCCAAAAAACAAAATATATTGGGGGATATTTCCTACTCCATCCCCATCCACCTTATTTGAATTTAATTATAAATGATTTATGTTGGACATCTCTCGAGATCTATCAATAAACCTATCTTTTGGTTTGAACGAATAGGGGTAATTAAAATGAATATGCTTCCTAGAATACTGTATTTTATGCAAACCCTACACATACAACACAGTTATTTAACACAGTTACTGGGTATAATTGTGAAATGTATTTGGAAAGATTTCAAATCTCTGGTTAGTAGATATATATCCTCTTTCTTCCTAAAGAGATGGAAGGTCTGGGAGTACTGAATCTTGACACGTGAAGAAAAAAAAACTATTACACTTCAGCAACAGGCAGAGTGAAGCATGGGCTCCAAAGATAACATCTGAGTGTATTTTGGATGAGAATTTCTTAACACAGAGACTGTGAGAGCTTTGGGATGAACATCTAAAAAAAAAAACCCACCTAAAATAGGAGAAATTATTAATTACTGGCAAAAAATTTCTCACAATTAGACAAGATAATGGCAATGGCCATTATCCTTCCTTAGGGATATTTGTTTTTGTTGCAGACATATTTACAGGAACATTTATACTCTATTTCACATTAGCTTGAAAGCATATAAAGAGTAAACACTGCCAAGTACTTTGGAAAATAACTACACAAGTCCATCTATGTAGCTACCTTTTTGAATTAAAGGGACAGTACACCAGAAATGTTATTGTTTTAAAAGGTAGATAATCCCTTCAGTACCCATTCCATAGTTTTGCATAACCAACACAGGTATATTAATATATTTTTTACCTCTGTTATTACTTTGCATTGAAGCCTCTAAAGCTTTACAAACATTAAAAAAAAAAATAGTTATAAAAGTACAACATTAATTTATTTTTATTTTAATGTTTAACAAATATGGAATGCAGAGGCATCCTTAAATATAGCACATACTGTCCACTAATCTGCCCTTTAGCATTAGCATGGAGGCTGGGAAAAGATCTAGAGGTAATAACCTGTTTTTTACCCTTGTGGTAGACACTCATTCAGAACAGTTAAAATGTTCTCAAAAGAAAATAATTATGCAATTAATAAGTAACATTACTCTCATATTTACATTCATGTTTCTTATTAACAGGTGAATTCATAAACTGCAGTAATCCTAGTCATGGTTCAAATGCTTCTTTCAGTCTTCTCCAAAATAAAAAAAGCCACGTAGAAAATGTATGTTCTGTGTGTGGGAAATGTTTCACGGAGAAATCAGATCTTTTTGACCATCTGAAAATGTATACAGCAGCATTTTCTTGTTCTGACTGTGGGAAATGTTTTACTTTGAAATCACATCTTATTAATCATAACAAAATTCACACAGGAGAAAATGCATTTTCATGTTCTGACTGTGAGAAATGTTTTACTCGGAAATCTACTCTTATTGATCATCAGAAAATTCATACAGGAGAGAAAGCATTTTTATGTACTGAATGTGGAAAATGTTTTACTCAGAAATCAACTCTTATTAAGCATCACAAAATTCACACAGCAGAAAAAGCATTTTCATGTTCTGACTGTGGGAGATGTTTTACTTTTAAATCACATCTTATTAAGCATCACAAAAATCACAGAAGAGGAAAGGCCTTTTCATGTCCTAACTGTGGGAAATGTTTTACTCGGAAATCAACTCTTAATGATCATCTGAGAATTCATACAGGAGTGAAAGCATTTTCATGTTCTGAATGTGGGAAATGTTTTACTCAGAAATCAACTCTTATTAAGCATCACAAAATTCACACAGGAGAAAAGGGATTTTCATGTTCTGATTGTGGGGAATATTTTACTCGGAAATCAGATCTTATTAAGCATCAAAAAAATCACAAAAGAGGAAAAGCATTTTCATGTTCTGACTGTGGGACATGTTTTAATAGGAAATCAACGCTTATTGATCATCAGGAAATTCATACAGGAGAGAAAGCATTTTCATGTTCTGAATGTGGGAAATGTTTTTCTCAGAAATCAGTTCTTATTAGGCATCAAAAAATTCACACAGGATTTTAAAATGCATTTTCATGTTCTAACTGTGGGAAAGGTTTTACTTCGAAATCAAGTATTATTAATCATCAAAAAATTCATAAATGAGAGAAAGCATTTTCAAATTCTGACTGGTGGAAATGACTCTTATTGATCATCAGAAAATTCATACAGGAGAGAAAGCATTTTTATGTACTGAATGTGGAAAATGTTTTACTCGGAAATCAACTCTTATTACGCATCACAAAATCCACACATACGAAAAAGCATTTTCATGTTCTGCAGATATATAGAATGGCAGCACTTCCAACCCTCTTAAGTTTTGATGGCTTCTGATGTGTCTCTCGATAAATCAGAAATTCACACAATAGTGAAGTACCGTCAAGACACCAAGGTTACTAAAATAAAAGTACGCACATGATATCTTGAAACAAAAGGTGCATCTGTAGTTCCTTTGAACACAATCAATATCCAAAAGCAGGATGTAATAAAATCAAGTTTATTAAAAAAAAAATACAAAGTATATACTTCACTATTGTGTGATTTTCTGAATTATCGAGAGACACACCTGAAACCATCAAAACTTAAAAGATGGTAGGAAGCGCCTTCATTCTATACATCTGCATTTCTGAATCGAGTCAAAGGAGAGACTTTCTGGCGAGCAGCATCACCCTAAGGGAATTGTTTTCATATTGTATCTTCTTATTGTTTGTTTGTACATTTTCATATTCTGACTATGGGAAGTGTTTTATTCAGAAATCACATATTATTAGCCATCAGCAAATTCATACAGGATAGAAATTATTTTTATGTTCTGAATGTAATAAATGTTTTGCTTGGAAATCAAATCTTATTACTAAGCAGAAAATTCATATTAAAGGAAATCAGAAAAATCAGAACTTAACCTCTTAAGTGCAGAGAGACTTAGTCATCATCTGCACAATGTCTAGAGTGCTGGTAATTACTACATGTGGTCCTCTGGTTTGATGAGCTTTTGGAGCTGTTTGAGGATCCCTCTGCATCTCAGGTAGTTACGAAGTGGCCCAGTGCATTTTTCATCCCCAGGGGAATCTGGGGCCTCTATATAGGTTTGAATAGCAAAGTTATCACCTGGCACAAAATGAGCATTTATTTGCATTACATTGGAGGGCGCCCCTATGTGCAGTTCAATATATTCAAAGGCCCTTATATATATATGTTGATGAACCCTTCTTTGAAATGTAGTTACTGTTCGAAGCATTATTGTCAGACAATCACTAAGTTAACAGTTTTTCCCTAGTTGAAATTTTTATTGACCTAGTGTATAGCTGCACAGGGTGAGTGAGCCACTGAGTTCACATCAAAAGTACGAGTGGCCTCCAAATACCCTTGTCTAGATTAGGATAATCCGTACCCTTAAATATAACATATATATATATATATATATAAATTCAATTATTTTTTATAGGAAAACACAGAATTAATATTTATTTCATTTTAAAAAGATCACCTAAAACATTTATAGATCTACAAAAGTTTGGACTGTACAGGTCAGAAATAACACACATTGTATTGTTTGTAACTATTATTATTAAAATTTAAATAAAGATATACCTTTGTTCACACCTTTTGTTCTAGATTTATCACATAAAGAATATACATAAAATAATGGTGTAGTTTAAAGGGACACTGAACCTGAATTTTTTCTTTTGTTATTCAGATAGTGCATGCAATTTTAAGCTACTCTAATTTACTCCTATTATCAATTTTCTTCGTTCTCTTGCTATCTTTATTTGAAAAAGAATGCATCTAAGCTATTTTTTTGTTTAGAATACTGGACAGCACTTGTTTATTGGTGGGTGAATTTATCCACCAATCAGGAAGAACAACCCAGGTTGTTCACCAAAAATTGGCCGGCATCTAAACTTACATTCTTGCATTTCAAATAAAGATACCAAGAGAATAAAGAAAAATTGATAATAGGAGTAAATTAAAAAGTTGCTTAAAATTGCATGCTCTATCTGAATCACAAAAGAAAACAATTGGGTTCAGTGTCCCTTTAAATCTGCTGGGTTTGCCTGTAAAAAAAAAAAATCTATATATATATATAGTTTGTGAGTTTCTCACTTAAAAATGATTTCCAGTAGTGCTTAATTGTGAGTAGCATCTTAAAAACTCAGATTGAAACTCACTTTACAATAGGAAGACTTCCAGTGGGTGGTGCTAGAGAGGACGCACCATAATGTCTCTCTATAGTCTTGAGAAAGGCCTAATCCAGGCCGAAACGCGTTGACATACTGGTGAGCTTATTTTCAATTGTCTTTTACTGTGTACAAACAGTTTTGCACTATTGTTTCTCTTTCTTTTTTTCCACAGGTTTTTTTTTATTTTTATTTATATTTTTTTATTCTCATTTTTATTTTCATTTTATTTTTATTTTTTCACACTTCCATTCACAGTCACATTTTTGCTATGTCTGCCATCATGGATACCTAATACATGGACACTCATCTGGATAATTATTGCATCCGTTTTTCCTCTTTTTTCTCCCATTTTTACACATTTTTATGTGATCACATTTATATTAATAATTTTTTCTCCTTTTTGCATTTGACTAAATTGGTAAATTATTGTTTCACTTGGACACTTGATGATTGATATTGGTTTTTTAACTTATATTTTACACCTAGCACTTCTTCACAACATCTTTGGAGGATATATCACATTTGACTTTGTCTCAGAGACTCTTTATTATTATTTTTTATTCTTTGTACTTATCATTTGGACCCCACATACCTTTTTGATCACATGTTTTCAATCGCATCACAGGGTTTATCTTTGTTGTGAACATTTTGAGATTTTTATTGGATTTGATTTAACATTCGCATTCATCACCATTATCGACCATAAGTTCTTTTCACGCCTGGTTTGTCTTTTAACCTAGCCTTTTTTATACATTTATATATTGTATGTGTGTTTTTAAGCTATAGTCATGGATCCATGTACTTAATCTTTTTTACATTGTTGTTATATCTATCATATGTATTAAATATTTTTAAACCTATTTATAGTATTTAGAAGTCGTTTAGATCTGTGCCTTTTAAGCTTCTAGCGCTTACTCTCACCTTTTATTGTAATGTCTCTCTAAGCAGTGTGCTTGCTGTAAGAACGCCGACTGATAGGACCTAGGCTAAGCCTGTACTAGCTGAGCTGGGCAGACTTCGCCGCAAATAAGGAGAGTAAGGAACGTTCACCGGAGCAGTTAAGCAGCTAAGGAGCTCGAGGAGACCAGTATCTAAGGAGCTCAGAAAACTTGAGGAGACCACCCGACATGCATCCCCTCTCCCAGGCGGGGGCTTACTCGTACCTGTTATCGATTTCAGCACCGGAAGTCACCAGCAGCACACCGACCCAGGATAGAAATAAAAGATCAGAGGCGATTCACAAAGGGACAGCAAAGTCTGGGGGAGAACCGAAGACACATAGTCTAGCCGCATAAACTGGTGAAAAATTGTGAGTACAGTGCTAACTTGCTAAGAAATCCACGGACAGGCATTGATCACAAGGTATTAATCTTTATCCCCTACAAGGTGTATACAAGAGGTTATCTTCAATAGTGAAGAAGTCCACAGCAGCCTCTAACATTATTGACAAGAGGATTGGGTCTGGCTCCTGCTGGTTTTACAAAATGGAAAATTGCTTAAATTAATTCTATTTAGGTGCTGCTATTTACATTTTGCTAATTTATATATACATATATGTAGACAAGTTATTTGGTTATTACGAGTCTGGCAGGTACAGGTGTACCACTCACTTTTCTTCTGCGACTCGAGGCTACCGCAAATCCCCTTATGTCAATAGCGTATCCTATCTTTTTAATGGGATTTTCCTAATGCCAGTATTACAAGTCTTGGAAGAAGTGAGCGGTAGACCCTCTCCTGTCAAGACTCCTACCACATTTAAAAGTCAGTAGTTAAGAGTTTTATGGGCTAACGCCAGAACATAAAGCTCTTAACTAAGGTGCTAAAAAGTACACTAACACCCATAAACTACCTATTAACCCCTAAACCAAGGCCACCCCCCACATCGCAAACACTAAAATAAAAAAATGTAACCCCTGATCTGCTGACCGGACATCGCCGCCACCTACATTATACCTATGAACCTCTAATCTGTTGCCCCTAACATCGCCGACACCTACATTAAATTTATTAACCTCTAATCTGCCGCCCCCAATGTCGCCGACACCTACCTACATTTATTAACCTTTAATCTTCCGACCCCAACGTCGCCGCTACTATAATAAATTTATTAACCCCTAAACCTAAGTCTAACCCTCCTAACTTAAATATAATTTAAATTAAACAAAATTAATTTAACATAATTAAATAAATTAATCCTATTTAAAACTAAATACTTACCGATAAAATAAAGCCTAGGCTAGCTACAATATAACTAATAGTTACATTGTAGCTAGCATAGAATTTATTTTTATTTTACAGGCAATAAATAAGTACAAAATTGCCCCGCAAAAGGCCCTTTTAAGGGCTATTTGTAATTTAGTATAGGGTATGGAATTTTTTTTATTTTGGGGGGCTTTTTTATTTTATTAGGTGTGATTAGATTAGATGTAATTCGTTTAAAATTCTTGTAATTCTTTTTTTATTTTCTGTAATTTAGTGTTTGTTTTTTTCGTAATTTAGTTTATTTAATTTAATTGTAGGTAGTTTAGGTAATTAGTTTAATGATAGTGTAGTGTTAGGTGTAATTGTAACTTAGGTTAGGATTTATTTTACAGGTAATTTTGTACTTATTTTAGCTAGGTAGTTATTAAATAGTTAATAACTATTTAATAACTATTCTACCTAGTTAAATAAATACAAAGTTGCCTGTAAAATAAAATACTATTAGTTATATTGTAGCTAGCTTAGGGTTTATTTTATCGGTAAGTATTTAGTTTTAAATAGGATTCATTTATTTAATTATGTTAAATTAATTTTGTTTAATTTAAATTATATTTAAGTTAGGGGGGTTTAGGGTTAGGGTTAGACTTAGGTTTAGGGGTTAATAACTTTATTATAGTGGCGGCGGCAGATTAGGGGTTAATAAATTTAATATAGTTGCGGCGACGTTGGGGGGGCAGATTAGGGGTTAATAACTATAATGTAGGTGTCGGCGATGTTGGGGGCAGCAGATTAGGGGTTTATAAGTATAATGTAGGTGGCAGCGGTGTCCGGAGCGGCAGATTAGGGGTTAATAATTATAATGTAGGTATCAGCAATATCGGGGGCAGCAGATTAGGGGTTAATAAGTGTAAGATTAGGGGTGTTTAGACTCGGGTTCATGTTAGGGTGTTAGGTGCAGACATAAAATTAATTTCCCCATAGGAAACAATGGGGCTGCTTTAGGAGCTGAACGCTGCTTTTTTGCAGGTGTTAGGTTTTTTTCACCCAGCTCAGCCCCATTGTTTCCGATAGGGAAATCGTGCACGAGAACATTTCGCCAGCTTACCTCTACCGTAAGCAACGCTGGTATCGAGGTGAGATGTGCAGCTAAATTTTGCTCAACGCTCTCTTATCTGAGGCTAATGCCGGCTTGCAGAAAACGCGTAATACCAGCGTTGTTTAAAGGGAGCGGTAAGAAAAAAAGAAGCGTTAGCCTCGCAAGCCTTACCGACAAAACTCGTAATCTAGCCGAAAGTGTCAACATTCAGTAAGAGTTTTACATGCTGTATGTAACTGGGACACTGGTTCAGAAACATCTCGTATTTTCATTATAATGGTTTAATAGTGTATGTAACTGTAATATTTAGATAAGATCTTGGATTTTTATATTCAATGTTTTGTGGGTTAATTAGTACACTGCTGAGCTCCCACCTCATACTTAAAGAACACTGTTAGGTGGAGTCTGTATATAATTCTGGTTTCTATTAAGGGCCTTTAAAGATTGGAGCTATAAAGTAGTGTCTAATTGTGTTTAGGTCACACTAAAATATTGCCCAAGGATGCAAATAATGGAATGGAGTGGGTTATAACATCAGGTAAATTGAGAAAGATCTTTACTACATTGTGTACTAAGGTAGACACCGATTTAATGTTTACATTTTTGTGGTATTTAGAAATAGTACTCATATAGGAACTAAGTAATTGACAAACTACCTACAAGAGACTTTTTTTTGTTCTTGTCTATCATTTGCAGAAACCTCTGGTTTGAATAACCCCCCCCCCCCTCAAAAAAAAGCTAATGTTAGTAAAGAGAGTAAATATAACATAAACTATTAGGACCTTACAATTAATTGATGAGAGCTCAATCCTATTGGCTGATTGGAACAGCCAATAAGATTTTAGCAGCTCTAATCCTATTGGCTAATTGGAACAGCTAATAGGATTTTAGCAGCTCTGATCCTATTGGCTGATTGAAATCTTTCAGCCAATAGGAATGCAAGGGACGCCATCCTGGATGGCGTCACTTGCATTGAAGTTCCATTTTACGGCGGTGACCATATGAAGAGGATGCTCCTTGCCGGATGTCTTCAGGATGGACCCGCTCCACGCCGGATGGATGAAGATAGAAGATGCCACCTGGATGAGGACTTCTCTGACTCGATGAAGATGGAAGAGGCCGCCTGGATGATGACTTCTCCGACTGGATGGATCCTTCAAGCGAATTTCAAGAACGGTAAGTGGATCGTCGGAGGTTAGTGTTAGGTGTATTTTTTTGGATGGTTTTATTTTTAGATTAGGGTCTGGGCATGTACTGTTGGGGGTGTTTGTATTTTTTTTTTTTACTGGTAAAAGAGCTGATATCTTTGGGGCAATGCCCCACAAAAGGCCCTTTTAAGGGGCATTGGTAGTTTATTGTAGGCTAGGGTTTTTTTATATTTCGGGGGGCTTTTTTATTTTGATAGGGCTATTAGATTAGGTGTAATTCTTTTTTACTTTTGATAATTTGGTTTTTTATTTTTCGTAATTTAGTGTTTGTTTTTGTAACTTAGTTTTTTTGTTGTTGAAATTTAGCACTTTTAATAATGTTTAATAGTATATTTAAACAATTTGAGTAGGGTTAGGTTTCTTTCATATGTAATTTAGTTTATTTAATTGGTAGTTTAATTTAATTGTGGGATAATAGTTAGGGTAGGTTAATTAATAGTTTAAAATAGTTTATTTGAATAGTGGTGGTGATGTGGGTGGCCAGAGGTTTAGGGGTTAATATGTTTATTTAGTGACGGCGGTGTCGGGGAGCGGCGGAATAGGGGTTAATAACTTTATTTAGGTTGTGGCGGGATAGAGTTTAATAACTTTATTTAGGTTGCAGCGATGTCGGGGAGCGGCGGGATAGGGGTTAAACATTTTAGTATAGTGGTGGCATTTAGTGACAGGGTATAAATAAAGGTGGGAAAAAGCCGAATATACGCGAGATTGATGACTGCTAGTTAACAACAGTCCGATGCTCATCGTCCCGTACTTGGTTGCGCGTCTTTTTGACAGCTTTTTTCATAAATAAGAAGAGCGTATTGAGATACGCGGCCGCAATGTTAGGTGAGCGTATTGGTGCCGTTGAATGCAGCATAGTTGAAAGCTTGATAGATATCCCCCATGGTGTCACAAATAGTCATTAATGGTGAAATGGTAACACTGTGCAATGTGTATGGCCCAAACGAGACCAATATAGCATTTTGGGAGAGTATAATGAGAATATTGCTTAAAGGGACATGAAACCCAAATTTGTTCTTTCATGATTTAGAAAGAGCATACAATTATAAACAACTTTCTAATTTACTTCTATTATCTATTTTGCTTCATTCTCTTGATATTCTTTGCTGAAAAGCATATCTAGATATGCTTAGTAGCTGCTGATTGGTAGCTGCACATAGATGCCTCCTGTGATTGGTTCACCTTGTGCATTGCTATTTCTTCATTAAAGTATATCTAAAGAATGAAGCAAATTAGGTAATAGAAGTAAATTGGAATGTTGTTTAAAATTGTATTCTCTACCTTAATCATGAAAGAAAATGTTTGGGTATAGTGTCCCTTTAATTGTATTGATACTAAATTAATTATAGGGGGGATTTTAATCTCACATCAAATTTTTATCTGGATAGAAGTAGTTATAATCTGAGCTGTAAAAAAAAAAAAAGGAACAGATGGAAGAGGGAAATTTGATTAATAAAAAACAGTGACCCTTATGTAAGAGACATTAGGTTTGGTGGAAGTATGGAGGTACAAAAATCCAACTCAAAGAGAGTACACTCATTGTTTAAGGGTAAACACTTCTTTTTCGAGAATTGACTTTTTTTGGTGGCAAAGGAATTAGCAACACATATAGAAGAAGTGAAACTTAATAATATAGTGATCTCCATTCATGCACCTGTAGATTTAAAACTAAATTTGGGTAGGAAACATTCTCGTATTCTGTGTTTTAGATTCCCAAAATGTTTGTGTTGTACAAACCAATGTAGAGATTTTATCAAGCAAAAGTGGGATGAATATTTAAATTACAATCAAAAAGAATGTCAAAATATACCAACTATATGGGAGGCAGGGAAGGTGGTCATTAGGGGGGAGATAACCTCCTATGTAATAAAATATAATAAAGAGATTCAGAGACAATATAAAGATTTAAGTGAAAGAGTAACCAATTCCTAAAGTCACTATATATCATCTAGGTCTGATTACTGGTGGAGGAAATACCTGGTAGACAAAAAAGAAATGGAACTTGATATAAATCAGCAAGCCATAAGGGATATTAGGAAATCAAAAGGGAAATTATATATATTTGGTAATAGATCTATTGAAATAGTCAACCATTCTTAGAAGGTATTAATACACCAAAGATTTCACAGGAACAGCAAGAAATTTTAAATACCACAATAACAGTATAAGAAGTCAGTAAAGTATTTGCAAGCCTGTTGTTAGGCAAAGCTCCTGGCCTGGACTGTTTACTGACAGAATGGTATAAAATCATGAGGGAGAGGGGCAGAGCCAGCCAGCCTAGGAGATGGCGGCTTTTTAATGGAGCTCCTGAGCCCTATCTGAGTGGGAGCATTAAAGGCAGTAGCCACCTAGCATTTAATGACCCTACTTAGGCTGAAATGAGAAGAGCACCCATCGCAGCACAGAAGGGACAACACCCGATGCTAATCCGACAGCATTATCAGATCCCCTGACCAGCCGCAGCATCCACATAGGCCCGCGCAAGTTTACAAAACATCTGGCCAGACCGGGCTAAAGCTTACACGCAGACAGGAGAGGACATGTACCTGTGATCGCACAGATCCACGGGTATTCAACTAGCTACTGAAGCAGATCTACACTCGGCAGAGAGGACACGGTGAGTCCCGGAACAGGCTGCAGCCTGCATCTCAGTTTATTGGGCACTTGCTAATCAGCGCAACGGATCACCTCATTAGCCGATGGAGTGATGCTGGTAGTAGGTAGGAAGGAGAGCTGGGAGTAATAAAAAAGGCTTTAGAGCATCAATGTATTTATAAATTGTTCAGACGCTCTCACAGTTAAATTAAGCCTGACACAGCTTCACTCAGCCTAATAAAAGTGTAATCAGGAAACGTTCAGGGACACTACCCCTACATATATGAAGGAGGGTATCTATCTCCCAGCTTCCATTTTATAAGGCAGCAATCATCTATTTAATTTTAAAAGGCAGCAATCATCCATACTGGGACAGTTTTCTCTATTCCCTTTTATCAACACCTAGAGACGGTATCAAATTGCAGATTCACTCACCTAATAGTTATTTCAGAATCCTTGCTACTAAGGACCTGCATAGGAGTGAAGGAAACCATCTCCCTTGTTTTCTCTACACAAAGCTGCATAAAATGTTTAGAAGACTGCTTAAAACACCCAACCCTAGCAATGTCTCCAAAGAAGGGAAATAAAACCAGCAGAAGCGGTTAAAACATGCAGCAAACACAGTCAACAACTTCTTTAAAACTCTGGAACCCAGAGTCCCTCATTCTATTGAAGCTGAAATACCAGACCATGTCTCCTATCAAAGCTCCTCTGACTCTGATGGTGATCAGGCCTCAGAAAATATCACAATCCCCACAGCTCTCTTCAATTCAATACCCTCTAAAAAAGATTTTTCCTCATTGATATCTCAAGTCAAACAATGCATTAGAGATTAAATATCTGACCTTAAAAAGGACATTTCTGAAATTGGCCACAGAGTGGAATCCCTTGAAAACACCCTCTTCAACGCTTTAAAAAAAGAATAGACCCCGACTAAAATAGAAATAGATAGAGCCCTGCGGCCAAAACCACAGGCTGGTCAACCACCAAGAGATGTCATTGTCAGAATCACCAACTTTCAAGTCAAAGAAGAGTTTGATGAGGCTAGCTAGGGAGCAGCAACCTATTCGACATGAAAACTCAGAGATACAAATGTTTGCGGATTTATCGCAAAGAACACTATCAAAGCGGAGAGATCTTAAACCACTTACAACCCAGCTGAGAAAAATGAACATTCCATATAGATGGGGATTCCTTTTCCACCTAGCGATCCTCTGGAGTGGCAAACGCTTCACTTGCACCTCCATCAAGGAAATCCTATCCATTTGCAGAGATTTAGATATACCACCTCCACAAGTAGAAAAAATGGATCACCCACAGGAGGGTCAATCAGGACCTGGTAAATCATCTCCTTTGCCACAGAGAAGGTAATGGAGGCAAGTTCCTCAGAAGAAAGCACAAAAAGTGGCCACTACTTCACCCCTTCGACCAGAAGAAGAGGGGTGACAATTGACTCATCATTGAAACCCTTTCGACCTACTAGTTTTGTCTCTCTTTGAGAGATTGCTCCTATGATGGGAAGTCCTTCCTTTCTGTGATTTCCAGCCAGGTTGTAACCCGTTCTGTTTCCACAACAATTGGCTGACTGGTATTTAAACTTATGCACTTGTTCCTATTGTGTTGCTTGTTATACATGCATTACTTCCATTACAATTAGTATAACTATTACTGTTCATAGATTCCTATATTATGTATTATGTTGTTTATGACCACGAAGTTTATAGCATATAAGACATGAGACCTCAAATGTTACAGATTAATAGCTATTAGTTGTTTTATTGCTCTTGCTCAGACAGGAGGAGATTGTCTCCTACAGATTAGTTCTATGTTCAATATGTTCCTGCTAAGAATTGTGTTTTTCACTGTATGTTTCTTTTCCTTTCTTTCACTATTTTTATTTTTTAGTTTTTGTTTTCACATGTGCTCACACCACAAATACGGAATATGCCGCAGCATCTTAACTGCATTAAGGTTCTCAACTCTACTCCAGGTAAATGAGTAATCACACATCTCAAGACCTTAGGGTCTTTATACAAAATACCAAAGGTCTCAAATGCCCTAACAAACGGAGATTGGCCATATTACACCTTCATAGGAGAGGAGGGCACGTATTAATGCTTCAAGAAACACATTTTAAAACCAAAAACGTACCCAAATATTTCTCTCCACATTACCCCCATCACTTTCACAGTACCAATTCAAAAAAGAAAACAATGGGGGGAGCATCCTCATCCACAAAAGTATACCCTTTACCGAAACACAAATTGTCTAAGATAAGGATGGAAGGTTTCTATGTGTAAAAGGCCTATTGTATGGCAAACCGGTGTCCTTAGTAAACATTTACGCCCCTAACTCACAACAGGATAAGTTTTTCACCTCTATAACAGACTCAATCATTAAGGAGTCTAAAGGTTCTCTCATCATGGCGGGAGATCTAAACCTCCCACTGGACCCCACAATTGATTGTTCAAACCCTAACACAAGAACTAGAGTCCCCAATCTTAAAACTATCTGGCAAAAACTAAAATTACTCGGGCTTCATGACACATGGAGATATTTCCATCCCCAAAAAACAGATTTTACATTTTTCTCACACCCTAATCGCAATTATTCCAGGTTAGATTACATATTTGTGGACCACTTGGTCCTATCTCAGGCTAAGTCATCCTCCATCAAGCACACGTCCTGGTCGGACCATTCCCTAGTCACATGCACCATAGGCTCGCCAACAGCATCTCTTAGAGCCTTCCAGTGGAGGTTAGATGATTCATTGCTACTTGACCCAGCTCAGGCAAAACTATTTTCTTAACATATAAAAGTTTATTTTCCTTAAATAATACACCAGACGTTACCATGCCCACTCTATAGGAGGCTCATAAAAGCACCATAAGAGGAGAGTTCATTAAGGCTAAAGCACAAATTAACAGGAAGAGTAGAGAAGATGTAGACACCATAGCTAAAGAAATTGCTAAATTAGACTATGCACACAAACTTAATCCGGCGAACAAAGATATCCTAGAGAACTTAACAAAAAACAGGGAAAAACTAAACTCCATCTTGCATATTAAATCACATAGGCAACTACTTCACTTGCAACAAACCTTTTACAGGGAAGGAAATAAACCGGGGAAACTATTGGCTAGAGCCTTAAAAAAACAGCAGCAGAAAACGTATATTCACTCTATAAGTCCTCATGTGGAAAACACTTAGAAGATACCAAATCCATAGCTAAGGAATTCAAAGAATTTTACCACAAACTCTACAACCTCTTTCTTCATAGAGACTCCCAAACTCATCTCCATTCATGTAATCAATATTTAGATAGTATACCGACCCCACAACTAACTCCAGAACAATCCAAAAGTTTCGAATTACCTATCCAAACCACAGAAGACGCGATAAAACAGTTTAAACAAGGTAAGGCACCGGGACCAAATGGTTTCACGGGCCTGTATTACAAAACATTTGCGAAACACTTAATCCCCCATTTAACATCTCTTTTTAATGCCATACCAGAACACCTGCCATTCCCTGATAACATGTTGCAAGCTTCTATTACAGTCCTGGCCGAACCAGGTAAACCCCCAAATTCCCCGGCAAATTTCAGGCCAATCTCACTGCTCAACATAGATCTAAAATTATACGCCAAAATCCTAGCCATGAGACTAAATCGAATCCTGCCGACATTGATTCATCAAGATCAGGTCGGTTTTGTGCCAAACAGAGAGGCCAAGGATAATACGGTCAAGGTCCTTAATCTCTTAGAATATGTAGCACAAAAAAAAATCCCAACTATATTTTTATCCACCGATGCCGAAAAGGCTTTTGACCGTCTTGATTGGACATATCTTCATGCCACTTTACGACGCTTTCATTTCCCAGATTCTTTCACTCAAAAAATTTTAGCTAGATATGTGCATGGCAAAAAAATTTGGTTCAGATCGATTCAGATTTTTTCGAATTTTGGTTCGGAGCGATTCGACTTCGGAAAAATTTGAATCAATTTGTTTCGGATTCGTTTCGGATTCATTCAGATTCGAATAAAGTCGGTTCGATTCGGTTCAGAAATTCGGAATTCGGTGGGATGTGCTGTGTATTAGACTAGTATTATGTACTGTATATTAGGTGTAACCCATAGCAGAGTGATATAACCTAATATACTGTACAATACTAGTGTAATCCATGGCCATCCGAATCTACCGAATAAATCTGAACTAATTCGGATTTATTCGGTAAATTCGGCACTATTTTAATTCGGAAATCCGAATCGATCCGAATCCCGAATTTTACGAATTCGGACGAATTTCCGAATCGATCCAAAACGAATCACACATGTCTAATTTTAGCTTTATATACTACTCCTTCAGCTCAAATTAAAATAAACAGCACTCTTTCTGACCCGTTTGAAATACGGAATGGTTCTAGACAGGGTTGCCCCCTCTCACCACTCCTTTTTATTCTCTCCCTAGAACCGCTAGCCATTAAAATAAGATTAAACAAGCAAATCAAAGGAGTTGACATAAAAGAGCAATCATATAAACTAGCCATATTTGCGGATGATATTCTTCTGACTCTCACCAACCCCCTTTCCTCCCTACCAATAGCTATCTCAGAATTAACACAATTCGGAACTGTGTCTAACTTCTCGGTGAACATGACAAAATCTGAATACTTACCCATTGGCCTTCCACAACATTCCTTGGATGCCTTAAAGACATCATGTCCCCTTAAACAACAGACAAAATACTTAAAATATCTCGGAATACACATAACCCCAGACAAATCAGAATTACGCAAATATAATTATGGTGATCTTATCTCAGAACTCCAGACCCTCACTATCACCTGGCTCCCAAAAAACATATCCTGGTTAGGTAGAATCCAGACCACAAAAATGACTCTACTACCAAAAGTCTTATACATCCTACAGACGGTTCCAATAGCCAGCATTCAAAAAGATCTCGCCACACTACAAAAAATAATTAACGATTACATCTGGAGATGCAGGCCTCCACGAATTAATAAAAACACATTGTTTAAACTCCCCACTGAGGGAGGGCTGGGTGTTCCTTACAGAGGATCTCAGACTGGTGTAGATCTGAGGGTCCTGACTCTAGAAGGTGGATACAAATTGAGAATGCCATGACCTCGCCTCATGAGCTAAGCACTATAAGCTGGAATCCAGCATTCTTTAACAAACACTCTATATCATCCTCCTCAATCACCAATGAAACCTGGTCAGACTGGAGGAAACTGTGTACTTCACAGAATAGAATTACCTCTAGATACTCCCCACTCACTACCCTTTTAAATAATCCAGAGTTTCAACCAGGCATGCACCTGGAACACTGTCACCAACTAGACCTTATGCAACACCTCCCCATATACCTACTGACAGATAGCACTAGCAATGTCAAATCTAAGCAACAACTTGAAACACTAGAGCACTCTTTCCTGTCCTCTTGGTTTAAGATTCACCAATTAAGACACTACATAACATTACATAAGTACAAAAAAGATTTAACACGTCCCCTTTCAGCGTTCAAACAACTTTGCATTCCTAAAAAAGAGACATCCCGGGTGATATCCAAACTATATAAAATCATCCTGTCTAATACTTTCCCCCACCTTCCATCGTACACCAAATGATGGGATAGGGAACTCAACACAAACACAGCTCCAAAAACCTGGTCCCGAAGATTTATAAATTTATCCCGTTCAGGCCATTCAGCTCACACAAAAGAAACTAACATCAAAATATTTATGAGATGGTACATGACACCAGCTAGAATCAAATATATCTACAAAAAGTCTTCGGGTTCATGCTGGTGGGGTTGCTTACAAGAGGGTCATATTTCACACATCTGGTGGGAATGTAATGACATTAAAATATTTTGGACGGAGGTCTTTAAAGGCATCAATACAGCTCTAAAAACACACATACCCTCCAACCCAGAAATAATAATGCTTAACCACACACCCCCAATTACATGCAAAATAAGAAAGAATTTATTTCAAATCATGCTCAACTCAGCCAACCAACTAATTCTGAAAATGTGGAAGTCAGCAAAAACACCAACCATACTAGAATGGAAAAACCTGGTTAATAAAAACCTGACAATGGAAAGATTTTATTATTTTAAGCTAGGCCAACTGACATTATTCCATGATATGCAGTTCCTTTGGGAATCCTTCACATATGACAACTTTCGCACTACACAAGATTAGATTCTCTAATCACAAATAGATGCTCATATAAATATTTTTCTTTTTAAACTGACCACTGGTGTAGCGAATAACCAGAACACAGATATGTGAGACCGCTTTTGTTCTTTTTCTTCTTTCTCTTTATTGTCTTTCTTTTTATCTTCTATGCTTTTAATAGTTTAGTTGGTCAGTTCCTTGTTCAAAATTTTTATATTAAGCGAGACCACTAGTGACAAGATCTCGTTATTTACAACTTGAGCTACCTCCCACTCCCAGAGGAAAGTTAAATCCCGTTTTGCTCATCATTAAAGACAACTTGGGTGTGATCTTGCACCTTTTAGACCGCTGCACTAAGATCTTTGGTCCCCCCAAGATCATAGCATTGATGAGAATAAACTTAAAGCTCAGAGCAATAAGGGAGATGAAGAAAGCTCTAAGACTAACATATGTTGTTTGTCACTTGCTATTTGTCCTTTTCTCACCACTTGCACGTGGTTGTTGTATTTGCATTTATTATGTATAAAATAAACCAATAAACTTGCTATTTGTCCTTTTCTCACCACTTGCACGTGGTTGTTGTATTTGCATTTATTATGTATAAAATAAACCAATAAAAAATAAAATATTTAAAAAAAAATCATGAGGGAACCACTGGTAGCTACCATGACAAATTTATTTAATGAATATCTTTGCGTCAAAGTGAAACCCTTGATAGCCTTTTCTGCTGCTAACATCATTGTGATTCACAAAAATTGAAAAGATCCTCTCAGTGTCACTTCGTATCGCCTGATTTCACTTCTTAACCAAGATTATAAGATCCTAACAAAAGTATTGGCCAATAGGTTGAAAACTTTACTTCCAGAGTTGATCCACAAGGACCAATAAGGTTTATACAAGCTAGATCATCTTGCAGGAACATACGTAAAGTACTGCATATAGTAAATTATTATTGGCTAATGAAACAAATAAGAAAGGATTCAATTCCGAATGCAATGCTGTTGGCTCTTGATGCCGAGAAGGCTTTCAATAGGGTTGAATGGCCATATTTAACGTCATGTTTAGGAAAGTATAACATAAAAGGACCCTTTAGCAATTTTGTTAAGAATGTTTTCTCTAATACTATGGCTTCTGTTATTGTTAACAGAGAGATGTCATCTAGATTTCATTTGGGCAAAGGAACTTGTCAGGGATGTCCCCTGTCTCCCCTTTTGTTTAACTTGGCCCTGGAACCTCTGGCGATCAAATTAAGAAATACATATACAGGCTTAGAAATAGAGGGGAATAGATACGCCAATGATATATTATTATGATAATCTTGATGGCAAGAAAATGCATATTGAAAAGATGGTTGTTAAAGCGGTGACCTAGTTTGCAGGAATGTTAGGCTGCCCTCTTAGACCAAATAATTATAGAAATTTTTATGTACTGATTGATAAAGAAGCAAGACTTAATGAGTTTAAAAAAAATGGGTAGACTTCATCACTGTACTAGAACCTCATGTAAAAAATCGAATCTTTACTCCATTGGCCTCCTTTAGATAGGTCCAGGTGTAGTATAAAAATAATACTTTCTTTAAGATTAAAAGTTAAGTATAGAATACTGAGCTAAAGTAGAGGAGTATGAGAGAGAAAAATCAATAAAATACATTTCTAGTCTAAGATATAAAAAGGAACAGTAGTCTAAGTTAAAAAAGGGATAATTTTAGTAGATATGGAGGTAAAAGATGTGGTAAACTACGATCTTCCCATGCATTCTCTATATAGTTTTAATTTTATAGGTGTACGCAATTAAACAAAATACTCTAGTGGTTTGGGAAAGCAGAGAGATAGCTTACCTAATGCTATATTTTGTTCAAAATAGGCTTAAGACAAGAAAGATACTATGCGTTTCAATATACCACCACCAATGATGTAGGGAACAAGAAAAGACTAAATAGTAATGTTATACAATTGTATCACGATAATGTAACATTATGTATATTTTTACTTTTATGTTAATGATGATCTATGTATTTGTTAATTTTGTAATATAATTAAAAAACAACAACTCGGAAACCTCTCAGCACAGGGGTGTGAAATAGTTCACCAGCGAAAGCAAAGGGGAAAAAGGACATTAAGCACTTTAAGATTGTAGTATAAAATGTTACATTATGTGAATTAAAACTATTTTGTAATATTTATTCATTATTTATTCTGTGATGTAACTGAAAATTGTTGGCTTTCCAAATCAGATGTGTATCTTTAAAGAAATGGGAGCTGCCATGTTGAAATTTAGCCTAAATGTTTCTCCCCTTAATTTTTTTCCCAAAGATCCATTTTACCTGCTGGAGTGTATTAAATTGTTTACAAATGGGGGGCGGAGCCAGCAGCGCACATGAATAGTCGCACATCTTCAGAGCTCCAACTCTAACTACGCTAAAATCAGCTTAAATCAAGATTTCACTATGAAGTAAGCTTTCTTCTATTAGGGGATTGCATGATTGACTCCTTATCAGCACTTGGAGATTGCTAATCGGTGCCACAAATACACTAGATTCAAACTGAGACCGGAGACCTGATTTACAGAGGTGAAGACGGCAGCCATCTTGCCACCTTTGTGGGTTTACAGCTGACATGGAAAATGCTCACCAGATATTAACTGAACTCTGCAAACTCCTAACGTCTTACCAACTTACATTTACTGCAGCTTTAAACAAAGCTCTTGGCTCTACAGAGGACAACAGCGACCCCAGCAGAGGTTTATTTAAACCCAGCAGATGTGAACACTGTTGGCAGGGATGCTTTGGGGCCCCAGCATCCACCGCTCACCTCTGATATAGTAACTGCTGAGGAGATGTTATACCATGAGGCCGAGGGATTACTGATGAGCTCCTATCACTGAGTGCTATTGCTCGGAGCCCAACCGGAGAGTGTTTTACTCATATAGATAACCAAGGAGGAGTTGGCAATCTGGATTCCCAGGTGCTCTTGGAGTGGATGAATGCTATGGACACAAACCATCGGCTGAGAGAATATAGCGTTTCCCACATGGTCCTGGGAGAAAAAATAATAGAGCCTGAACGAATAGAAACAGCACTGGAGTGATCCTTCCTTATGCAGAGGTAACTTTGCCTGACCCACGCAACCTGGCACAAGACCTGCGAGACAACTGGTGCAGGACTAGATCTTATGCATGTGGTAAAATCACAAAGGACAGGCATAGGATAGGGAATGATGCGTTACCACTTATGCTTTGCTGTTTGGACGCAATATAAAGGAACTCTACAACAATTTTTCAGCTGGACTTTCCTAATAAGTATTTGTGACGACCAAGGTTAACCAACCCTGCGCCAGTCACTTGTTTGGCACAGAAAGGGTTATCAGACCCCTTCTACTGTCACTAATAGGTCACAATCTAGCCACACCAGGCAAGCTTATGATTTAGTTCAGTGGGTGCAAGGGTTAGCAACAGTCTCCAGTCTGTACTAGACGTAAAAGAAATGCCCCAAACGCCCCTTTAATGCCACCCACACTAAAATAACTATAATATCTATGCTGCCACCACTTATAATATATTAAAGGGAAAATCCTAAGAAAAAACCCAGACTTACACATTAACTCTCAGAATACAATTTAGCAGAAAATAACCTAAAATATAAAGTTCTAATACTCCAGTCCTTTCAGTAACGTGGTTCAATTATTAGACAAAGGCCAAAGCTTAATAAAGGAATTATTTATTATGCCAAATATATTATGCACAATGCATTATTAATAAAAAGTTGTTACAAATAAAATTACACACAAATGAAGAAAATATCAGACCTAATACGTTCCAAGCTTATAAGTCTGCCCCAGAGAGATGGGCAGGAGAAAATGGTCACTCACGCTGTAGCAGCCTCCCATGTAGAATGAACAATCTTATTTTTAAAACACAAGATTCTTATACATATTTTCCAGAGATCAAGTTGCCTGACCACACCCCCCTGTGCAGGGGCTTAAACCTCCCTAATTTTTATGACCTTCAATAAACTAAGTCTTTGCCTGAAATTATAGAACCCATTATACTTTCTGCTAGGTAAATCTATTTTCATATATACAGACAGGCACTCTCTTAGTTTCATTGGGAGAATAAATTTGATATCAAATATGACATAGTTGCCATTTTTCCCTTCAGTTAATGTCCTAACATGTTTTAAACACATATCTACATTGTACCAATGTCCTTTTATTGACCCCATCAGAATATGGGACTGAGGCCCTGTTTTGTATCATGCCCTCTGCTGACAGTTTGACTGGCTTTATGACTCAATGCACACACAATAACATTTGGTGGAATGGGCCTTAGAAACTATTTATGAGGGGTTCTGGCACATCAAATAGAAATCATGTGCTTACTTAACACAGCACACAGTTCTTAAAAAACAAACAACTGTTTTTAGTTCATAACTAAACAGAATTAACCCCTTAGCAGCTAAATCCTGAGGTATTCGTGACTGTATTATGTAAACGTTTTCTTTTTGCCACAATGGTCATATTAGAAGCGACCCAGATTAATAACTGTTGAATATGAAGGCATAGCGCTAGAAACCACACACCGGTTTTACAAGGACTTGCCTAAAGCTCAATTGCAAGTTAGATGCTTACTGCTCTGTCTATACTTTACGACTTAAAAGCTTCATTAGTATCATGTGTTGAATTTCATATTAGTATGCACACATTTAATTATATGTTCCCCCAATAGCAGCATAAGTCGATTGATAATAGAAATCCCTTGTATATAATGTGTATATGTCTCATGGAATTCTTCCTCAGCAGAAAGTCTGGCTGATAGCTTAGAGTGGATAATTAATTTAACGTAATACAAACATATATAGGTTATTCCCCACAATACATGTTTAACTTGGTACCCTACACCAAAGTTATTGGTATATATTTAGTACTAAATAAGGTTGGTTATCTCCCATGCTCTCAAAAACAGCTTAACCTTTTATTATTAGCACACCTCCTACTACATATCTGTTAATCAGAAGATGTTGCTCTACTTTATATTTTATGACCCCTCTCATTCTTAGAGCAGCCAATCCTATTTGAGAGTGTATCCACGGGTATCTAATACAGGTTATTACTTACGGTTCTATGGGTTGATGGCAAAGAGTGGCTAATTTATATAACGTAATAACAATTAAAATTATGGGGAGGCGAAAAGTGAGTTTAAAATCCTCCACTAAATACAAAATATAGAGAAAATAACTAATTGTGTAAACCATTTACAAATCTAAACAAGTCAGAAGACTTGCTTTAAACCCAGAAACTCTCTGACTACACTGTTTCCAATGCAGCAAAGGAATCTGGGTAAGATATGCAAATGATGTTCACAATGACTCACCTTTTTACATTTAGCCTGCTTTTTAAGACAGACTTCCCTTTACGCCATAGCACTGCTGCATTACACAGCTTTTATGCTTAGCTAGGGTTAGTAAATCACTGTACTAACCCTAGCTAAGCATAAAAGCTGTGTAATGCAGCAGTGCTATGGTGTAAAGGGAAGTCTGTCTTAAAAAGCAGGCTAAAAGTAAAAAGGTGAGTCATTGTGAACCTCATTTGCATATCTTACCCAGATTCCTTTGCTGCATTGGAAACTGTGTAGTCAGAGAGTTTCTGGGTTTAAAGCAAGTCTTCTGACTTGTTTAGATTTGTAAATGGTTTACACAATGAGTTATTTTCTCTATATATAACATAATACAAACATTTAGATTAATCCCCACAACATATGCTTAACTTGGAACCCTACATCTAATAATTAACTCTGTTACTGATATATATTTAGTACTGAATAAGCTTGGTTATCTCCCATGCTCTCAAAAAACAGCTTTACCTTTTATTATTAGAACACCTACTATATATCTGTTGCTCCACTTTATATATTATGATCCCTCTGACTCTTAGAGCGGCCAATCCTATCTGAGAGTGTTTCCACGGGTATGTAATCCAGGTTATTACCTACGGTTCTATGGTTCTATCTGTATAGTGTCTCTACTGCTGATTTACACTAAGGACACCCTAACAAACAGTCATAGTCTATACTAATACCACAGATTTCAACTATAGCTGCTGGCCCTTTTAAAATCTTCTCCCCCCCCCCCCCCCCCCCGCAACCCTAAAGTACTCTGGTATTCGCAAATGCATCCAGAGACTAAATGTGCGGTGTATATTGCAAAATAATAATAATCTTCACATATTCCAATACATTTATACCTTTAAATCATATCTTGTGCACTATGAGTCATTTCAAACACTGATTATAATGCTACACTGATCCTAGAATTTGTTTATATTTAACTAAATTTATAACTACAGGATAGTAGTCTCATAATGCACTTCTTAAAAGGTTATTTAACTCTGCTTACAAATACCCTATATACAGTATGTTTAGCTATTTTACTATATATATATATATATTTTCAATAGTTTTATTTATTTATTTATTGAGGTTTTTAAATCAGGCATACAAATAATATTCAAAATCCAGCTACAAAAGTGCATTGAATAAAAATAAAACCATAGTACATTCCACATTCAAGTGTAGAGGAAGTAAAGTTAATAATGCTTCTAGTACAATGTAATAAAACAAAAATGTAGTTGACAATACATTGGGCAGCAGCAGTATCAGATGCCTGTCTATGGGTAAACCTTCCAAAGAGAACTCAAGAGGCCACTCTTGGGCCCCCAATGTTGAGACTTGAATACATATAGGATAAGGTTGAGGAAGAGACCACTTTTGGGTCTCATCATGGAAACCTCAGGTTTATATTTTGGTGTTTTGTATATTACTAGGGACATCTGTTTTGTATAGTATACAAACTCTAGTCTGTATACTCTTGGTAAATGAAAAATATTGGTAAGTGGTGTCGCTCTTAACTATCCAAAGATAGCGTGGAGTAAGTGGGGATTGAAAGTAGAGTTGCAGAGTTTAAAGGTTATAATCACCTCTGCTAAAGTGATCTGCCATGGAACCAGTGAGAGTTCTTAAGTTTTAATTATGGCCATAAACTAGCTAACTGCATATATAGAAAATAAGTATGTATAGTTAATGCAACAGAATTTGCAGAACAGAAAGCAAAGACTGCCTACCTCTAAATGAATATTAAGTCAAGCCCATTAATATGTGAAATCAGATGAGTGGTAAAATTTGTCTCAACTGCAACATTCAAACTCAAAAAAACTTTATTGGAGACAAAGTGTAAGTCCAGCTGGACTTGTACTCACGCACACACACACACTAGTTAAAAATAGCAAAGCTCACAGACACTTATGGTAATGAGTTACCAAATAACAATTCGAAAATATTATTATCAATTGTTGTATACAATCCGAATATTTAAATATATTGCCCCTAAAAATGAGGTATAAGTTCAGGATTGCAATATTGTAAATATATGCAGGATACTCGAATATATTAACGTATTTAGCTTAAGTTATTCTGTATGTATTTAGCTAGCCAGATTGTATAGATTTATGACCGGTAGAAGACAAATACTCCCTAAATGTGTGCAGTGATGAACTATGCACTGAGGGTTAATTCACAATTATTGTGTTTGTAAAGTATACCATAAAAATAGGGTCACACAATGGACAGGTTAGACTCTTTACGCAAATTGCATTATTAAAGTGATTAAAATCACATATGACTATATAGAGAGCCGTAACCTTGTCAGTTTGCAGAGTGAATTTATGGGATAGTTACTACACTGAATATATCCGTGGTGTTGGATACATATAATTAAGATATTAGAAACATACGCCTAGATTTAGAGTTTTGTCGGTAAAGACCCACGTAGCTAACGCCGCTTTTTTCCCCGACGCACCATTAAGACAACGCTGGTATTTAGAGTTGTCTGAGGGGCTGCGTTAGGCTCCAAAAAGGGTGCGTTGAGCCTAATGTACTGCCACTTCAACCCTCAATACCAGCGTTGCTTACGGTAGCGGTAAGCAGCTAAAACGTGCTCATGCACGATATCCCCATAGGAAACAATGGGGCAGTTTGGGCTGAAAAAAAACCTAACACCTGCAAAAAAGCAGCGTTCAGCTCCCAACGCAGCCCCATTGTTTCCTATGAGGAAACAGTTTCTAAGTCTGCACCTAACACCCTAACATGAACCCCGAGTCTAAACACCCCTAACCTTATACTTATTAACCCCTAATCTGCCGCTATCGCTGACACCTGCATTATATTATTAACCCCTAATCTGCCGCTCCGGACACCGCCGCAACCTACATTATCCCTATGTACCCCTAATCTGCTGCCCCTAACATCGCCAACCCCTATATTATATTTATTAACCCCTAATCTGCCCCCCCAACGTCGCCGCTACCTTACCTACACTTATTAACCCCTAATCTGCCGACCGGACCTCGCTGCTACTCTAATAAAGTTATTAACCCCTAAACCGCCGCACTCCCGCCTCGCAAACCCTATAATAAATAGTATTAACCCCTAATCTGCCCTCCCTAACATCGCCGCCACCTAACTTCAAGTATTAGCCCCTAATCTGTCGACCGGACCTCGCCGCTACTATAATAAATGTATTAACCCCTAAAGCTAAGTCTAACCCTAACACCCCCCTAAATTAAATATAATTTTAATCTAACAAAATAAATTAAATATTATTAACTAAAGTATTCCTATTTAAATTTAAATACTTACCTGTAAAATAAACCCTAATATAGCTACAATATAACCAGTGGCGACTCTAGGAAAAATATATAGGGGGGGCACATAAGATACCACAGTCAAACTGGGGGGGCAATAATAATTTTCACCACTAAGTCATACCACTGAAACTAAACTAAATAAAAATACATAAATAAGATTCCAAAATACCAGAGTAATGCGGTATGCAATTATACCTTTTTATTGTACTAACCTAATACTTAAAATAGAAGCTTTAAATAGTTTTCCTTTGTTCCTCAGGTATTGCTTCAGACCTGAGAAAGATAGGAAAACCCTCAAAAGCTTTTCTTTATAGTTTAAATCAATTTTCAACAAACACCAGGGCTCTGTAATTAATCTCCCATACATACACACATACACAGTTAGACATACACACAGTTACACATACATACATACATACATACACACATAGTTACATACATACACACATAGTTACACACACACTACATACATACAGTTACACACCCACAAATATATAGTTTAACACACACATACATACACAGTTACATACACACACAGTATACATACATTCATCCCTGGGTGCTCATTAGCACTCCCAGGAAGCGGTGCTGTCCCCAGAGTCCCAGGCAGTTAACCCCAGAGAAGTCTGGGTACAAGGCCCAAAGGGAAAATTACAAAATATATACATACATATATTACATACAAATATATATATTTGTATATATAATCATTAAAACACACTTTAGCTGAAATATTTCTTTCATGCTGCTATTTTTTTTTCTTTCTGGATCCCTGCAGTGCCATTTTAAATGTCACCAGCTTGTGCCCACTGCAGAATGCATCTCTGGTATACAGGCAGCCTTCCCTCACAGAGATCCAGGTTGCACACACATACTGCACTACCTACTGTACGAAAAAACACAGACACACACTACACATAGACACAAACTTATACACACACACAGGTATACACACATAGACAAACACACACACATATATACACAAAGATATATACATACAAATACACAGACACACTACACATACATTAAAGCACAGACACATACAAATATACAGACACATACATATAGAAAGTAACATTCACACATAGACACAAAGGCATACACATATAGGCAGGCACACACAAAACATGTATACATACATACAAACACATACATACATGTACATTTTGCTATATATTACATTTCATGCAGCAAAGAGATCTAGAGCACAATAAAAACACATGCTGTCAACTTGCACTAACACTTAGGTATGCAGTTTATTTAACCCTGCCTCTGCTCTGGAATGCACAAACATTATAAATAACATTGACAGGACCCCATCTTTACATTGCCCTGTGAACTGAAGTATGTTCAAGCTGACAAGAGGGCTGACCTAAATAAAAATAATGAGTACAAATTATTTAACACTATGCAGCAGAACAGTACTCATTGGGAACATGCCGCATGGGTGGACTGCTCTGAACATGAATCACAGACATAGTAGTCAGTCAATTAAGCCGCTAACTCACAGTGACCTTTGAAATCACTCTTTGAACTCAACAGGCTGGAGGGACCACATAATATGAGAAGATATGACCAGTATAGTGGGGGGAAGTAGTAACTTAGTGTTATCAATTTAGTGAGCACTGAGCTATGTGCTAAATCTCTGGTGTGGCTGTCAGAGCATACAGCGTTCGGCAGGGGAAGTCAGGGACACCAATTCTCCCTAAGATGATAAACGTTCTGTTTTTACATATACAGGCACAACAGGTATCTGGCAATTAAAATGTTCACATGGATTCTGTGCAGCACAGAGTCCCAAAAGTGTTTATTTCTGCATTTGCACTTGGCGCTGCACAGAATCAAAGTGCACACTTTAATTTGCCAGGTCCCCATGGTGCCTGTATTTGTGAGATTAATCAAAGACTGCTACATATAGCCAGTTGAGGTATGACAGAAATGCCTTAAAAAAGAAGGCTAACAATAAGGGAAAGTGTTCAGCAGAATGAGAAGATGAAAGTGCATGAGGCCACTACCTACCTCACGACATCCACACACAACACAGTGTGAGTGCCCACCGGCTGTGCAGTCCGTCCACAACACAAGACAGCCAGAACCAGTCAGTGCCACTGCCAGGAGCAGCTCCTTCCCCCGCGCTTCTCCAGAATCTTCTGCACAGTCAGTGCACACGCTGCACGCATCACCTGCTGGATTGCTCCTCCCTCTTCCCAGAGTCTCCGGGCATGAGTTCCTTGTGCTGAGCCTGGGCCTGGGCCTGTGAAGGAATGTGACTGGCACTGGAACTAATCTGACTGGAGGACTCAGGAGGAGGAGTAAATAACGCCAGCAGCAAACATTGATGGGTAATTGGAGGAGTGCTGCCGTGGTGCTGCGTGCAGAGCAGGCTTGAGGCACGTGCTGTGCTGCTGGTGTGTCTGTGGCCGGTGTGTGACTTCCAAAATTAAATCAGGAGTTTAAAAGAACACAGTCAACAAGGGTCGCCGGTCGGCTGTGCAATATACCCTATTAAATTCACAATAAAAGTTTAACATTAACTCCTGACTCATCCTGGTCCCTGAAGCATTATGAAAGTGGGGGGGGCTGGCAGGGGGGCAAGCCATTTTCTAGGGGAGGGGCATTTGCCCCCCTAGCCCCCCCTAGTGACGCCACTGAATATAACAAATAATTATATTGTAGCTATTTTAGGATTTATATTTATTTTACAGGGAACTTTGTTTTTATTTAAACTAGGTACAATAGCTATTAAATAGTTATTTACTATTTAATAGCTACCTAGTTAAAATAATTACAAAATTACCTGTATAATAAATCCTAACCTAAGTTACAATTAAACCTAACACTAAACTATCAATAAATAAATTAAATCACCTACAATTACCTACAATTAAATAAACTAAACTAAATTACAAAAAAAACAAACACTAAATTAAAGAAAATAAAAAAAATTACAAGAATTTTAAGCTAATTACACCTACTCTAAGCCCCCTAATAAAATAACAAAGCCCCCCAAAATAAAAAATTTCCCTACCCTAATCTAAATTTAAAAAGTTAACAGCTCTATCACCAGCCCTTAAAAGGGCTTTTTGCGGGGCATGCCCCAATGAAATCAGCTCTTTTGCCTGTAAAAAAAAAAAATACCACCCCCCAACATTACAACCCACCACCCATATACCCTTACTCTAACCCAAACCCCCCTTAAAATAAACCTAACACTACCCCCCTGAAGATCTCCCTACCTTGAGTCGTGTTCACCCAGCCGGGCACCGATGGACCAAAAGAGGACATCCAGAGCGGCAGAAGTCTTCATACTATCCGGGCAGAAGAGGACATCTGGACCGGTAGACATCTTCATCCAAGCGGCATCTTCTGACTTTATTCTGCGGCTGAAGTTTTGTCGTTAGAGTTCTAATGCTCACTTCAGGGTAGATCCCATTGAAAAGATAGGATACGCAATTGGCGTAAGGGGATCTGCGGTATGGAAAAGTTGTGGCTGGAAAGTGAGCGTTAGACCCTTTCCTGACTGACTCTAAATACCAGCGGGCGGCCAAAAGCAGCGTTAGGAGCCCTTATCGCTGGTTTTGACGGCTAACGCAGAACTCTAAATCTAGGCGTATGTTTCCAGCAGGGAGCCAAGACCATGTGTAGTTTTATCCAGGTTGTGTTTTTAACTGTTTAGCAACTAGGATTTGTTTTTACCAGTCCATTGCATTTACTGCTTATTTTCTTCCTAATGGGAAAGAGTACAGGGTTTTCTCTGTGTGTTGTATGAATTTGTTTTGTAATTTCCCCTATAGTTCTTGCACCCAGACCTGTCTGGGGTTAACTGCCTGTGACTCTGGTGACTGCACAACTTCTTGTGAGTGCCACTGAGCACCCAGGGCTGAGCATGTTGCAGGGTCATGGGACGTGTGTCATTCTTTGCCTTTCGTCCCAGGAGGTTGGCAGAGAAGTGTCAGAAGTTTTTTTTTTTTTAAGAAAGTACTTTTATAAATTTTTACATAAAGTGTGTCTCTCATGGAGGGTAGTTGTCACGCTCAGCTGCTGGGAAGCTCTGCAGTCCTCTCTGTGTGCTTGATTGACAGGTGTCTGGCTTCCTGTTTCTCCAGTGCCAGTTTGTTTGTTAACTTTGTGGCTTCTGATAGGATTTCGCTGAGGAATCTCTCTAACTGCTGCTTTTCTGTTGCCAATCTCTTCAAGGATTTACTATGCTGGATTAACCTTCAACCTCCTGATTACCTGTCTCCAAACAATGCAAGTACTGTTTGTTTTGTGAAACTTTCAAACTTCCTGTTTACCTGCTGCAAACCCTGCATATTCAGACTACTCTGTGTACTGCCAAACTATTCAAATACTGTTATTTCTGTGAAACCTTCAATCTGCATGTTTACCTGTTTCCAAACTCTGCATATACAATTATTCAGTGTAAACCTTCAAACTGCTTGATATCCTGTTGCCAATCTCAACAAGTACTGATTAATCTGTGTTAACCTTCAAACTTCCATCTTACCTGTTGCATACTCTGCAAAGACTGTCTACACAGTGTTAACTCTCAAACTGCCTGATTACCTGTTGCATACTCTGCAAAGACTGTCTACTCAGTGTTAACCCTCAAACTGCCTGATTACCTGTTGCATACTCTGCAATGACTGTCTACACAGTGTTAACCTTCAGACTGCCTGATAACAAATGACCAACTCCTGCATTATTAACTGTTTCCTGTTTTACCCTTTTTCTGTCTGAGTATAAGTGGACTATCCCTGCTCTCCTGATACTGTGGAAGACATTTCCTGAAACCAGTTCCTTATTCAGAAATCTATCTGGCTGATATCATGAATTACTTTGGCACAGGCTAACCCTGCTCCATATCGTGAGTACTTTGTTTTTTGGAGGTTGTCGTGGGGTCACGTCCTGGATTAAACTCAGAGTGCAAGGGTGTTGTTTAAGTTCGCCCTAGCATTTGGGTCTTCTTCTGGATATTTCCTAACCTGACAGTAGTACTCTTCGCAATGAGACAGGAGTTTTAAGTAGTCCTGTTAGTCTCTCAGTGAGGGCCTGGACGAATGTTAGAGTCCGGAGATGCAGTGGGAGTTCTCTCTGCAACACCATTCCAACTCATATTAACAGCTCCTCTAGCACTTGGCGTTGCCGATCCTTGCGTTCGCTACCTGCTGTCTTTTCTCAAGTCCATGACGGAGGCGATGCTACTATCTATCACACTTGAAGGGCCGCGTTTCTGTTTCATGGTATAGATTCCAGTAAGATTGTTTCATTTTAGCAATATGAATGTTATGTTGTTATGTGACAGATAGGTATGGGTCTCGGTGAGACTCCTCTGTACGGATCTGGGAATCATGGGATAATTCCTTCCTTAGGGGGGATTTGTGAACAGGGTGGGGTTCCTTAATTATGTTTCTTATGTGATCTCCCTGTTTTGTGTAGTGGGTATTGGCTCTGGGGCTGAGACAGGAGATTTACTTGAAGTATTTAGTGGGGCCAAGTTGCCGCCTTTTTCTGGTGCGCTTTTTTGGACTTTACGGTTCACCTTATGACCGGGCGTTGTTACACTGGATTTTTACGCTTTCGCATTCCTGACCATGTAGTGACGAGGACATTCTGCTTCGTTTGGATCTGGTCATAGGAGGTGGTGAGCGCCCAAGCCATTGTGGGTGTCAGGTGCCGTTCGTTTTTTTTATATATAGTCCTATTTTTCTCTTTTGTTTTAACCATGGAGGATTCTGAAGCTGAGACTGTCAGTGTTTCTGATTCTGATTCTTCCTCTTGTGAGGAAGGTGCTTCGGCCCCACTGATGCAAGTTTATCAGTCCTGTCTTTTGTGCATTCTTAGAGCACCTGGTTCCTCGGGCTCGGGAAATCAGGGGCCTATTGAGCCATCAGCCTTTGGGGGCTCTGTCCCTCAAACGGCAGATTCCCAACAACACCCTTCCTCTACATTTGCGGGTAACCCTAATGTTAATTCTCCCTCCGCACAAGGTGGTTTGTTTCCCCTGGAGATGGTATGTCATTTCAGCTTCAATATATTGATGGCGCTGGTTTGCCTGCAGGACCCGGAGGTTTCTGCACGGTTGTGTTCTTGCCGACTATCCCGGATGTCCAGGCTTCGGGTGGGTCTATTCAGTTTCCTCCAGGGGTGAATATTCCTCTATGTTGCACCTTTCGTTATCGGATCGCGCAGGTGCGCGTTCTACTCCATCGTCTTTTCGACTTGTTGGGGGACCCTTTCCTCTATCAATCGGGGAATGTGTCCTCAAATGGTGCTTCGAGCTAGACTATTTGGGATGTTGATCGTCTCCTGTTGGTCGCTCGTGTCCTTTCCCAGATGTTGTTTTTTGTCGGATGCCTTCGGGCTGCCTTATTTTCTTTCATTCGGTTAGGATATATTTTAAATTTTATTTGATTATTCCTTCGGGAATTTCTGGGAGGGAATTGCTTTTTATTACTTCCTTGGAAGTTGTTCGCGGACTGTTGGGTCCGGAGTTATGTGTGCTCTTTGTTGAGTTGTCAGTGACGCATGTTGCACCTGGCAAGTCCGGCGGGACCCTGAGTGTTTTGTTTTATTGTTATATTGTTTGTTTTCACAAACTACACTATACATCTACATCCGGACCTTCGTGTCCGCATACCGGGAGAGATTGCGTGTGCCACTCTATTCCTGGGGTTTGGTCGGTGGCTTCCACCACGTCTCTTCTGGCTCTCCTTTCAGGTGGCGGGGCCTTCTCCGCTAGGGTGTTTATTTAGACCTTGGTCTTTTTGCTACCCTTTGGGTGGTTTAGACTCCTAGGGTCGCTGGACCTCGTTTCATTCCGCTTTTAATGGATCCTCTTCGGGGATTAGCGGTGAAGTGCTTGATTGGTATGCGAGACACAACGGGATTATGCCTGCATTCTCTGTAACTTGGCAGTGGTGCTGTGGGGTGGCTAGCCTGTGACTTGCCACGCGGGGGTCTGGTTCGCCTTCTTCGCTACTGGAGGTCTCTTCTAGCTGGAACACGGTTTTATTGGGGTCGCCTTGTTTCGGTTCTGGTTCTGTTTTTTCCAGAATTTTATGCACCCTCTTAGGGTCGGGCGCCGACGTGGGACCCTAGTTTCTGAATGTCACGGAGTTTAGCTCTGTGTCGTGGGTTCTATTGCCTTGAGATCGGTTCTGCATTTTTTCACGGCCCTTTTCTTAGGGTTTTGCTAGAGTTCCCATTTTTTCGGGTTCCTTCCTCGGGTGAGGAGTATCTGACTGGAATTTTGGTCAGGGTCTGGCTCAGGTCTGTGACGTCCTCTTCTTCAGGTCTATTTGTGGATCTGGGATAGACCTGGGGTTCCGGGTGGTGTTGGTATAGCTCTGTCTATGCTTGTCCCAGTTTTTCCCTCTGATTTTTGGGTTGTGTCTGGAAGGGGTTCTTCTTTTCTCTCTTTAGAGAGCCTGATCCCCTTCTTATGACTGCTCGGGGCCTTTGTTTTCTGTAAGGGTATGTGTTCTGGACTTCCTTTGGGGTCTGTTGGTCTGGTGCTTTGACCTTGCATCAGCATTCCTGCGTAGTGCCTTGGTAAGGGTCACTTTGTCCTCCTATCTTCCACGACGGTATCTGTTGTGGGGCCCGAGTTTGCTACCTCGGGTAGTTTCTGCTCCTTTAGGGGCTGGCTCATTTTGGGTTCGTTTTGACTGTGTCGAGTTTTGTGTTCGGGGGGCAAGGTTTCCCATGTCGTCCGTCTCCCTTGGGGGACTTTTGTCTCTCTGGGGGTGTGTTCCTATTGTCCCTGGTTCAGGGATAGAGATGCCCTTGGGAATGGGCTTCTGGGTTCGGTGTTCCTCTGGTTCTGTGGGACTCTGCCTGTGTTTCTGGTCATACTCGTTCGATGTGACTGGTGGTGTTTCCTCCCTTTCGTTCACGGGGAGGGGGTGGTACTCTGTCCCTGGACTTTTCACTGTCATTGACAGGTTGGTCTTTCCGTGTATGGGCGGTCCTCATTGCGGAGGTTCAGCGGTAGTTGAGGACGTCCCTGGTTATCTCAGGATCCTTAGCTGTGGTTCTGGTCGTCTTTTGACTTTTCAGCTGCCTCTATTTCTTTAGGATGCAGTGGGTCCCTGTTGAGGTTCTCTCTGAGCTCTCGGGGGGGGGGGGGTTGGATCTCTAAATTTTCCCTCCATGGAGTGGTTTTTTGTCTAGGAACTTGGTTTTTGCTGGTTCCTTTTCTCTTGAGCTGCAGGGTTCTCGTAGGGAGGTGCCTGGGTCTCTTTTTCGGTTTGAGGCGAACTCCTTGGTTCCCTCCAGATGGGGAGCTGGTCAAGGGTTTTTTTCCCCCTTTATTTGTGGCTGCACTATGGCGTTCTACTCAGTCATCTGTGCGGTTTTCTGTTTCTCGAGATTTTTCTGGCATCTAGTGAGGCTTTCTGGAGTCTCCCGAGCTAGTTTGATCTGTCTTTTAGAAGACAGGGTTCCGGTTAGTTATCCCTCTACCTTGCTTCTTCCTTTGGGGAGTCGTTGGTTCCCTTATGGGTGTGTTTGTATGGGATCTGCCTTTGGGCGATAGTGTGCTTCGAGTCCTGTTGGCTCGGTGGTGTTGCATGTGGTTTTTACCCAGGATTGGGACTGTCGTTTGTGTCCTTGGTGCCCTTTTTTCTTCATGTTTTTTTTTGGATGAAGCAGGACTTTTTTGTTTATGAGTTGTGGTTCAGTCTTGGTGCCCTCAGATTGAACAGCCTCTTACCCTCCCTTTCTTGGCATTCAGTGTCCTCTTTGGCTTGGATATAATTTTTCCACAAGTAATGAATGCGGCTGTGGACTCTTTCCCATTATGAAGAAAAAAATAAATTATGCTTACCTGATAATTTCATTTTCTTCCGTGGGAAAGAGTCCACAGCCCCCCGCCCATTTTTTTGAGGCATTTTTTGTGTATAGTCTTCTGGCACCCTTTCACCTTGATATTTCTTCCACTGGTCCTTGTTCCTCGGCAGAATGACTGGGGGGTAGGGAAAGTTGGAGGAGTATTTGAGCCTTTGTCTGGGGTGTCTTTGCCTCCTCCTGGTGGCCAGGTTATTATTTCCCACAAGTAATGAATGCGGCTGTGAACTCTTTCCCACGGAAGAAAATGAAATTATCAGGTAAGCATAATTTATGTTTTTAACAATGTTACACTTTTCTTGCAAATTTTCTGAAAATATAAACATCTTTCACTGACAGCAATGTCCTAAGTTTGTTTTAAAGTGATGATAAACTTTCCCCTTTGTATAAACAAATGCGGAATGTTAGTGATATTTTAGATGGAATTTAATTAATCGGTTATAATAAAGATGCGCTATAACTTTTTAATGTGTTGAAATTCTAATACCCCAGACTCTGGCTTCCCACTTTAAAAGTAATATTTTTTGTGAGCTAACGGTTTGAACTGTTCTCCAATAAGTGCTCTATCTACAACAAAAGCACCATACAGCTAGACAGCTGATTGGAGAATAATTAAAACAGCTCACAAAAAAATTACTTTTGAAGTGGCCAAAGGAGCGCAGGGTATTTGAATTTCATATGCACATTAAAAAGTAAGTTAAACTGCATCTTCATTTGTATAGCGCCATAAAATTCTGTAGCGCTAGAGTAAAAAATATATATATAATATAAAGAAACTTATTTTCAGATACTTTTCAATATGTATTTTTTACTTTTAATTTTAAAAACAAGTTTTAGTAAGAACAGCTTGGTGTGTAGTCTTAAAATAAAATCTATATCCTGTTAGTGAGTGGATATCTACGAATATTATCTAAAGGGATATTATATATCCATTAAAGGGCAAGGATATGTCATTCCTCTAGAGCAATAAGGACCCCCATTAGTGCTTAGACTGTTACTTCTGAGAGGGTAAAACAGGGGCAGAGAGAGAGATTGGAGAGGAAAAGTGAAAGTTAAGAAAAAGAGAGCATTAAGAAAGAGTGGAGTAAAATAAGAGTGAAGAGATTTGAGGAAGAGTGTAAAGAGAAGATATGGCCTGAGAGAAAAGGGAATTGGTACAAAGAGATTGAAGAGAGGAGGCTGTGGTGAACGATAGATGAGATTATAGTTATAAAACAATTTTCCAGGTCTGCTATGACATCACATTGATGTCAACACTCTCTGCTTTCTCTCAGTTCAACTTCTTCCTTTTTCTGTCCAGCTGTTGTTTTTCACAGAACCCTAGTTTGATGTTGCTAACTGCTATGCACTAGGGCTGTGCGATATGGGAAAAAATGAATATCGCGATTTTGGCCATGAAATATAGCGATTGCAATTTAAATCATGATTTCTTCAAAATAACTGTTACACATACATTTCTCAATAAAAATGAATTAAACTGTACAGATTCTTAAAGTACATATGCATCATTGTTCAATACAGGCTGAGAACATTAAAATACAAATCTCACACATATACCAGCCCCTGCTTACGCTCTTAGCTCCCTCACACACACATACCAGCCCCTCTTAGCTCCCTCACACATACCAGCCCCTGCTTACCCTCGTAGCTCCCACACACACATACCAGCCCCTGCTCACCCTCGTAGCTCTCACACACGCATACCAGACCCTGCTCACCCTCGTAGCTCCCACACACACATACCAGCCCCTGCTTACCCTCGTAGCTCCCACACACACACACATACCAGACCCTGCTTTACCCTCTTAGCTAACGCACACACACACACATACCAGCCCCTGCTTACCCTCGTAGCTCCCTCACACACACATACCAGCCCCTGCTTACCTTCGTAGCTCCCTCACACACACATACCAGCTCCTGCTTACCCTCTTAGCTCCCTCACACACATACCAGCTCCTACTTACCATCTTAGCTCCCACACACACACACATACCAGCCCCTGCTTACCCTTGTAGCTCCCTCACACACACATACCAGCCCCTGCTTACCCTCATAGCTCCCACACACACACACCAGCCCCTGCTTACCCTCTTAGCTCCCACACACACACATACCAGCACCTGCTTACCCTCTTAGCTCCCACACACACACATACCAGCTCCTGCTTACCCTCTTAGCTCCCACACACACACATATACCAGACCCTGCTTACCCTCGTAGCTCACACACACATACCAGCCCCTGCTTACCCTCTTAGCTCCCTCACACACACATATCAGCCCCTCTTAGCTCCCTCACACATACCAGCCCCTGCTTACCCTCGTAGCTCCCACACACACATACCAGCCCCTGCTCACCCTCGTAGCTCCCACACACACATACCAGCCCCTGCTCACCCTCGTAGCTCCCACACACACATGCCAGCCCCTGCTTACCCTCGTAGCTCCCACACACACACACATACCAGACCCTGCTTTACCCTCTTAGCTAACGCACACACACACATACCAGCCCCTGCTTACCCTCGTAGCTCCCTCACACACACATACCAGCCCCTGCTTACCCTCGTAGCTCCCTCACACACACATACCAGCCCCTGCTTACCCTCTTAGCTCCCTCACACACACATACCAGCCCCTGCTTACCCTCGTAGCTCCATCACACACACATACCAACCCCTGCTTACCCTCTTAGCTCCCTCACACATACATACCAGCCCCTGCTTACCCTCTTAGCTCCCTCACACACACATACCAGCCCCTGCTTACCCTCTTAGCTCCCTCACACACACATACCAGCCCCTGCTTACCCTTGTAGCTCCATCACACACACATACCAGCCCCTGCTTACCCTCTTAGCTCTCACACACACACACACATACCAGACCCTTACCCGCTTAGCTCCCTTACACACATACACACACATATCAGCCCCTGCTTACCCTCTTAGCTCCCTCACACACACATACCAGCTCCTACTTACCATCTTAGCTCCCTCTCTCTCACACACACACATATACCAGCCCCTGCTTACCCTCGTAGCTCCCTCACACACACATACATACCAGCCCCTACTTACCCTCTTAGCTCCCTCACACGCACACACATACCAGACCCTGCTTTACCCTCTTAGCTACCGCACACACACACATACCAGCTCCTGCTTACCCTCTTAGCTCCCTCACACACACATACCAGCTCCTACTTACCCTCGTAGCCCCCACACACATACCAGCCCCTGCTTACCCTCGTAGCTCCCATACACACATACCAGCCCCTGCTTACCCTTGTAGCTCCCAAACACACATACCAGCTCCTGCTTACCCTCGTAGCTCCCACACACACACACATACCAGCCCCTGCTTACCCTCTTAGCTCACACACACATACCAGCCCCTGCTTACCCTCATAGCTCCATCACACACACATACCAGCCCCTGCTTACCCTCTTAGCTCCCTCACACACACATACCAGCCCCTGCTTACCCTCTTAGCTCCCTCACACACACATATCAGCCCCTCTTAGCTCCCTCACACATACCAGCCCCTGCTTACCCTCGTAGCTCCCACACACACATACCAGCCCCTGCTCACCCTCGTAGCTCCCACACACACATACCAGCCCCTGCTCACCCTCGTAGCTCCCACACACACATGCCAGCCCCTGCTTACCCTCGTAGCCCCCACACACACACACATACCAGACCCTGCTTTACCCTCTTAGCTAACGCACACACACACATACCAGCCCCTGCTTACCCTCGTAGCTCCCTCACACACACATACCAGCCCCTGCTTACCCTCGTAGCTCCCTCACACACACATACCAGCCCCTGCTTACCCTCTTAGCTCCCTCACACACACATACCAGCCCCTGCTTACCCTCGTAGCTCCATCACACACACATACCAACCCCTGCTTACCCTCTTAGCTCCCTCACACATACATACCAGCCCCTGCTTACCCTCTTAGCTCCCTCACACACACATACCAGCCCCTGCTTACCCTCTTAGCTCCCTCACACACACATACCAGCCCCTGCTTACCCTTGTAGCTCCATCACACACACATACCAGCCCCTGCTTACCCTCTTAGCTCTCACACACACACACACATACCAGACCCTTACCCGCTTAGCTCCCTTACACACATACACACACATATCAGCCCCTGCTTACCCTCTTAGCTCCCTCACACACACATACCAGCTCCTACTTACCATCTTAGCTCCCTCTCTCTCACACACACACATATACCAGCCCCTGCTTACCCTCGTAGCTCCCTCACACACACATACATACCAGCCCCTACTTACCCTCTTAGCTCCCTCACACACACACACATACCAGACCCTGCTTTACCCTCTTAGCTACCGCACACACACACATACCAGCTCCTGCTTACCCTCTTAGCTCCCTCACACACACATACCAGCTCCTACTTACCCTCGTAGCCCCCACACACATACCAGCCCCTGCTTACCCTCGTAGCTCCCATACACACATACCAGCCCCTGCTTACCCTTGTAGCTCCCAAACACACATACCAGCTCCTGCTTACCCTCGTAGCTCCCACACACACACACATACCAGCCCCTGCTTACCCTCTTAGCTCACACACACATACCAGCCCCTGCTTACCCTCATAGCTCCATCACACACACATACCAGCCCCTGCTTACCCTCTTAGCTCCCTCACACACACATACCAGCCCCTGCTTACCCTCTTAGCTCCCACACACACACACATACCAGCCCCTGCTTACCCTCGTAGCTCCATCACACACACATACCAGCCTTTGCTTACACTCGTAGCCCCATCACACACATATACCAGCCCCTGCTTACCCTCGTAGCTCCCTCACACACACATACCAGCCCCTGCTTACCCTCTTAGCTCCCTCACACACGCATACCATCCCCTGCTTACCATCTTAGGTCCCTCACACACACATACTAGCCCCTGCTTACCCTCTTAGCTCCCACACACACACACATTCCAGCCCCTGCTTACCCTCTTAGCTCCCACACACATACCAGCTCCTACTTACCCTTGTAGCTCCCTCACACACATACCAGCCCCTGCTCACCCTCGTAGCTCCACACACACATACCAGCCCCTGCTTACCCTCATAGCTCACACACACATACCAGACCCTGCTTTACCCTCTCAGCTACCGCACACACACACACATACCATCCCCTGCTTACCCTCGTAGCTCCCTCACACACACATACCAGCCCTTGCTTACCCTCGTAGCTCCCTCACACACACATACCAGCCCCTGCTTACCCTCTTAGCTCCCTCACACACACATACCAGCCCCTGCTTACCCTCTTAGCTCCCTCACACACACATACCAGCCCCTGCTTACCCTCTTAGCTCCCACACACACACATACCAGCTCCTACTTACCCTCGTAGCTCCCACACACACATACCAGCCCCTGCTTACCCTCGTAGCTTCCACACACACACACACACTTACCATACCCTGCTTTACCCTCTTAGCTACCGCACACACACATACCAGCCCCTGCTTACCCTCGTAGCTCCCTCACACACACACATACCAGCCCCTGCTTACCCTCGTAGCTCCCTCACACACACATACCAGCCCCTGCTTACCCTCTTAGCTCCCTCACACACACATACCATCCCCTGCTTACCATCTTAGGTCCCACACACACACATACTAGCCCCTGCTTACCCTCTTAGCTCCCACACACACACACATTCCAGCCCCTGCTTACCCTCTTAGCTCCCACACACATACCAGCTCCTACTTACCCTTGTAGCTCCCTCACACACACATACTAGCTCCTACTTACCCTCTTAGCTCCCTCACACACACATAACAGCCCCTGCTTACCCTCGTAGCTCCATCACGCACACATACCAGCTCCTGATAACCCTCTTAGCTCCATCACGCACACATACCAGCTCCTACTTACCATCTTAGCTCTGTCACACACACATACCAGCTCCTACTTACCACCTTAGCTCCCTCACACACACATACCAGCCCCTGCTTACCCTCTTAGCTCCATCACACACATACCAGCCCCTGCTTACCCTCGTAGCTCCCTCACACACACATACCAGCCCCTGCTTACCTTCGTAGCTCCCTCACACACACATACCAGCTCCTGCTTACCCTCTTAGCTCCCTCACACACATACCAGCTCCTACTTACCATCTTAGCTCCCTCACACACACACATACCAGCCCCTGCTTACCCTTGTAGCTCCCTCACACACACATACCAGCCCCTGCTTACCCTCATAGCTCCCACACACACACACCAGCCCCTGCTTACCTTCTTAGCTCCCACACATACACATACCAGCCCCTGCTTACCCTCTTAGCTCCCACACACACACATACCAGCTCCTGCTTACCCTCTTAGCTCCCACACACACACATATACCAGACCCTGCTTACCCTCGTAGCTCACACACACATACCAGCCCCTGCTTACCCTCTTAGCTCCCTCACACGCACATATCAGCTCCTGCTCATCCTCTTAGCTCCATCACACACACATACCAGCCCCTGCTTACCCTCTTAGCTCCATCACACACACATACCAGCCCCTGCTTACCCTCTTAGCTCCCTCACACAAACATACCAGCCCCTACTTACCCTTGTAGCTCCCTCACACACACATTCCAGCTCCTACTTACCATCTTCGCTCCCTCACACACACATACCAGCTCCTGCTTACCCTCTTAGCTCCCTCACACACACATACCAGCTCCTACTTACCATCTTATCTCCCTCACACACACACACACATACCAGCCCCTGCTCCCCTGCTTACCCTCTTAGCTCCCTTACACATACCAGCCCCTGCTTACCCTTGTAGCTCCCTCAAACACACACACACACCAGACCCTGCTTTACCCTCTTAGCTACCGCACACACACACATACCAGCTTCTGCTTACCCTCTTAGCTCCCTCACACACACATACCAGCCCCTGCTTACCCTCTTAGCTCCCTCACACACACATACCAGCCCCTGCTTACCCTCTTAGCTCCCACACACACACACAAACATACCAGCCCCTGCTTACCCTCGTAGCTCCATCACACACACATACCAGCCCCTGCTTACCCTCTTAGCTCCCTCACACACACATACCAGCCCCTGCTTACCGTCGTAGCTCCATCACACACACATACCAGCCCCTGCTTACCCTCGTAGCTCCATCACACACACATACCAGCTCCTATTTACCATCTTAGCTCCCTCACACACACACACTTACCAGCCCCTGCTTACCATCTTAGCTCCCTCACACACACATACCAGCCCCTGCTTACCCTCTTAGCTCCCACACACACACACAAACCAGCCCCTGCTTACCCTCTTAGCTCCCACACACATACCAGCTCCTACTTACCCTCTTAGCTCCCTCACACACACATACCAGCTCCTACTTACCCTCTTAGCTCCCTCACACACACATAACAGCCCCTGCTTACCCTCGTAGCTCCATCACGCACACATACCAGCTCCTGTTAACCCTCTTAGCTCCCTCACACACACATACCAGCTCCTACTTACCATCTTAGCTCTCTCACACACACATACCAGCTCCTACTTACCATCTTAGCTCCCTCACACACACATACCAGCCCCTGCTTACCCTCTTAGCTCCATCACACACACATACCAGCCCCTGCTTACCCTCGTAGCTCCCTCACACACACATACCAGCCCCTGCTTACCCTCGTAGCTCCCTCACACACACATTCCAGCTCCTGCTTACCCTCTTAGCTCCCTCACACACATACCAGCTCCAACTTACCATCTTAGCTCCCTCACACACACACACACACACATACCAGCCCCTGCTTACCCTTGTAGCTCCCTCACACACACATACCAGCCCCTGCTTACCCTCATAGCTCCCACACACATACACACCAGCCCCTGCTTACCCTCTTAGCTCCCACACACACACACATACCAGCCCCTGCTTACCCTCTTAGCTCCCACACACACACATACCAGCCCCTGCTTACCCTCTTAGCTCCCACACACACACACATACCAGCCCCTGCTTACCCTCGTAGCTCCCACACACACACACACACACCAGCCCCTGCTTACCCTCTTAGCTCCCTCACACATACATACAAGCTCCTGTTCATCCTCTTAGCTCCATCACACACACATACCAGCCCCTGCTTACCCTCTTAGCTCCATCACACACACATACCAGCCCCTGCTTACCCTCTTAGCTCCCTCACACAAACATACCAGCCCCTACTTACCCTCGTAGCTCCCTCAAACACACACACATTCCAGCTCCTACTTACCATCTTAGCTCCCTTACACACACATACGAGCTCCTGCTCATCCTCTTAGCTCTATCACACACACATACCAGCCCCTGCTTACCCTCTTAGCTCCCTCACACACACATACCAGCTCCTACTTACCATCTTAGCTCCCTCACACACACACACACATACCAGCCCCTGCTTACCCTCTTAGCTCCCTTACACATACCAACCCCTGCTTACCCTTGTTGCGCCCTCACACACACACACATACCAGACCCTGCTTTACCCTCTTAGCTACCGCACACACACACATACCAGCTTCTGCTTACCCTCTTAGCTCCCTCACACACACATACCAGCCCCTGCTTACCCTCTTAGCTCCCTCACACACACATAAGAGCCCCTGCTTACCCTCTTAGCTCCCACACACACACACACATACCAGCCCCTGCTTACCCTCGTAGCTCCATCACACACACATATCAGCCCTGCTTACCCTCTTAGCTCCCTCACACACACACATACCAGCCCCTGCTTACTGTCGTACCTCCATCACACACACATACCAACTCCTATTTACCATCTTAGCTCCCTCACACACACACACATACCAGCCCCTGCTTACCGTTGTAGCTCCCTCGCACACACACATACCAGCCCCTGCATAGCCTCGTAGCTCCCTCACACACACACACACACATGCCAGCTCCTACTTACCATCTTAGCTCCCTCAAACACACACACACATACCAGCTCCTACTTACCCTCTTAGCTCCCTCACACACACATACCAGCCCCTTCTTATCCTCTTAGCTCCCACACACACATACCAGCCCCTTCTTACCCTCTTAGCTCCAACACACGCAAACACATACCAGCCCCTGCTTACCCTCGTAGCTCCCTCACACACATACCAGCTCCTACTTACCATCTTAGCTCCCTCACACACACATACCAGCTCCTACTTACCATCTTATCTCCCACACACACATACCAGCCCCTGCTTCCACTCGTAGCTCCCTCACACACACACACACACACACACATACCAGCTCCTACTTACCATCTTAGCTCCCTCAAACACACATACCAGCTCCTACTTACCATCTTAGCTCCCACACACACATACCAGCCCCTGCTTACCCTCTTAGCTCCCTCACACACATACCAGTTGCTACTTACCATCTTAGCTCCCTCACACACACATATCAGCCCCTGCTTACCCTGTTAGCTACCATACACACACACATACCAGCTCCTACTTACCCTCTTAGCTCCCTCACACACACATACCAGCTCCTACTTACCATCTTAGCTCCCTCACACACACACACAAATACCAGCCCCTGCTTACCCTCTTAGCTCCCTTACACATACCAGCCCCTGCTTACCCTCGTAGCTCCCTCACACACACACACACACACATACCAAACCCTGCTTTACCCTCTTAGCTACCGCACACACACACATACCAGCTTCTGCTTGCCCTCTTAGCTCCCTCACACACACATACCAGCCCCTGCTTACCCTCTTAGCTCCCTCACACACACATAACAGCCCCTGCTTACCCTCGTAGCTCCATCACACACACATACCAACCCCTGCTTACCCTCTTACCTCCCTCACACACACACACCAGCCCCTGCTTACCGTCGTAGCTCCATCACACACACATACCAGCCCCTGCTTACCCTCGTAGCTCCATCACACACACATACCATCTCCTACTTACCCTCTTAGCTCCCTCACACACACATAACAGCCCCTGCTTACCCTCGTAGCTCCATCACGAACACATACCAGCTCCTGCTAACCCTCTTAGCTCCCTCACACACACATACTAGCTCCTACTTACCATCTTAGCTCCCTCACACACACATACTAGCTCCTACTTACCATCTTAGCTCTCTCACACACACATACCAGCTCCTACTTACCATCTTAGCTCCCTCACACACACATACCAGTCCCTGCTTACCCTCTTAGCTCCATCACACACACATACCAGCCCCTGCTTACCCTCGTAGCTCCCTCACACACACATACCAGCCCCTGCTTACCCTCATAGCTCCCTCACACACACATACCAGCTCCTGCTTACTCTCTTAGCTCCCTCACACACATACCAGCTCCTACTTACCATCTTAGCTCCCTCACACACACACACATACCAGCCCCTGCTTACCCTTGTAGCTCCCTCACACACATATACCAGCCCCTGCTTACCCTCCTAGCTCCCACACACACATACCAGCTCCTACTTACCATCTTAGCTCCCTCACACACACATACCAGTCCCTGCTTACCCTCTTAGCTCCATCACACACACATACCAGCCCCTGCTTACCCTCGTAGCTCCCTCACACACACATACCAGCCCCTGCTTACCCTCGTAGCTCCCTCACACACACATACCAGCTCCTGCTTACCCTCTTAGCTCCCTCACACACATACCAGCTCCTACTTACCATCTTAGCTCCCTCACACACACACACATACCAGCCCCTGCTTACCCTTGTAGCTCCCTCACACACACATACCAGCCCCTGCTTACTGTCGTACCTCCATCACACACACATACCAACTCCTATTAACCATCTTAGCTCCCTCACACACACACACACACACACACACACACATACCAGCCCCTGCTTACCGTTGTAGCTCCCTCACACACACACATACCAGCCCCTGCTTACCCTCGTAGCTCCCTCACACACACACACACACATACCAGCTCCTACTTACCATCTTAGCTCCCTCACACACACATACCAGCCCCTGTTTACCCTCTTAGCTCCCACACACATATACCAGCCCCTTCTTATCCTCTTAGCTCCCACACACACATACCAGCCCCTTCTAACCCTCTTAGCTCCAACACACGCAAACACATACCAGCCCCTGCTTACCCTCGTAGCTCCCTCACACACATACCAGCTCCTACTTACCATCTTAGCTCCCTCACACACACATACCAGCTCCTACTTACCATCTTAGCTCCCACACACACATACCAGCCCCTGCGCACACTCGTAGCTCCCTCACACACACACACATACCAGCTCCTAATTACCATCGTAGCTCCCTCACACACACATACCAGCTCCTACTTACCATCTTAGCTCCCACACACACATACCAGCCCCTGCTTACCCTCTTAGCTCCCTCACACACATACCAGTTGCTACTTACCATCTTAGCTCCCTCACACACACATACCAGCCCCTGCTTACCCTGTTAGCTACCACACACACACACATACCAGCTCCTACGTACCCTCTTAGCTCCCTCACACACACATACCAGCTCCTACTTATCATCTTAGCTCCCTCACACACACACACACATACCAGCCCCTGCTTACCCTCTTAGCTCCCTTACACATACCAGCCCCTGCTTACCCTCGTAGCTCCCTCACACACACACACATACCAGACCCTGCTTTACCCTCTTAGCTACCGCACACACACATACCAGCTTCTGCTTGCCCTCTTAGCTCCCTCACACACACATACCAGCCCCTGCTTACCCTCTTAGCTCCCTCACACACACATAACAGCCCCTACTTACCCTCTTAGCTCCCTCACACACACACACATACCAGCCCCTGCTTACCCTTATAGCTCCCACACACACACACACACCAGCCCCTGCTTTTACCCTCTTAGCTCCCACACACATACCAGCCCCTGCTTACCCTCTTAGCTCCCCCCCACACACACACACACATACCAGCCCCTGCTTACCCTCTTAGCTCCCACACACACATACCAGCCCCTGCTTACCCTCTTAGCTCCCTCACACACATACCAGCTCCTGCTCATCCTCTTAGCTCCATCACACACATACCAGCTCCTGCTCATCCTCTTAGCTCCATCACACACACATACCAGCCCCTGCTAACCCTCTTAGCTCCCTCACACAAACATACCAGCCCCTACTTACCCTCGTAGCTCCCTCACACACACACACATTCCAGCTCCTACTTACCATCTTAGCTCCCTCACACACACATACCAGCTCCTGAACATCCTCTTAGCTCCATCACACACACATACCAGCTCCTAATTACCATCGTAGCTCCCTCACACACACATACCAGCTCCTACTTACCATCTTAGCTCCCACACACACATACCAGCCCCTGCTTACCCTCTTAGCTCCCTCACACACATACCAGTTGCTACTTACCATCTTAGCTCCCTCACACACACATACCAGCCCCTGCTTACCCTGTTAGCTACCACACACACACACATACCAGCTCCTACGTACCCTCTTAGCTCCCTCACACACACATACCAGCTCCTACTTATCATCTTAGCTCCCTCACACACACACACACATACCAGCCCCTGCTTACCCTCTTAGCTCCCTTACACATACCAGCCCCTGCTTACCCTCGTAGCTCCCTCACACACACACACATACCAGACCCTGCTTTACCCTCTTAGCTACCGCACACACACATACCAGCTTCTGCTTGCCCTCTTAGCTCCCTCACACACACATACCAGCCCCTGCTTACCCTCTTAGCTCCCTCACACACACATAACAGCCCCTACTTACCCTCTTAGCTCCCTCACACACACACACATACCAGCCCCTGCTTACCCTTATAGCTCCCACACACACACACACACCAGCCCCTGCTTTTACCCTCTTAGCTCCCACACACATACCAGCCCCTGCTTACCCTCTTAGCTCCCCCCCACACACACACACACATACCAGCCCCTGCTTACCCTCTTAGCTCCCACACACACATACCAGCCCCTGCTTACCCTCTTAGCTCCCTCACACACATACCAGCTCCTGCTCATCCTCTTAGCTCCATCACACACATACCAGCTCCTGCTCATCCTCTTAGCTCCATCACACACACATACCAGCCCCTGCTAACCCTCTTAGCTCCCTCACACAAACATACCAGCCCCTACTTACCCTCGTAGCTCCCTCACACACACACACATTCCAGCTCCTACTTACCATCTTAGCTCCCTCACACACACATACCAGCTCCTGAACATCCTCTTAGCTCCATCACACACACATACCAGCCCCTGCTTCCCCTCTTAGCTCCCTCACACACACATACCAGCTCCTACTTACCATCTTAGCTCCCTCACACACACACACACATACCAGCCCCTACTTACCCTCTTAGCTCCCTTACACATACCAGCCCCTGCTTACCCTTGTAGCTCCCTCACACACACACACACACACATACCAGACCCTGCTTTACCCTCTTAGCTACCGCACACACACATACCAGCTTCTGCTTACCCTCTTAGCTCCCTCACACACACATACCAGCCCCTGCTTACCCTCTTAGCTCCCTCACACACACATAACAGCCCCTGCTTACCCTCTTAGCTCCCACACACACACACACATACCAGCCCCTGCTTACCCTCGTAGCTCCATCACACACACATACCAGCCCCTGCTTACCCTCTTAGCTCCCTCACACACACACACACACATACCAGCCCCTGCTTACCCTCGTAGCTCCATCACACACACATACCAGCCCCTGCTTACCCTCTTAGCTCCCTCACACACACATACCAGCTCCTACTTACCATCTTAGCTCTCTCACACACACATACCAGCTCCTACTTACCATCTTAGCTCCCTCACACACACATACCAGTCCCTGCTTACCCTCTTAGCTCCATCACACACACATACCAGCCCCTGCTTACCCTCGTAGCTCCCTCACACACACATACCAGCCCCTGCTTACCCTCGTAGCTCCCTCACACACACATACCAGCTCCTGCTTACTCTCTTAGCTCCCTCACACACATACCAGCTCCTACTTACCATCTTAGCTCCCTCACACACACACACATACCAGCCCCTGCTTACCCTTGTAGCTCCCTCACACACATATACCAGCCCCTGCTTACCCTCATAGCTCCCACACACACATACCAGCTCCTACTTACCATCTTAGCTCCCTCACACACACATACCAGTCCCTGCTTACCCTCTTAGCTCCATCACACACACATACCAGCCCCTGCTTACCCTCGTAGCTCCCTCACACACACATACCAGCCCCTGCTTACCCTCGTAGCTCCCTCACACACACATACCAGCTCCTGCTTACCCTCTTAGCTCCCTCACACACATACCAGCTCCTACTTACCATCTTAGCTCCCTCACACACACACACATACCAGCCCCTGCTTACCCTTGTAGCTACCTCACACACACATACCAGCCCCTGCTTACTGTCGTACCTCCATCACACACACATACCAACTCCTATTTACCATCTTAGCTCCCTCACACACACACACACATACCAGCCCCTGCTTACCGTTGTAGCTCCCTCACACACACACACATACCAGCCCCTGCTTACCCTCGTAGCTCCCTCACACACACACATACCAGCTCCTACTTACCATCTTAGCTCCCTCACACACACACACATACCAGCTCCTACTTACCCTCTTAGCTCCCTCACACACACATACCAGCCCCTGTTTACCCTCTTAGCTCCCACACACACATACCAGACCCTTCTTATCCTCTTAGCTCCCACACACACATACCAGCCCCTTCTTACCCTCTTAGCTCCAACACACACAAAAACATACCAGCCCCTGCTTACCCTCGTAGCTCCCTCACACACATACCAGCTCCTACTTACCATCTGAGCTCCCTCACACACACATAGCAGCTCCTACTTACCATCTTAACTCCCACACACACATACCAGCCCCTGCTTACACTCGTAGCTCCCTCACACACACATACCAGCTCCTACTTACCATCTTAGCTCCCTCACACACACATACCAGCTCCTACTTACCATCTTAGCTCCCACACACACATACCAGCCCCTGCTTACCCTCTTAGCTCCCTCACACACATACCAGTTGCTACTTACCATCTTAGCTCCCTCACACACACATACCAGCCCCTGCTTACCCTGTTAGCTACCACACACACACACACACATACCAGCTCCTACTTACCCTCTTAGCTCCCTCACACACACATACCAGCTCCTACTTATCATCTTAGCTCCCTCACACACACACACACACATACCAGCCCCTGCTTACCCTTGTAGCTCCCTCACACACATATACCAGCCCCTGCTTACCCTTATAGCTCCCACACACACACACACCAGCCCCTGCTTTTACCCTCTTAGCTCCCACACACATACCAGCCCCTGCTTACCCTCTTAGCTCCCACACACACACACACATACCAGCCCCTGCTTACCCTCTTAGCTCCCACACACACATACCAGCCCCTGCTTACCCTCTTAGCTCCCTCACACACATACCAGCTCCTGCTCATCCTCTTAGCTCCATCACACACATACCAGCCCTTGCTTACCCTCTTAGCTCCATCACACACACATACCAGCCCCTGCTAACCCTCTTAGCTCCCTCACACAAACATACCAGCCCCTACTTACCCTCGTAGCTCCCTCACACACACACACACATTCCAGCTCCTACTTACCATCTTAGCTCCCTCACACACACATACCAGCTCCTGAACATCCTCTTAGCTCCATCACACACACATACCAGCCCCTGCTTCCCCTCTTAGCTCCCTCACACACACATACAAGCTCCTACTTACCATCTTAGCTCCCTCACACACACACACACATACCAGCCCCTGCTTACCCTCTTAGCTCCCTTACACATACCAGCCCCTGCTTACCCTTGTAGCTCCCTCACACACACACACACACATACCAGACCCTGCTTTACCCTCTTAGCTACCGCACACACACATACCAGCTTCTGCTTACCCTCTTAGCTCCCTCACACACACATACCAGCCCCTGCTTACCCTCTTAGCTCCCTCACACACACATAACAGCCCCTGCTTACCCTCTTAGCTCCCACACACACACACATACCAGCCCCTGCTTACCCTCGTAGCTCCATCACACACACATACCAGCCCCTGCTTACCCTCTTAGCTTCCTCACACACACACACATACCAGCCCCTGCTTACCCTCGTAGATCCATCACACACACATACCAGCCCCTGCTTACCCTCTTAGCTCCCTCACACACACATAGCAGCTCCTACTTACCATCTTAGCTCTCTCACACACACATACCAGCTCCTACTTACCATCTTAGCTCCCTCACACACACACACATACCAGCCCCTGCTTACCCTTGTAGCTCCCTCACACACATATACCAGCCCCTGCTTACCCTCGTAGCTCCCTCACACACACATACCAGCTCCTGCTTACTCTCTTAGCTCCCTCACACACATACCAGCTCCTACTTACCATCTTAGCTCCCTCACACACACACACATACCAGCCCCTGCTTACCCTTGTAGCTCCCTCACACACATATACCAGCCCCTGCTTACCCTCATAGCTCCCACACACACATACCTCGTAGCTCCCTCACACACACATACCAGCCCCTGCTTACCCTCGTAGCTCCCTCACACACACATACCAGCTCCTGCTTACCCTCTTAGCTCCCTCACACACATACCAGCTCCTACTTACCATCTTAGCTCCCTCACACACACACACATACCAGCCCCTGCTTACCCTTTTAGCTACCTCACACACACATACCAGCCCCTGCTTACTGTCGTACCTCCATCACACACACATACCAACTCCTATTTACCATCTTAGCTCCCTCACACACACACACACATACCAGCCCCTGCTTACCGTTGTAGCTCCCTCACACACACACATACCAGCCCCTGCTTACCCTCGTAGCTCCCTCACACACACACATACCAGCTCCTACTTACCATCTTAGCTCCCTCACACACACACACATACCAGCTCCTACTTACCCTCTTAGCTCCCTCACACACACATACCAGCCCCTGTTTACCCTCTTAGCTCCCACACACACATACCAGACCCTTCTTATCCTCTTAGCTCCCACACACACATACCAGCCCCTTCTTACCCTCTTAGCTCCAACACACGCAAAAACATACCAGCCCCTGCTTACCCTCTTAGCTCCCTCACACACACATACCAGCCCCTGCTTACCCTCTTAGCTCCCTCACACACACATAACAGCCCCTGCTTACCCTCTTAGCTTCCTCACACACACACACATACCAGCCCCTGCTTACCCTCGTAGATCCATCACACACACATACCAGCCCCTGCTTACCCTCTTAGCTCCCTCACACACACATACCAGCTCCTACTTACCATCTTAGCTCTCTCACACACACATACCAGCTCCTACTTACCATCTTAGCTCCCTCACACACACACACATACCAGCCCCTGCTTACCCTTGTAGCTCCCTCACACACATATACCAGCCCCTGCTTACCCTCATAGCTCCCACACACACATACCAGCTCCTACTTACCATCTTAGCTCCCTCACACACACATACCAGTCCCTGCTTACCCTCTTAGCTCCATCACACACACATACCAGCCCCTGCTTACCCTCGTAGCTCCCTCACACACACATACCAGCCCCTGCTTACCCTCGTAGCTCCCTCACACACACATACCAGCTCCTGCTTACCCTCTTAGCTCCCTCACACACATACCAGCTCCTACTTACCATCTTAGCTCCCTCACACACACACACATACCAGCCCCTGCTTACCCTTGTAGCTACCTCACACACACATACCAGCCCCTGCTTACTGTCGTACCTCCATCACACACACATACCAACTCCTATTTACCATCTTAGCTCCCTCAAACACACACACACATACCAGCCCCTGCTTACCGCTGTAGCTCCCTCACACACACACACATACCAGCCCCTGCTTACCCTCGTAGCTCCCTCACACACACACATACCAGCTCCTACTTACCATCTTAGCTCCCTCACACACACACACATACCAGCTCCTACTTACCCTCTTAGCTCCCTCACACACACATACCAGCCCCTGTTTACCCTCTTAGCTCCCACACACACATACCAGACCCTTCTTATCCTCTTAGCTCCCACACACACATACCAGCCCCTTCTTACCCTCTTAGCTCCAACACACGCAAAAACATACCAGCCCCTGCTTACCCTCGTAGCTCCCTCACACACATACCAGCTCCTACTTACCATCTTAGCTCCCTCACACACACATACCAGCTCCTACTTACCATCTTAACTCCCACACACACATACCAGCCCCTGCTTACACTCGTAGCTCCCTCACACACACATACCAGCTCCTACTTACCATCTTAGCTCCCTCACACACACATACCAGCTCCTACTTACCATCTTAGCTCCCACACACACATACCAGCCCCTGCTTACCCTCTTAGCTCCCTCACACACATACCAGTTGCTACTTACCATCTTAGCTCCCTCACACACACATACCAGCCCCTGCTTACCCTGTTAGCTACCACACACACACACATACCAGCTCCTACTTACCCTCTTAGCTCCCTCACACACACATACCAGCTCCTACTTATCATCTTAGCTCCCTCACACACACACACACACATACCAGCCCCTGCTTACCCTCTTAGCTCCTTTACACATACCAGCCCCTGCTTACCCTCATAGCTCCCTCACACACACATAAAAGACCCTGCTTTACCCTCTTAGCTACCACACACACACATACCAGCTTCTGCTTGCCCTCTTAGCTCCCTCACACACACATACCAGCCCCTGCTTACCCTCTTAGCTCCCTCACACACACATAACAGCCCCTGCTTACCCTCTTAGCTCCCTCACACACACACACACATACCAGCCCCTGCTTACCCTTGTAGCTCCCTCACACACATATACCAGCCCCTGCTTACCCTTATAGCTCCCACACACACACACACACCAGCCCCTGCTTTTACCCTCTTAGCTCCCACACACATACCAGCCCCTGCTTACCCTCTTAGCTCCCACACACACACACACATACCAGCCCCTGCTTACCCTCTTAGCTCCCACACACACATACCAGCCCCTGCTTACCCTCTTAGCTCCCTCACACACACATACCAGCTCCTGCTCATCCTCTTAGCTCATCACACACATACCAGCCCCTGCTTACCCTCTTAGCTCCATTACACACACATACCAGCCCCTGCTTACCCTCTTAGCTCCCTCACACAAACATACCAGCCCCTACTTACCCTCGTAGCTCCCTCACACACACACACATTCCAGCTCCTACTTACCATCTTAGCTCCCTCACACACACATACCAGCTCCTGAACATCCTCTTAGCTCCATCACACACACATACCAGCCCCTGCTTCCCCTCTTAGCTCCCTCACACACACATACCAGCTCCTACTTACCATCTTAGCTCCCTCACACACACACACACATACCAGCCCCTGCTTACCCTCTTAGCTCCCTTACACATACCTGCCCCTGCTTACCCTTGTAGCTCCCTCACACACACACATACCAGACCCTGCTTTACCCTCTTAGCTACCGCACACACATACCAGCTTCTGCTTACCCTCTTAGCTGCCTCACACACACATACCAGCCCCTGCTTACCCTCTTAGCTCCCTCACACACACATAACAGCCCCTGCTTACCCTCTTATCTCCCACACACACACACACATACCAGCCCCTGCTTACCCTCGTAGCTCCATCACACACACATACCAGCCCCTGCTTACCCTCTTAGCTCCCTCACACACACACACAAACCAGCCCCTGCTTACGGTCGTAGCTCCATCACACACACATACCAGCCCCTGCTTACCCTCATAGCTCCATCACACACACATACCAGCTCCTATTTACTATCTTAGCTCCCTCACACACACACACATACCAGCCCCTGCTTACCGTCGTAGCTCCCTCACACACACACATACCAGCCCTGCTTACCCTCGTAGCTCCCTCACACACACACACACACATACCAGCTCCTACTTACCATCTTAGCTCCCTCACACATACCGGCTCCTACTTACCCCCTTAGCTCCCTCACACACACATACCAGCCCCTGCTTACCCTCTTAGCTCCCACACACACATACCAGCCCCTTCTTATCTACTTAGCTCCCACACACACATAATAGCCCCTTCTTACCCTCTTAGCTCACACACACACACACACACACATACCAGCCCCTGCTTACCCTCGTAGCTCCCTCACACACACACACACACACACATACCAGCTCCTACTTACCATCTTAGCTCCCTCACACACACATACCAGCTCCTACTTACCATCTTAGCTCCCACACACACATACCAGCCCCTGCTTACCCTCTTAGCTCCCTCACACACATACCAGTTGCTACTGCTTACCCTGCTTACCCTGTTAGCTACCACACACACACACATACCAGCTCCTACTTACCATCTTAGCTCCCTCACACACACACACACACACACACATACTAGCTCCTACTTACCATCTTAGCTCCCTCACACACACATACCAGCCCCTGCTTACCCTCTTAGCTCCCACACACACATACCAGCCCCTTCTTACCCTCTTAGCTCCCACACACACACACACACATAATAGCCCCTGCTTACCCTTGTAGCTCCCTCACACACATACCAGCTCCTACTTACCATTTTAGCTCTCTCACACACACATACCAGCCCCTGCTTACACTCGTAGCTCCCTCACACACACACACACATACCAGCTCCTACTTACCATCTTAGCTCCCTCACACACACATACCAGCTCCTACTTACCATCTTAGCTCCCACACACACACACACATCAGCCCCTGCTTACCCTCTTAGCTCCCTCACAAACATACCAGTTGCTACTTACCATTTTAGCTCTTTCACACACACACACACACACACACACACACATACCAGCCCTTGCTTACCCTGTTAGCTACCACACACACACACACACACACACACACACCAGCTCCTGCTTACCCTCTTAGCTCCCTCACACACAAATACCAGCCCCTGCTTACCCGCTTCGCTCCCTCACACACACATACCAGCCGCTGCTTACCATCTTAGCTCCCTCACACACACATACCAGCTCCTGCTTACCCTCTTAGCTACCTCACACACACACACACACATACCAGCCCCTGCTTACCCTCTTACCTCCCTCACACACACATACCACTCCTGTTTACCCTCTTAGCTACTGCACACACAAATACCAGCTCCTGCTTACCCTCTTAGCTCCCTCACACACATACCAGCCCTTGCTTACCCTCTTAGCTCCCTCACACACACATACCAGCTCCTACTTACCGTCTTAGCTCCCTCACACACATACCAGCCCCTGCTTACGCTCTTAGCTCCCTCACACACACACACACACACATACCAGCTCCTGCTTACCCTCTTAGCTACCACACACACCAGCCCCTGCTTACCCTCTTAGCTTCCTCACACACACATACCAGCACCTGCTTATCATCTTAGCTCCCTCACATACACATACCAGCTCCTGCTTACCCTCTTAGCTCCCTCACACACTCACACATAATAGCTCCTGCTTACCCTCTTAGCTACCACACACATACCAGTCCCTGCTTACCCTCTTAGCTCCCTCACACACACATACCAGCCCCTGCTTACCCTCTTCGCTCCCTCACACACACATACCAACCCCTGCTTACCCTCATAGCTCCCTCACACACACATACCAGATCCTGCTTACCCTCTTAGCTCCCTAACACACACATGCCAGCTCCTGCTTACCCTCTTAGCTCCCTAACACACACATACCAGCTCTTGCTTTCCCTCTTAGCTCCCTCACACACACACATATCAGCTCATGCTTACCCTCTTAGCTCCCTCACACACGCATACCAGCTCCTGCTTACCCTCTTAGCTCCCTCACACACACATACCAGCTCCTGCTTACCCTCTTAGCTCCCTCACACACATACCAGCTCCTGATTACCCTCTTAGCTCCCTCACACACACACACAAACCAGCTCCTGCTTACCCTCTTAGCTCCCTCACTTACACATACCTCTCCTATTTACCCTCTTAGCTACTGCACACACAAATACCAGCTCCTGCTTACCCTCTTAGCTCCCTTACACACACATACCAGCTCCTGCTTACCCTCTTAGCTCCCTCACACACACACACACATACCAGCCCTTGCTTACCCTCTTATTTCCCTCACACATACCAGACCCTGCTTACCCTCTTAGCTCCCTCACACACCCATACCAGCTCCTACTTACCATCTTAGCTCCATCACACACACACAGGCCAGCCCCTGCTTACCCTCTTAGCTACTGCACACACATACCAGCCCCTGCTTACCCTCTTAGCTACCGCACACACATACCAGTCCCTGCTTACCCTCTTAGCTCCCTCACACACACACCAGCTCCTGCTTACCCTCTTAGCTACCGCACACACATACCAGCCCCTGCTTACCCTCTTAGCTACCGCACACACATACCAGCTCCTGCTTATCCTCTTAGCTCCCTCACACACACATACCAGCTCCTGCTTATCCTCTTAGCTCCCTCACACACATACCAGCTCCTGCTTACCCTCTTAGCTACCTCACACACACACACACACATACAAGCTCCTGCTTACCCTCTTAGCTCCCTCACACACACATACCAGCCCCTGCTTACCCTTTTAGCTCCCTCACACACACATACCAGCCCCTGCTTACCCTCTTAGCTCCCTCACACACACATACCAGCTCCTGCTTACGCTCTTAGCTCCCTTACACACACATACCAGCTCCTGATTACCCTCTTCGTTCCCTTACACACACATACCAGCTCCTGCTTACCCTCTTAGCTTCATCTAACACACAAACAAGCCCCTGCTTATACTTATAGCTCCCTCCTACACACACACACCAGCCCCTGCTTACCTTCTTAGTTTTTTTACGCACACATACAAGACCCTGCTTACCCTCTTAGCTCTAGCTTACACATATACCAGCCCCTGCTTACACTTTTATAGTAATGCGCTGCAGCTTCAAAAGGGTTAATGCAAAACACTAGTTGTGATGTTTTAGTCCCACCCACTCCATCTTATGGTCACATCCCCTCTGTGGAGTCACCACTTTCCAGTTGGATCCAGCCGTGTCACTACTGCCAAAAGAACGTCCCTCCTTCTCATTCTCTAGGCATTCAGTGAAATGACATGGTATTTAAGGTGCGTAGTTACTATAGGGGAGCGTCCTATGAGATAGGGCAACAGGCTGGCCAATGGGTCATAAGAGTAGAGGATAGTAACATTGTTTTTTCTACTGCTGTAAGGGACCTGTGTTAAATATAACAGTCTCTACAATGTATAAGAGGCATATATGCAACTAGTGTGGAAGACATATAAATCTCTCTAAAATGCAGCGGTTACAAGTTACGCTATATGTTACATGTTGTATATAGAAAAATAAGTGTTTATTTCCAGCTGCACAGTTCTGTCCCGCCTACTTTCTTTTGTAACAAAACTGTCTTGGTGCCTAAATACTTTTGTTTTGTGGTGTATACAGAAGTGTATGATCACCATGGCGACCTTTTCATTAGGGGTGGGAACACTGCACAGCTGAATATGCACGTCACCTTACCAGGAGGAGTTCTGTTAACACTATACGGCTATTTAAGCCCATTTAGCAACTCCCTTGGTTATCTTTGAAAAAGCGCCTGTTTGGCGTGAAACGCGTCAGATGACGTCATCACTGTTTTTGATCCTGTGTCTGTAAGCAAGCCGTGAGTTTTCCTTTTACACGTTTCAAGTGTGGACTTTTTAACAAGTATCAATAAATGTTTTGACTTTTAATCAGTGCTGTGCATAGTGTTGAATTCAAGCTTACACTACTGTCAAATTTATCATTGGTACTTTAGCCGCTGGGAGCTCTTTTTTCTTTTCTTCTGACTTAAACAGCGACCTGCTTAGAGGATAGACCTCCACGCTGAGTGCAGGAACTCCGGAAGCACTACCTGTTACTACGCTGTGAGGACGACAGCGTTTGGATCTCCCCCAGCTAAGTACCTAACCTCTAGACTCTCCTTTGCATTTGTTTTGTGTCTATATTATAGAGAGGTTCCATCTGCCTCACACACCAAGCCCTCACCCCAGTTTGTTATATACAGATATATAAGATTATAGAGAGGTTCCCTCTGTCCCACACACACACACATTCCCTCCTCAGTATGTAATATACATGCATATAGGATTATAAATAGATTCCCTCTGCCACACACACAGACCTCTCTCCAGTACCCTATATCCAGATATATGTAAAATCAGAGTTTTGGTAGCCCTCATTTGAAACCCCATGCCAATTTCTAAAGTAAAATAATGGTGTATGGCTGAAAAATATTTAGAACGCTAAACTCATATTTCTCTTACATGGTGTATCCAGTCCACGGATTCATCCTTACTTGTGGGATATTCTCAATCCCTACAGGAAGTGGCAAAGAGAGCACACAGCAAAGCTGTCCATATAACTCCCCTCAGGCTCCGCCCCCCCAGTCATTCTCTTTGCCGCTCTAACAAGTAGCATCTCCACGGGAGGGTAAAGAGTATGTGGTGTTAGATTTGTAGTTTTTTATTTCTTCAATCAAGAGTTTGTTATTTTAAAATAGTGCCGGTTTGTACTATTTACTCTGAGGCAGAAAGTGATGAAGATTTCTGCTGAGAGGAAAAAGATTTTAGCATGTTGTAACTAAAATCCATTGCTGTTCCCACGCAGGACTGTTGAGTGCCGGAGAACTTCAGTTGGGGGGAACAGTTTGCAGGCTTAACTGCTTAAGGTATGCTCAGTCATTTTTTTCTAACAAGACCTGGTAATGCTAGAAGACTGATAGAAATCCCCATGTGGGAAGGTAAGCCATTTTCTGAGACACAGTATAGAAGGATGGCTTCTGTGAAGGGCTTAAATACTGGTAGACACTGTGATGGGCTAAATCGATTACTTTATTAGTGTAATCTTACATTTATTCAAGTGTTTTAGACGTTGGGAATACTTTTGGGGTTTTTATTACGCCTGGCATATTGTAAGACACCTAATCTGACTCAGGAAGGCCCCAGAACTCCAGAATGAAGAGGGAGGGGGCCTCATTTTCGCACCTCAGTAGCGCAGTTGTTTTGCAAGGCAGCTTCATGCAGCTTCACGTGTAAAGTCCTGAGAGTACAGGAGGACTTCAGGGAGGCTTATTTTCTTCTACAAATAACCCAAAAGGAAGGTAGGGCCACAGCAAAGACTGTGGCACCCTGCTGTAGTGTGTTAAACCGGTAGTTTACTTAAATTTGCTCCGGTTTGGGCAATAAGGGGTTAATTGATTTGAAAATTTGTGTGCAATCATTTCAAAGCATTGGGATTATGTGGTGAAAAATTCATAAAGATCGGATGTTTTTTGGTGATTTGGTAAAAAAGTGTGTGCTTTTTATTATTTAAAGGCACAGTAACGTTTTTTTTTTTCAAAAAGTGACTTTTACTGTATTGTAGTGCTGTCTAAGTCTGTCAAACATGTCTGAGTCTTCAGATAGACCTTGCTCTTTATGTTTAAAAGCCATGGCGGTACCCCCCTTGCATTTGTGTTTAAAGTGTGCTAAAACATCTAAGCATTTTAAAGACCATGCAGTGACACTTAAAAATGTAGCCCAAGATGATTCTTTAACGGAAGGTAATGAGGATAGTCCTTCTTCCTCTCCCCATGTGTCGACACCAGTTACGCCCGCGCAAGCGATGCCTAGTACCTTTAGCGCATTGGCCCCTATTACTTTACAACAATTAGCAGCAGTAATGGATAATTCCCTTGCAGCATTTTTATCCAAACTGCCAGTTTTTCCAAAAAAGCGCGATAGCTCAGTTTTAAATACAGAGGATGAGCAATCAGAAGCTTTGGACGATTTATCTGTAGTACCCTCACAACACTCAGAAGTAGCAGTGAGGGACGGTCTGTCTGAGGGAGAAATTTCTGACACAGGAAAAGTTTCTCAGCGGGCAGAGTCAGATTCCTTAGCGTTTAAATTTAAGCTGGAACACCTCCGCGTCCTGCTGAAGGAGGTTTTAGCTACGCTGGATGATTGTGACCCCATGGTGGTCCCAGAAAAACTGTGTAAAATGGACAGGTTTTTAGAGGTCCCTGTATACACTGAGGCATTTCCAATCCCAAAGAGGGTGGCGGATATTGTGACTAGGGAGTGGGAGAGACCAGGTGTACCCTTTGTTCCCCCCCCCTATCTTTAAGAAAATGTTCCCCATAAACGACCCCAGGCGGGACGCGTGGCAGACGGTCCCTAAGGTAGAGGGAGCTGTTTCAACACTTGCTAAGCGTACAACTATACCAATAGAGGACAGTTGTGCTTTCAAAGATCCTATGGATAAAAAATTGGAAGGATTGCTGAAGAAAATATTTGTTCAGCAAGGTTTTCTTCTTCAACCAATTGCCTGCATTATTCCAGTAACTACTGCAGCGGCATTTTGGTTTGAGGCTCTGGAGGAGTCGCTCCAGAGGGAGACTTCATATGACGAGGTCATGGATAGAATTCATGCTCTAAAGCTGGCTAATTCTTTTATCACTGATGCCGCTTTACAATTAGCTAAGTTAGCGGCGAAAAACTCAGGTTTTGCCATCATGGCGCGAAGAGCACTTTGGCTCAAATCGTGGTCGGCGGATGTGTCGTCCAAAATGAAACTGTTAAATATTCCTTTCAAGGGGAAAACCCTATTTGGCCCAGAGCTGAAAGAAATTATTTCGGATATCACTGGGGGAAAGGGCCATGCCCTTCCACAAGATAGGCCGTTTAAGGCCAAAAACAAGGCTAATTTTCGCTCCTTTCGCAACTTCAGGAGCGGACCTGCTGCAACCTCTGCTGCCGCAAAGCAAGATAACGCTTCACAGCCCAAAGCAACCTGGAAACCCTTGCAGGGCTGGAATAAGGGTAAACAGGCCAAGAAGCCTGCTCCTGCTACCAAGACAGCATGAAGGGGTAGCCCCCGATCCGGGATCGGATCTAGTAGGGGGCAGACTTTCTCTCTTTGCTCAGGCTTGGGCAAGAGATGTTCCAGATCCCTGGGCATTAGAAATAGTTGCTCAGGGGTACCTTCTAAAATTCAAGGATTCTCCCCCAAGGGGAAGGTTCCACATTTCTCGTTTGTCTTCAGACCAAACAAAGAAACAGGCGTTGTTACGCTGTGTAGAAGATCTACTAAAAATGGGAGTGATACACCCAGTTCCAATTGCAGAACAAGGACTGGGCTTTTACTCAAACCTGTTTGTAGTTCCCAAAAAGGAAGGAACTTTCAGGCCAATCCTGGATCTAAAAATTCTAAACAAATTCCTCAGAGTTCCGTCCTTCAAGATGGAAACCATTCGGACAATCTTGCCGATGATCCAGGAAGGTCAATATATGACTACCGTGGATCTAAAGGATGCGTACCTACATATCCCTATCCACAAAGATCACCATCAGTTCCTAAGGTTCGCCTTTCTGGACAAACATTACCAGTTCGTGGCCCTTCCGTTCGGGTTGGCCACCGCTCCCAGAATTTTCACAAAGGTGCTAGGGTCCCTTCTAGCGGTACTAAGACCGCGGGGCATTGCAGTAGCACCTTACCTAGACGACATCTTAATACAGGCGTCGTCTTTTCACAGAGCCAAGGCTCATACGGACATTGTTCTGGCCTTTCTAAGGTCTCACGGGTGGAAGGTGAACGTAGAAAAGAGTTATCTGTCCCCGCTCACAAAGGTTCCCTTCCTGGGAACACTAATAGACTCGGTAGAAATGAAAATCTTTCTGACAGAGGTCAGGCAGTGGCGGCTCGTGGGTTATTCAAATGGGGGTTCACTATATATATATACATACACACACACACACACACACACAGCGTAGAACATTTTAGGGTAAACTGTTCCTTTATGGGCAGTGATGAACAGCTGGTACCACTTTAAAAGTTGCTCATGATGCCCTGAATCCTTAAAAAGCCACACTGTATTTTTACATATTGAACCCATTCAAAAGAGTTTGCAAGTGTGAGCTAAGCTTAATATAAGAGAATGAAGATAGCAGTGAAGTTTTCCAGGGCCACAATCATATAGCACTTGAACTGCTAACTTCAGTATTATGATATAAAAAGATTCAACCTTATAACCATCAAACAGCTTTGAAGGAACTTATACTTATTCTCCAAGCAAGGCAACCTTGTGCAACTGCTAACCCCACATTAGACCATTCAAAATATTACATAACTGCATACAAATTTCTATTGATGCAGAAATCGAACTTTAAATGACTCCCAAACAGGCAGTTAAGTAAAATGTACTTGTTTAATTGATGAAAACATTTAAAGATTGAAATGTCCTTCAGTCAATTTATATTGTATTATCTGTGTGTATATATATATATATATATAGTGTGTGTGTGAGTGTGTGTATACATTCATAGTTACACACACACACAATTAAATCCAGAAAGAAAAATAAAATTCCATATATAAACAACCAAGCACAAAGCAACCCTAGGCTAATGGGAAGGCAGGGCTATTCTGCTCCTTTTTTTGGCAGAGGGATGACTACTGTTATGTGAGGGAGATTGGTAAATAGCATGGCTGCATAGAGGGATAATTCATGCCAGCTCAAATAGACCATGCACCTCAAAATATACCTAAATAATATGTGATAATATATTATTATATATTATTAATATATTATTATATAAATATAATAGGTACCATATTCCTATTCCCAATAACAATGCTGCAATTCAGTGCTCACCATGGCAGGTATTGCTAGTAACAACTAGCTGATAGATGGGTCACTGCTCCAGTCCTGCGCCAGGTAAGAACAGAGGATGGGGGTCCTGGAGGCAGTCACCGATAGCACAGAGGGATATGTAGGGCTGGCCTGGTCAAAATAACAGTGAAAACAGTGCAGTAAACTTTGGGGAAAAGACCGGTAGTAATAATAACACGGTCATTGCAGTCAGTGTGTGCATGTGATAGGTGGGCACTATTATTTATTCATCAAAACATGCAAGGAGTGTTATGATGTCTCTTTCAACTTACTTGCGCCTTCCTTTAGTGTCTCTGTCACTACACCATTCAAGTCAGCTTTTGCCCCTCCCGGTTGTGACATCACCTGGGTCCCATCCCATGCCTCATAACAACATCTGACCGTAACAAACTATTTTTCTTCAATTTCTTGCTTTGATTCTACTGCACTGGTCCGGCAGACTGTGACAAGAGGATAGGAGGAGCATACATTCTCAGTCCTACACAACTGAAAACCGCGACTGACAGTGAGCTCAGCTCTCACTCTGAGTCTGATTAGTAATTGGAGGGGTTAAGTTGTGGCCCATATAATATTGGCCGGCGCCGCAGCCACACTGAATACCATGACTGACAGTGAGCTCAGCTCTCACTCTGATTAATGAAAACACGGCATGCTCAGTCCTACACAACTGCCCCTGGCAAACCTAAAAACGGCCCTGGAGGCTAGCCAGCCACACTACTGTATTATATGGGCCATCCTCCAATCACTAATCAGAGTGAGAGCTGAGCTCACTGTCAGTTGCGGTATTCAGTGTGCACTGTGTGGCCACGGCCGCCGGCAGGTATTATATGGGCCATAACCCCATCCTATCAGAGTGAGAGCTGAGCTCACTGTCACTCGCGGTATTCAGTGTGTGGCCACTGCCGCCGGCTGGTATTATATGGGCCATAACCCCTCCATAATGTTTTTCAAGTATGTTGCATAAATTTTTTTTTAACAAATAATAAAAGTAATGCAGTTGCGGTGGCTTTTGCCCGGTATGCCCGACACCTGTTTAATAGCCTCAGTCTCTCAAAGAAGTGTAGAGGAGGAGCTGCCTTCAAATACTGTTTGCAACTCAAAGACACTGCATTCTAAAAACTTTCTCCCTGCTCCCACACTAACTGCCTCTGCAGCTACTCACAGACAGACTGTGAAGAATAGCAGGGCACCGGGAGAAGCAAAATACAAAATTTCATCCTGCGCTAACTGCCTGCTCTAATTGAGTTAGCAGCAGGGTGCTCCTTAGGCTTTAAAGTGCTCCTTAGGCTTCCATCAGACTGATGGCATCAGTTAGCGATCTTCTTGCCCCAATGACTGCAACAATTAAAAAGAAAAAACAGTACTCACTCGGCAGGCAGACAGGCACTCAGTCTTTTGCTGCAGCTCCCTCCTCTTCAGTACTGTAGTTCCCGCCACCAGCCGATGAGATCATGACGCCCGATGTCAGCCCACGATGCTCCACCTCCCAGTGCTCCCACACACACAGCTCTTAGTGTGCGAGTGTCACGTGACAGCTGGCTCTCGCACACTAAGAGCTGTGCGGTAAGGAGAGCTATAGGCTGGCCTGTAGGTGGCACTGCAGTCAATGCAGTTTTAAAGTGGAAAGGGCTTTTGCCTATACTTCTAACTATCGCACTGCACAGCATGTGCGATAGATAGAAGTATTAGGCAAAAGACCATTCCACTTTCAGCCTAAATAATTAAAAATGACCATTTTAAATGTTTTTAGTTAAAACTGCAGTGGAGCCTGGATGAATTTTTTTATTTAAATCAGCAAAAAAGTTTAAAAATTTTTTTTTAATTTTTTTTTTATTTCTCACTCTTTATTTTCCCTTTTTTTTCATCAGTGGTCAGGGTGTTCATCAGGGGCATCAGGGGCCAGGGGGTTCACGTGCTCAAGTGCTCCTATAGAGGAGCCTCCACTGAGGTCAGGAAGTCAAAACTGTTGAATTCTTGCCGAGTTCTTCATTCCATTCCTCTGCCTTCTGTGGCTCAGTGCATGGAGGTAATTGGTTTAATGGTTGCGGCAATGGACGTAGTCCCTTTTGCCCGAATTCATCTCAGACCACTGCAACTGTGCATGCTCAAGCAGTGGAATGGGGATTATGCAAATTTGTCTCCTCAAATACAAATGGACCAGAAGACCAGAGACTCTCTTCTCTGGTGGTTGTCTCAGGATCACCTGGCTCAGGGAATGAGTTTCCGCAGACCGGAGTGGATCATTGTCACGACCGATGCCAGTCTGTTAGGCTGGGGTGCGGTCTGGGACTCCCTGAAAGCTCAGAGTCTATGGTCTCAGGAAGAATCTCTTCTCACGATAAACATTTTGGAGCTGAGAGCTATATTCAATACGCTCCAGGCGTGGCCTCAACTAGCGGAGGCCAAATTCATCAGATTTCAGTCGGACAACATCACAACTGTAGCGTACATCAATCATCAGGGAGGAACAAAGAGTTCCCTAGCGATGAAGGAAGTATCCAAGATCATCAAATGGGTGGAGGATCACTCCTGCCATCTATCTGCAATTCACATCCCAGGGGTAGACAACTGGGAGGCGGATTTTCTAAGTCGTCAGACTTTCCATCCGGGGGAGTGGGAACTCCACCCGGAGGTTTTTGCTCAGCTGACCCAGCTATGGGGCACTCCAGAATTGGATTAGATGGCGTCCCGTCAGAACGCCAAACTTCCCCTTTACGGATCCAGATCCAGGGATCCCAAGGCGGCATTGATAGATGCATTAATAGCGCTTTGGTCATTCAGTCTAGCTTATGTCTTTCCACCGTTTCCTCTTCTCCCTCGGCTAGTAGCCAGAATCAAACAGGAGAAGGCTTCGGTAATTTTGATAGCACCTGCGTGGCCACGCAGGACTTGGTATGCAGACCTAGTGGACATGTCATTGGTCCCACCATGGAAACTGCCATCGAGGCAGGATCTTCTAATTCAAGGTCCTTTCAAGCATCCAAATCTAGTTTCTCTGCAACTGACTGCTTGGAGATTGAACGCTTAATTCTAGCTAAGCGTGGTTTCTCTGAATCAGTTATAGATACTCTGATACAGGCCAGAAAGCCTGTCACCAGGAAAATTTACCATAAGATATGGCGGAAATATCTTTGTTGGTGTGAATCCAAGGGTTACTCGTGGAGTAAGGTTAGGATTCCAAGGATATTGTCTTTTCTCCAAGAAGGTTTGGAGAAAGGTCTGTCAGCTAGTTCCTTAAAGGGACAGATATCTGCTCTGTCTATCCTGTTACACAAGCGTCTGGCAGCTGTACCAGACGTTCAGGCGTTTGCACAGGCCCTAGTTAGAATCAAGCCTGTCTACAGGCCTGTGGCTCCTCCATGGAGTCTAAATTTAGTTCTTTCAGTTCATCAAGGGGTTCCGTTTGAACCTTTGTATTCCATAGATATTAAGTTATTATCTTGGAAAGTTTTGTTTTTAGTAGCTATTTCTTCTGCTCGAAGAGTTTCTGAATTGTCTGCTTTGCAGTGTAATTCACCCTATCTGGTGTTCCATGCAGATAAGGTTGTTTTGCTTACCAAACCTGGTTTCCTTCCAAAAGTGGTTTCTAATAAGAATATTAACCAGGAAATCATTGTTCCTTCTCTGTGCCCTAATCCAGTTTCTAAGACGGAACGACTGTTGCACAATCTTGATGTGGTTCGTGCTGTAAAATTCTATTTAAAAGCAACTAAAGATTTCAGACAAACATCATCCTTGTTTGTTGTGTATTCTGGTAAGAGGAGAGGTCAGAAAGCGACAGCTACCTCTCTTTCCTTCTGGCTGAAAAGCATCATCCGATTGGCTTATGAGACTGCTGGACAGCAACCTCCTGAACGAATTACAGCTCATTCCACCAGAGCTGTGGCTTCCACATGGGCTTTCAAGAATGAGGCTTCTGTTGAGCAGATTTGTAAGGCAGTGACTTGGTCTTCACTGCATACATTTGCCAAATTTTACAAATTCGATACTTTTGCTTCTTCGGAGGCTATTTTTGGGAGAAAGGTTTTGCAAGCAATGGTGCCTTCCTTTTAGGTTACCTGACTTGTTCCCTCCCTTTATCCGTGTCCTAAAGCTTTGGTATTGATATCCCACAAGTAAGGATGAATCCGTGGACTGGATACACCATGTAAGAGAAAACAGAATTTATGCTTACCTGATAAATTACTTTCTCTTACGGTGTATCCAGTCCATGGCCCGCCCTGGCAATTAAGTCAGGTTCAAATTTATTTTAGTAAACTACAGTCACCACTGCACCCTATAGTTTCTCCTTTTTCTCCTAACCGTCGGTCGAATGACTGGGGGTCGGAGCCTGAGGGGAGCTATATGGACAGCTTTGCTGTGTGCTCTCTTTGCCACTTCCTGTAGGGATTGAGAATATCCCACAAGTAAGGATGAATCCGTGGACTGGATACACCGTAAGAGAAAGTAATTTATCAGGTAAGCATAAATTCTGTTTTTTACACACGTATATTATAGAGTGGTTCCCTCTGCCTTACACACACATCCCCCTCCCCAATACTTTATGTACACATATATAATATTATAGAGGTTCCCTCTGCCTTACACACATCCCCCACCCCAATGCCTTATATACAGATATAAATATTATAGAGAGGTTCCCTCTAACTCTCTCATACACACCACTCCTCCCCAGTACCTTATATACAGCTATATAATATTATAGAATGGTTCCCTTTACCACAAACAAACATTCCACACCCCAGTACCTTATATACAGATATTTAATATTATAAAACCCACCTGAAGTTAGACACATTTTCATTATTCATTATTCAAAAGCTTATGGGGATTTCCATGTTAAATAAAACCAAAGAAAAAAATAGGAAAAAGAAGCTTTGTGTCACTTAATGACTACTACCCAACCATACCCCTGACTGAGCCCTCAGGAGCCCCCTGAATGCACTGCCCCTATCCACTCTCATAGGTGATAATGCAAACACATACATCATATAAACATCTGCCCTATAAAAACTAGGTTATGTGTCACTTAGTGACTATTATCCAAGTAACCCCCAGAGAGAGCAGAATCCAATGACATCAAAGATAGGACCCTAACTTGGGGATAGGACCCCACAAGAGTCCCCTAAATGCACTGCCCCATCCACTCTCATAGGTGATACATACATCATAAAAACTACAAAAACTAGGCTTTCTGTCACTTAGTGACTCCTACACAAGTATACCCCATACTGAGCATAATCAAATGACACCAAAATTAGGACTCCTCAAGAGCCCCCTGAATGCACTGCCCAGGTCCACTCTCATAGGTAATAATGCAAATACATACATTATATTAACATCTGCCCTATAAAAACTAGGCTTTGTGTCACTTAGTGACTACTACACAAGTACACCCCATACTGAGCATAATCAAATGGCACCAAAGATAAGACCCTAACTTGGGGATAGGACCGCTCAGGAGCCCCCTAAATGCACTGCCCTTATCCACTCTCATAGGTGATAATGCAAATGCACACATCATATAAACATCTGCCCTATAAAAAACTAGGCTTTGTGTCACTTAGTGACTATTATACAAGTCACCCTCAGAGAGAGCAGAATCCAATGACACCAAAGTTAGGACCCTAACATGGGGATAGGATCCTGCAAGAGCCCCCTAAATGCACTGCCCCTATCCATTCTCATAGGTGAGAATGCAAATGCACACATCATATAAACATCTGCCCTATAAAAACTAGACTTTTTGTCACCTAATGACTGCTATCCAAGTAAACCCCAGAGAGAATAGAATCCAATGAAATCAAACTTAGGATCATAACCTGGGGATAGGACCCCTCAAGAGCCCCCTGAATGCACTGCCCCTTTCCACTCTCATAGGTGATAATGGCAAATGCATACATCGTATAAATATTTGACCTATAAAAACCTGGCTTTGTGTTACTTAGTGACTACTACCCAAGTATATCCCAGACTAAGCATAATCAAATGACACCAAAATTAGGACCCTAAATTGGGGATAGGACCCCCCAAGACCCCCTGAATGCACTGTCCCTATCCACTCATAGGTGATAATGACAAAGGCATAAATCGTATAAACATCTGACCTATAAAAACTAGGCTTTGTGTCACTTAGTGACTACTACACAAATATACTCCAGACTGAGCAAAATCAAGACACCAAAGTTAAGACCCTAACTTAGGGATAGGACCCCTCAACAGCCTCCTGAAGGCACTACCCATGTCTACTCTCATAGGTGATAATGCAAATGCACACATCATATAAACATCTGCACTATAAAAACTAGGCTTTGTGTCACTTAATGACTACTATCCAAATAAACCCCAGAGAGAACAGAATCCAATGACATCATACTTTGGACCCTAACTTGAGGAAAGGACCCCTCAAGAGCCCCATGAATGCCCTACCCCATCCACTCTCATAGGTGATGCATACATCATAAAAGCACATGCCCTACAAAAACTAGCGTTTGTGTCACTTAGTGACTACTACATAAGTATACCCCATACTGAACATAATCAAATGACACCAAAGTTAAGACCCTAACTTGGGGATAGGGCTGTTCAAGAGTACCCTGAATGCACTGCCCCTATCCACTCTCATAGGTGATAACGCAAATACATACATAATATAAACATCTATCCTATAAAAACTGTTCTTTGTGTCACTTAGTGACTAGTATTCAAGTAAACCCCAGACTGAACAGAATCCAATGATATCAAACTTAGGACCCTAAATTGGGGATAGGACCCCGCAAGAGCACCCTAAATGCACTGCCCCTTTTGATTCCCATAGGTGAAAATGGCGAACACATACATCATATAAACATATGACCTATAAAAACTAGGCTTTGTGTCACTCAGTGACTGCTACCCAAGTAATGCCCAGACTGAGTAGAATCGAATGACACTAAATTTAAGACCCTAACTTGGGGATAGGAGCCGTCACGAGCACACTAAATGCACAGCCCCTATCCATTATCATAGGTGATAATCCAACTACGTACATCATATAAACATCTGCCTTAAAAAACTAGGCTTTGTGTAACTTAATGACTACTTCCTAAGTATACCCCAGACTGAGTAGAATCTGATGACAACAAAGTTAAGACCCTAAGTTGGGGATAGGACCCTTCGAAATTCCCCTAGAGTGGAAAGGGGCAGTGCATTCAGGGGGCTGTTGAGGGGTCCTATCCTCAAGTTAGGGTCCTAAGTTTGATGTCATTGGATTCTGCTCTGTCTGGGATTTTATTGGATAGTAATCACTAAGTGACATACAGCCTAGTTTTGATAGGGCAGATGTTTATATGATGTACAGTATGTATTTGCATGTTCACCTATTAGAGTGGATAGGAGATTTGCATTCAGGGTGCTCTTGAGGGGTCCTATCCCCAAGTTAGGGTCCTAACTTTGGTGTAATTTGATTCTGCTCAGTCTGGGGTATACGTGGGTAGTAGTCATTAAGTGACACAAAGCCTAGTTTTTATAGGGCAGCTCTTTATATGATGTATGTATCACCTATAAGAGTGGATATGGGCCAATGCATTCAGGGGGTTCTTGATGGTCCTATCCCCAATTTAGGGTCTTAACTTTGGTGTCATTTGATTATGCTCAATCTGGGGTATATTTGGATAGTAGTCACTAGGTGACACAAAACCTAGTTTAAGCAATGTATGTGATTGACATTATCACCTATGAAAGTGGATAGGGGCAGTGCATTCAGGGGGCTTTTGAGGGGTCCTGTCCCCATGTATTTGCATTATTACTTATGAGAGTGGACATGGGCAGTGCATTTTGGGGTCTTTTGAGGGGTCCTATCCCCAAGTTAGGGTCTTAAGTTTGGTGTCATTGGATTCTGCTCGGTCTGGGGTATACTAGTGTAGTAGTCACTAAGTAACACAAAGCTTAGTTTTTGTATGGCAGGTGCTTATATGATGTATGTATCACATATGAGGGTGGATAGGGACAGTGCATTTAGGGGGCTCTTGCAGGGTCCTATCCCAAAGTTAGGGTCCTAACTTTGATGTCATTGAATTCTGCTCTCTCTGGGGGTTACTTGAATATTAGTCACTAAGTAACACAAAGCCTAGTTTTTATAGGGCAGATGTGTATATGATGTATGTATTTGCATTATCACCTATGAGAGTGGATAGGGGCAGTGCATTCAGGGGGCCATTGAGGGGTTCTATCCCCAAGTTATGGTCCTAAGTTTGATGTCATTAGATTCTGCTCTCTCTTGGGTTTACTTGGATAATAGTCATTAGGTGACACAAAGTCTAGTTTTTTATAGAGCAGATGTTTATATGATGCATGTATTTGCATTATTACCAATGAGAGTGGAGAGGGGCAGTGGAGAGGGGGGCTCTTGAGCAGTCCTATCCCCAAGTTAGGGTCTTATCTTTGGTGTGATTTGATTATGCTCAGTATGGGGTATACTTGTGTAGTAGTCATTAAGTGACACAAAGCATAGTTTTTGTAGGGCAGGTGCTTATATGATGTATGTATCAAGTATGATAGTGGATAGGGGCAGTGCATTTAGGGGGCTCTTGGAGGGTCCTATCCCCAAGTTAGGGTCCTAACTTTGATGTCATTGGATTCTGCTCTCTCTTGTATAATAGTCACTAAGTGACACAAAGCCTAGTTTTTATAGGGCAGATGTTTATACGATCTATGCGTTTGCCATTATCACCTATAAGAGTGGATAGGGGCAGTGCATTCAGGGGGCTCTTGAGGGCTCCTATCCCCAAGTTAGGGTCCTAAAGTTTGATGCCATTGGATTCTGCTCTCTCTGGGGGCTACATGTTAAGGAGTCACTAAGTGACACACAGCCTAGATTATGTAGGGCAGGTGCTTATATGATGTATGTATTTGCATTATTACCTATGAGAGTGGAGAGGGGCAGTGGATTCAGGGGGCTCTTGACCTGTCCTATCCCCAAGTTAGGGTCTTATCTTTGGTGTCATTCGATTATGCTCAGTATGGGGTATACTTGTGTAGTAGTCACTAAGTGACACAAAGCCTAGTTTTTATAGGTCAGATGTTTATACGATGTATGCATGTGCCATTATCACCTATGAGAGTGGAAGGGGCAGTGCATTTAGGGGGCTCTGGCGGGATCCTATCCCCAAGTTAGGGTCCTAACTTTGATGTCATTGGATTCTGCTCTCTCTGGGGGTTACTTGAATAATAGTAACTAAGTGACACAAAGCCTAGTTTTTATAGGGTAAATGTTAATATGATGTTTGTATTTGCATTATCACCTATGAGAGTGGATAGTGGCAGTGCATTCAGGGGGCTCCTGAGGGGTCCTATCCCCAAGTTAGATTCGTAACTTTGATATTATTTTGTTATGCTCGGTCAGGGGTATGGTTGGGTAGTAGTCATTAAATGACTCAAAGCTTATTTTTCATATTTTTTCTTTGTTTTTATTTAACATGGAAATCCCAATAAGGTTTTGAATAATGAATAACGAAAAAGTGTCTAACTTCATGTGGGTTATCTCATACTCACATCACCTCTCCCCAGCACCTTATACACAGACATATAACACAATAGAGAGGTACATCAGTACAAACACACAGCACCTTATACACAGACATATAACACTATACAATTGTACAATCTCTCTCACACACAGCACCTTATAAACAGGTATATAACACTATAGAGAGGTACTATCTATCTCACACTTACATCCCCTCTCCCCAGCACCTTATACACAGACATATAACACAATAGAGAGGTACATCAGTACAAACACACAGCACCTTATACACAGACATATAACACAATAGGGAGGTACCATCAGTACAAACACACAACCCCTTATACACAGTCATATTAATACTACAGAATGGTAACATCTATCACACACACCATCCCTTCCCAGAACTTTATACACAAATATATAACACTATAGAGAGGTACCATCTCTCTCATACACACATTACCTCTTTCCAGCACCTTATACACAGACATATAACACTATACAGAGGTATAATCTCTCTCACACACACACATCACCTTATAAACAGGCATATAACACTGTAAAGAGGTACCATCTATCTCACATTCACATCACCTCTCCCCAGCACCTTAAACACAGACATATAACACTGTAGAGAGGTACCATCTATATCATACTCACATCACCTCTCCCCAGCACCTTATACACAGACAAATAACACTGTAGAGAGGTACCATCAGTACAAACACACAGCACCTTATACACAGACATATAACACTGTAGAGAGGTACCATCTATCTCACACTCACATCACCTCTCCCCAGCACCTTATACACAGACATACAACACTGTAGAGAGGTACCATCTATCTCACACTCACAGCACCTTTCCCCAGCACCTTATACACAGACATATAACACTATAGAGAGGTACCATCTATCTCACTCTCACAGCACCTTTCCCCAGCACCTTATACAATGACATATAACACTGTAGATAGGTACATCAGAACAAACACACAGCACCTTATACACAGACATATAACACTGTAGAGAGGTACATCAGTACAAACACGCAGCACCTTATACACAGTCATATAACACTGTAGAGAGGTACCATCTATCTCACACTCACATTAACTCTCCCCAGCACCTTATACACAGTAATATAACACTGTAGAGAGGTACCATCAGTACAAACACACAACACCTTGTACGCAGACATATAACACTATAAAGAGGTACCATCTATCTCACACTCACAGCACCTCTCCCCAGCACCTTATACAAAGACATATAACACTGTAGAGAGGTACCATATATCTTACACTCACATCACCTGTCCCCAGCACCTTATACACAGACATATAACACTGTAGAGAGGTACCATCTATCTCACACTCACATCACCTATCCCCAGCACCTTATACACAGACGTATAACACTGTAGAGAGGTACCATCTATCTTACACTCACATCACCTGTCCCCAGCACCTTATACACAGACATATAACATTGTAGAGAGGTACCATCTATCTCACACTCACATCACCTCTCCCCAGCACCTTATACACAGACGTATAACACTGTAGAGAGGTACCATCTATCTCACATCACCTCTCCTCAGCACCTTATACACAGTCATATAACATTATAGAGAGGTACCATCTATATCACACTCACATCACCTCTCCCCAGCACCTTATACACAGACATATAACACTGTAGAGAGGTGCCATCTATATCACACTCACATCACCTCTCCCCAGCACCTTATACACAGACATATAACACTGTAGAGAGGTACCATCTATATCACACTCACATCACCTCTCCCCAGCACCTTATACACAGACATATAACACTGTAGAGAGGTGCCATCTATATCACACTCACATCACCTCTCCCCAGCACCTTATACACAGACATATAACACTGTAGAGAGGTACCATCTATCTCACACTCACATCACCTCTCCCCAGCACCTTATGCACAGACATATAACACTGTAGAGAGGTACCATCAGTACAAACACACAGCACCTTATACACAGACATATAACACTGTAGAGAGGTACCATCTATATCATACTCACATCACCTCTCCCCAGCACCTTATACACAGACATACAACACTGTAGAGAGGTACCATCTATCTCACACTCACAGCACCTTTCCCCAGCACCTTATACACAGACATATAACACTATAGAGAGGTACCATCTATCTCACACTCACAGCACCTTTCCCCAGCACCTTATACACAGACATATAACACTGTAGAGGGTCGGACGGCCGGAAGGGGCGGAGCTGCACGGACGCTGCGTGCGGTAGCGCTTTGGTTGGGAGAGAGCGCGCAACAAGCCCAAAGTGCTCCGAGGATTTGGCTCGACAAGCCTGACCTTTAGGCGATCTGCCTGGTGCCCGCAGCAGTAGCGGGAAGCTTGGAACCCGACGGAGGGTGAGCAAAACGGCCGCCACGAAATAGGCGTAACAGCAGACCCATTGCCTGGGTCACCTCTTGGAGGAGCAGAGCTCCAGAGTGGAGAGACATCTACAAACGGCAAGAGATAAGTCCGCTTGCAAGCCTGGAGAGACAGTAAACAACCTCAATGTAAGGTACTTTTTCTTTTTACTGTTTGGAAGAACCGGTGTGGGGGGAACGAAGATTAAGGGAGACAGGACAAGGCCAGGTATGCACTTTTGTTGATGCCTATTGGGGAGTATGTAAAGAATTGGTGGAATAGGGGCTAACGAAGGAGGTCCCCAAGTAGACAAGGCCTGTTCGTGGAAGGACGATCAGCGTAATAACCCCCCCTAATATGAAACAGCATACTGATGCAAACAGGGTCCCCCCCACGAAGAATAACATATAATAAGGCGTCCAGGAGAGATTCAACAGAGGATGCTTGTTGTATATTGTATTAATGGTTGAGATGCCTAAAGTAAAAGAAAGTGCTGTAGCAGTATCTCATGGAGTAAGGAAACCTCTATACTACAGCTGTTGTTAGCCAGGTACCGCAAGGTGGGTGAAGTCCTGGCGGAACAGGAAGGAGAAGAATATACTCCCCTTTTTTTTTCTCTCCCGTTTCTCTCTGGGCTAATTGGTATGGTTTACATTGGTTGCGGCTTATACTCACGATCACTATAAATTTTGCTGAAAGAAAAATAACTGGCCCGCGGACGAGTTTGCTATATAAGCTTATAAAGGCTATTGAATGCTGCCAGTCTAAGACTTTGTTATCTGTCTATACAGGAGCCTATAGCAAGAAGGCAATTATAACTGACAAGTAGAAACAGGACAAAGCATCGGCTAGATTTGGTGCAAATAGTCAGCGACAGTCTGCCCTTAGCACCAATAGAAGGATATATCTATAGAGACACTTGGAAAATTAATTATAAGAACGTTTAATAGGAACTGGACTGCTCAGAGAATCTTAAGAGCTATATATTAAGCTATATTTAATTTTTCTGTGGCAAGATACGAAGCACTAGGTTCCCAAAGTATTGTAATAGGCTAAGATTTAACATTGTATAACTATGGTAATTTAAGAAAATCCTAGAAAAGTTAAATGTTTAACTGTGGTTAGCTAAAGCTCTGAAAGCATATACATAATAACAGATTATAAAGGCTTGCTTGGAAACCTACTGAGACATTGGGTATCTAAGGAATATGAGCTATATTGACATCTATATATAATTGAGTGTTTCTAAAAAATACAGATAACTGTTTCTCGACTTATAATCAGGCATTACCGTAGTTAGTCACACCCTACACGAATATAAGTGTTAACACACCACTTAGAATTTACCCCTCACACGTCAATCACTTCCCCTTTTTATCCCCTTTTTTTCCTTTTTTTTTTCTCCCCTTCTCCAGTCCCCTCACCTGGATCTGTTTAGGCCACCACCAGGCCCTTATTAGTCTATACCACTTATACACATACATATGGAAAGGTTTGTCACTATTAAAAATAAATCACCGGCAATGCCACCAAAAGGGAAAGAAAAGAAAAGTCTAAAAAGAAACAGTTTAGACATAGAGAATAGAAGCGTGCTTGAAACATCAAATATATATATACAATGGAGTCTCAGGACCTAGTAAAACAATTATCAGACATTATGTTGCCCCAATTTGACCAGGTAAAGAGGGACATTTCAGATTTAAGGGCAGAAGTTAAACAGTTTTCAGAGAGGTTACAAGAAGCAGAAATCAGAATATCTGATATAGAAGATATGAATGTCAGACATGAGACTAAATTAAAGGAACAATCTAGCCAAATACATGTACTGCAAAATAAGGTTGAAGAATTAGAGGACCGAGCTAGACGAAGCAATGTCAGAATTATAGGACTCCCAGAGATAGAGGAATTTCAGGATTTAATACACTTTACGGCAATACAGCTACCTCTAGGATTGGGTATGCAAATCCCCCCACAAGGGATACAGGTTGAAAGAGTGCACAGAGTAGGTAGCACTAGAACCTATGCGGATGGTAAGACTAAGATTAGACCAGTTATTGTTAAGTATTTGAACTTTCAAGATAAAGCCATGATTATGAGTCAATATAGGAAAAAAACGAAAAGAAATGGTACCTATTTGTACAAGCTTAATCAAATCAGGCTTGAAAGCTTCAATCATATATCCAGCTAAAATCAAAATTTTTAATGAACAGGGAAACGTTCTACTGAATAATTACGAAGAAGCGAAAGATTTCCTATACTCTAGACAGAATTCTTAGTAACAAGAACATAGATATAGGAAGTACTTCAAAAAAGATATTAACCAGGTTCTAAGAAAGAATAAAGTTTGAGATGATTAATAGTTTTAATATTATGGTTAATAGGCTAGAGCTTCCAAGAGCAGTTAGGGTTATAGTTCTAGCTGAGCATGATGTTCTCAGCATTTGTGGGCGATACGGAGGAGGGTTCCTCTGTATCTGGGTTTTATATTATGCTTTGATTTATTGTTTATTATGTTTTATGTTGTGTTCTATTCTCCCATCCTTGTCTTTCCTTACCCAAGGGCCCCCCCCCTGTTTTTTTTTTTCTTTTTTTTTTTTTTCTGTTTTTTTTTTTTTCTCCCGCTGTTTTTTCTCGCAATGCACTATAGGGTTTATTATAATATTTGATGGCTGAACAACTAAAAGTAATATCATGGAATGTGGGAGGGATTTCCTCATTATGGAAACGGAAGAATATTTTGAAACAATGTAAAAAAAATAATGCAGATATAATTATGTTACAAGAGACACATCTAAAAAAACAGGAATTAGACAAACTTAAAGTAGGATGGGTAGAGGAGGTGATTGCAACACCCTGCACGACAAGAAAAAGAGGCGTAGCAATCATATTAAATAAAAAATTAGATTATAAAATTGTGGGGAAAGAATTAGATATAGAAGGAAGGTTTGCAATTCTACATATTATAGTATACGAAAGATCTCTGATTTTATGCAATATTTATGGTCCAAATAGCCTAGATAAAGCTTTCTGGAACAAGATTCAAGTCATTCTAATGAAATATGGTACGGAGAACATAATATTGGGAGGCGATCTAAATATGGTGATGTATCCAACATTAGACAGGCTAAAACCCTCTAGGAATAGCAATAGCCGAGCAGAAACTAAATTACTTAAGAATTTGTGTAAAAATTTAAGACTTAAGGACATCTGGAGAATTCAGAACCCAGATGTAAAATGTTTTTCTTGTATATCCCATAGTCATAAAACTATGTCTAGGATAGATGCTTTCTTGATTTCGGAAAACTTATTAGGTACAGAAATATCAGCAGATATCAAAGAGGTGGTAATATTGGACCATGCTATTATCGTACTAAATTTTAAGTTTAAAGGGGTCAAAAGAGACCCAGCAAAGTTTTTTTTCCCGACATACCTAAGTACAAATGTACAATTCAAGGACTGGTTAAAGAGAAAATGGCAGGAATATATGTATTACAATAAGGAATATGAAAATAGCTATGAAATTTTCTGGGAGGCTTTTAAAGCGTTCATTAGAGGGGAAATCAAGGCGTATTTAGTGAAAAATAAGCGGATAGCACAACAGAAAGAGTTACAGCTAGCAGAACAAGTACATAATTGTTATAATGCGTTCTTAAGTGATAGATCAGGGACACTCTGGGACAAATATATAAGGGCCAAACTAGGAAGAGACACTTTTCTCATGCAAAAGGTAAGACAAGAAGATCTTAGAACAAGGGCATTTTTCTACAGACATAGTGGCAGGGCTGGTAAATTTTTGGCAAATTTAGTAAGAGTCAGGAAGAAGAAACGGGCTATAGAGACGATTAGAAAGGGATCAGAGAGATTGACTAATATTAAAGAAATAAACGAGTATATATATAAATATTACCAAAACTTATATATAAAGGATAAGATTAATTTGGAAGCTAAAGCAGATTTTTGGGATAAAATTAGATTACCAAAGCTAGATAAAGAAGACTTAGACAAGTTAAATAGACATATATCACAGGAAGAAATAAAGAAAGTAATTAATAAAACGGCGATTAACAAGGCCCCTGGCCCAGATCAGATTCCGATAGAACTTTATAAAATTTTGCAGGAAGAAATAATCCCTACGTTAGAAGGCCTTTTTAATAAAATATATATCAATAATAAAATGCAGTCCAAATATTTTACAACTTCAACAATTTCATTAGTCTTGAAAAAAGGTAAGAACCCGGAAGAGATGGGTTCATACAGACCCATCTCATTGTTAAATAGCGACTATAAACTACTTATGAGTGTAATTGCTCAAAGACTAAAGAAAATGATGGCCCCATTAATACATAAAGATCAAGTTGGCTTTATGCCTAATAGGACTTCTACAACCAATCTGAGGAAAGTACAGTTGATAATAGACTACTATTGGAACCAGATTAAAAAAAAGGGAAAGGGGATTCAAACAGATATGGCTATCACATCTATAGATGCTGAAAAAGCCTTTGATATGATTACATGGGATCATTTATTTACAACAATTAGAAACTTTGGAATCACAGGTTCTTTCCTCAGATTGGTACAACTGATATATAACGAGCCGCAGGCTAACATCTTGATAAATGGTAATATATCACAAAATTTCACTTTACAGAAAGGAACCAGACAAGGGTGCCCGTTATCCCCTTATTTGTTCAATTTAGCTATTGAACCTTTAGCGATATATTTGAGAAAGGAAATAGATGGGATATGGCTAGGGAATAGAAGAATTACGCTTTTACTATACGCTGATGACTTACTGGTCTTCCTAAGAGATACGCAAAAAAATATTCCTCTACTAATTCAAATTCTATGTGAATTCGGTAAGTTTGCTGGCTATAAAGTAAACCTTGATAAATCAGAGATTTTTTGGTTAAAAGAAAAAAGAGATAGTTATAAGAATGCTCCATTTAAGAATGCAAATGGAAAGTTAAAATATTTAGGTATCATACTGTCTAGAGACCCTGAAAATTGGTATACACTAAATTACCCGCAAATTTGGGCAAAATTGTCTAAGGATATGGCCAGCTGGGCTAATTTTCCACTGACCTTGTCAGGTAAAATAAACCTAATTAAAATGGTCCTATTCCCTAAAATCCTGTACTTGCTACAAAATTTACCTAGATTTATTAATCGTAAGGATTTAGTATCATTTAAAAGGGACTGTCTAAAATTTTTATGGGGCAACAAACGTAAAGCGATTGCATTACATAATTTGTCACTATTTAAATCAGGGGGTGGCTTAGCTTTTCCAGATATAGAGCTATATAATTTAATATGTATGGGTAAATTTGCATTAGAATGGCTAACAGAGGCAAACTATTTCGCCACAAATGATATAGAAGAATTTCTAGTGGCCCCATATGGCTTAAAAGCTTTATTACATTACAATGGGAAATTACCAGATAAAGTTAAAAAGCTATCCACCGTTAAGAATATAATTATTGCATGGCATAAACTTCTGAAATTACTACGAGTTAGCCCGGAATACTCAAAATACTTGACTATAGTGGGGAACCCCAATTTTATACCAGCAATAGAGTCGAAAGTCTTTCATAGATGGAAGAGGAAGGGCCTAACTTTCATACAACAACTGCAAGATAGGGACACTAAAGCTTGTAGAACGTTCCAGGATTTAAGAAGTGAGTTTGGAATCCCAAACAATGAATTTTACGCGTACTTGCAAATACGGCATTTTCTAGAAACTTTTAACAAAGAATCTATACAAGATAGCTTAGGCGAAAAGATGAATATGGTACTGAATATGTATAGTCAAGGAAACTATTCTATCTCCTTTTGGTACAAGATAATAAAAAAGTTCCAAGAAACAACAAGAATAGGGGCTTTAGCAGCAAGCTGGCGACAGCCAATTGAGAGGCTACAAAAAAGTTTCAATTTAGTAGACAAAGCAACACTATCTATAGGTTGGAGAGAGTCCCAAATGAAAGTGATAAATAAGGTATATATTACACCTGCCGTAAAAGCTAAATGGGATAAAAATGCCGAAAATAAATGTGCTAGATGCAGCTTCCCTTTAGCGGATCTGACCCATTGTCTATGGTCCTGCCCAAAGATTCAAAAATTCTGGAGTAAGTTGAATTTCTGGCTGAACAGAATTAACGGGAAAAAGATTAAGTTAGAAAAAGAGGATATTATCTTTATGTATCAAACTCCCAGACAACAGATTAATTTTAAATTTGTAAATACAGCAATATTAATAGGGAGGTCTTTAATCCTGAAATATTGGAAGTCCACGAAAGCCCCCAGTTTAATAGAATGTATTAATAAAATTAAGGGACAATTAATTGTGGAGCAATTTGATACGACAGTTAATTCTGAAACTCAGATCAAACGCTTCCTTGACAAGTGGAGGAGATTTATTCAGGCTTTTTCGGAAATAGAACAGAAACGGTTAATATACCCTTTTAGAGAGTCAGAAACATTGAATAATGCGATTGCTAGAAATGAGTTTCCAAATTGGAATTAAGTAATGGGGGCCCCCCCCTTCCCTTGTTGTGGGTTTGTTTTTCCTTTTTTTTTTTTTTTTTTTTTGTGTTTGTATAAAACTGAAGTACGAAAATTATAGTTGTAATAAGGATGAGATGATTGCCTTGTATGGCGAATTCTTTGTTTTTTTTTTGTTTGTATAAAACTGAAGTACGAAAATTATAGTTGTAATAAGGATGAGATGATTGCCTTGTATGGCGATTTTTTTGTTTTGTTTTCATGATGTCGGGAATGCCCTGTCATATCTATTTGTTTTATTTTATGTACAATAAAAATTAAAAAAAAAAAGAAAGAAAAAAAAAAAACACTGTAGAGAGGTACATCAGAACAAACACACAGCACCTTATACACAGACATATAAAACTGTAGAGAGGTACATCAGTACAAACACACAGCACCTTATACACAGTCATATAACACTGTAGAGAGGTACCATCTATCTCACACTCACATTAACTCTCCCCAACACCTTATACACAGTCATATAACACTGTAGAGAGGTACCATCAGTACAAACACACAACACCTTGTACGCAGACATATAACACTATAAAGAGGTACCATCTATCTCACACTCACAGCACCTCTCCCCAGCACCTTATACAAAGACATATAACACTGTAGAGAGGTACCATATATCTCACACTCACATCACCTGTCCCCAGCACCTTATACACAGACGTATAACACTGTAGAGAGGTACCATCTATATCACACTCACATCACCTCTCCCCAGCACCTTATACACAGACATATAACACTGTAGAGAGGTACCATCAGTACAAACACACAGCACCTTATACACAGACATATAACACTGTAGAGAGGTACATCAGTACAAACACACAGCACCTTATACACAGACATATAACACTGTGGAGAGGTACCATCTATCTCACACTCACATCACCTCTCCCCAGCACCTTATACACAGTCATATAACACTGTAGAGAGGTACCATCTATACCATACTCACATCACCTCTCCCAAGCACCTTATACACAGACAAATAACACTATACAGAGGTACAATGTTATATCTTTCACACACACAGCACCTTATAAACAGGCATATAACACTGTATAGAGGTACCATCAGTACAAACACACAGCACCTTATACACAGACATATAACACTGTAGAGAGGTACATCAGTACAAACACACAGTACCTTATACACAGACTATAACACTGTAGAGAGGTACATCAGTACAAACACACAGCACCTTATACACAGACTATAACATTGTAGAGAGGTACCATCAGTACAAACACACAGCACCTTATACACAGACATATAACACTGTAGAGAGGTACATCAGTACAAACACACAGCACCTTATACACAGACATATAACACTGTAGAGAGGTACCATCTATCTCACACTCACATTAACTCTCCCCAGCACCTTATACACAGACAAATAACACTATACAGAGGTACAATCTTATATCTCACACACACACATACAGCACATTATAAACAGGCATATAACACTGTAGAGAGGTGCCATCTATCTCACACTCACATCACCTCTCCCCAGCACCTTATACACAGACGTATAACACTGTAGAGAGGTACCATTTATCTATCTCACACTCACATCACCTCTCCCCAGCACCTTATACACAGACATATAACACTGTAGAGAGGTATCATCTATCTCACACTCACATTAACTCTCCCCAGTACCTTATACACAGACCTATAACACTGTAGAGAGGTACATCAGTACAAACACACAGTACCTTATACACAGACTATAACACTGTAGAGAGGTACCATCAGTACAAACACACAGCACCTTATACACAGACATAAACCACTACAGAGCTACACACAGTGAATTACACATATGACACAGTTACACTCTGTGAATTACACATATCACATTAACTCTCCCCAGCACCTTATACACAGACATATAACACTGTAGAGAGGTACCATCTATCTCACACTCACATCACCTCTCCCCAGCACCTTATACACAGACATATAACACTGTAGAGAGGTACCATCTATCTCACACTCACATCACCTCTCCCCAGCACCTTATACACTTTCATATAACACTGTAGAGAGGTACCATCTATCTCACACTCACATCACCTCTCCCCAGCACCTTATACACTTTCATATAACACTGTAGAGAGGTACCATCTATCTCACACTCACATCACCTCTCCCCAGCACCTTATACACAGTCATATCACACTGCAGAGAGGTACCTTCAGTACAAACACACAGCACCTTATACACATAAACCACTACAGAGCTACACACAGTGAATTACACACATGACACAGTTACACTCTGTGAATTACACATATCACATTATGTACTTACCGCACTATAAACACAAGCAAAGTGTATTGACTAATTAGGATAGGAACAATCTTTGCTTTGCTAACTGGAAAGAATAGGGGGTTGGGGGATACGTGTGTTGTCTGCTGAATGAGCACAGCCATGCCAGAACAATACAAAAGAGATGGGCGGTGTCAATAAACTACAGATAGCTGACCCTGAATAGGCTAGCCCAGGGATTGGCCAAGGTGGTGGAAGGGGGTGAGCAGGAGGGGAAAGGATAGCTGCATATATAGGGGGCTGCATGACATTTGAGCTCAGAAATAATTATTTTCTTTTTTCAGAGCAGAGCAGTTTTTCTTTGTTGCAGAAATGGCTCCAAGGAACAGGATAATTGCTAAGAAATTGGGAAAGAACTTTGGATACTGAAGTCTCATTCATTGTTAAATTTCTAGCTGGTAACGTATAAATAGGTACTACAGCTTAAAGCTGGGATTTAATAGTGTATTTTATGTCTATAATTTAATATCAAATAGATCATTGTATCCTATATAATATTTATGCTAGCACTGAGTCATTTTACCACTGCAGAAAGGTTTTTTTTTTTTTTGTATTTTATACTCATAAGCTATTTTTAGTTACTGGTAAATGTTTTAGAAATTGTATTTTGGTCAGATTAGACTTATTATGCTGTACTGGTTGATATATTGAATTGTTATAAGGTATAAAATGCTCTGGTTGAATATTTAGTCAGGTTTTTACAAATTTGTGTAGAAATTAGGAGCCAGTAATAATATTTAGGAGCCAGGCATATCTTCTGGAGCCAGACAGTTAGATTTGTATATGATATATGGATAATAACCCTTTAGGAGCCAGGGGAAAAATTCTAGGAGCCAGTGGCTCTCAGGCTCCTGGGTTTGTTGAACCCTGATTTAAAGGGACAGTACACTGCAAAATTGTTTTTCCATTAATGTATTTTAAATGACTTGTTATACCAACTGCAGAGTATAAAATATTTAAGAAATTACATTTTCATGCTTATTTGTGTATATGAAGTAGCTGATTTTGTGCTTTGAAACCACAGCCTATTACAATGGATTGAACTTAAAGGTGATATCAGATCTCATTATGTTCTAAGTTTGTGTAAACAGATTTGCTTCCTTATCTTTTATATAGCTGGAACACCAAAGCTCAATACATAGAGAGAACAATGGAAAATGATCATTGTATTACTTAACTATCCTGCATCCCACTAAGAGTGTAATCTCTTCTGCTGGCTGTGTATACTTAGGCTATTCAATAGCCTATACTCCAGTATTAATTTGTTCAGTATAGGTGGCGATACCACAGGCTAAATCAGCTATTTCAAATGCTGAAATAGGAGTAAAGGAGCTACTTGTAACCAATTTAATACACTCTAGCAGGTTAAAAGGATCATTGGGAATAATTTAAAGGGGAGACATTTTTTGGTTGAACTGTCCCTTTAAGTTAAAACTATTTTGGTTAGATAGCTAAATTATACCTCCTGGAAATTATATTTAGGTTCATATTTGCTAGCTATATGTTAAATAAGCCATATTCCAAATTCGTTAAGGTTACTAGCTAATTATAAATTGTTCTATCTAGTAACATTAAATGGTGATATTTGATAGTTAAGTCATTTTGAGGTAAAGTAAATTCCTAATAATAATGTGACCATATCCAGGATACAGACGATTTAATTGAATATTAATTAATCTAATTATACCTGCTTTATATTATAATTTTTATATGGTAATAATCAATTAATATATATATGGTCATAATCAATAGTCTATTTACTGCATAAATATAATCACTGTGTTTGTAAGAACAACCTGTTCAGAAATAAGCAAATATTTAAATTTGGGATTAAATATTAATATTTGATAATAATCTTGTTGTCATTAATTGCTAAATATCTCAATAGTGTGAATTTGGAGTGCGCTACTGGGATTATATAACAATTTTCTGGGGTGCACTGCTAAAATTCTACTATATGAATTGGGGGTATTGCTGACAATAATTTTATTATTGTTATTAATATTCATAATCCATAAATAATCTCATTGGGAGGGCACTCCTAAACTGTACTAATATTTATTGAATACACAGCTGAGATATTCTATTAAACAAAATATCTAATGGAGGGGAGAGAATGGGGGTTTAAAGGATAAGGATACAGAACAATCTGATCAGGAATATGATGCAGATGATGAAGTCCCAGCAACAAGGTTGCTGCAGTTATCTAGGCATTTAAAGACAAAATTAGTGGAAAACGCTGAGAAGGCCCTGAATGGGTTAAAGGTTTTGCTTTCTATGCACATCCACAACAGGCGAAAGGGATGATGAGGTATTTGCATTTGATCGCTGATTGTTACATGGCATATGGGGGGTTCTTACAAATTCCTGGAAGTTTGGAGAGAAAAACTAGGGAAGGAGGTAGCCTTAGGAAGGATGGCAGGCCCCCTTTAATGACTAACAGCTAAAGAATTTGATTAAATCATCTTTGGGAGTGGTTACCAAAAAAGAGGCCGGTAAATTCTGAATGATTCAGCGATTATCCTACCCTAAGGGTCAGTCAGTAAATGATGCATCAGTATCCTACCAGTCATTTGACCAGGCAGTAAATTTGGTTAGGTTGGCAGGCTGGGTCCTGATTTAGCAAAAGTTGATATAGAATCTGCATTCAAATTACTACCTATAAAGCCAAAAAGTTTTGTTTTGATGGGATGCAAATTTGAGGGCAAGTTTTATATTGACAAATGTCTGCCTATGGGGTGTGCTATATCTTGTGTGGATTTTGAAATGTCCAGCACTTTTTTGCATTGGCTGGTAGAGAGAAGGGCATGTGAGAGTAGTATCGTGCATTACCTTGATGACTTCATGGTAGTAGGTAGAAAGGGTACAGGAGAATGTGATAGAGTTCTTAATGTACTGCTGAAAATGTTTGTAGAGATGGGGGTTCCAGTGGCAGATGACAAATCAGAGGGTCCCTGTTCTAAGTTATTCTTTCTAGGCATATAGAGTTATTCGGTGAATCCCCATTGCAGATTGCCCCAAGATAAGGTTGTGAAGATAAGGAAGGCCATGCATGGTGATTCCAGTGGGAAGAATCATTAAAAGAAGGTTGGAAGTGAGTACCAGAGGGTTTGTAAAGTCTAGTCACATGATTCGACTGAACAGTCAATTAAAAGGGGATTTAAAAGTATGAGATAATTTCCTAAGTAGTTTTAATGGCATCAGGATTTGGGAGCAGAAGGTGACTGCTAATAAAATGCAGTTATATACAGATGCTGCAGGAAGTGCAGGGGTTGGCACTTATTTGGATGGCAGATTGTGCGTGGGTAAGTGGCCGCAGGCTTGGCATGAGAAGGGTTGGTGTTACTTGAATTGTTCCCAATTGTGACAGCGATAGAACTATGGGGGAAAGAATTGGCTAACAAAAGCATTTTGTTCTAGTCTGGCAATAGAGGAGTTGTAGTTGTATTAAATAGCTTATCTGCATCTGCCCCTCAGGCCATAGCATTCATGCAGCCTCTAGTTTTAAAATGTTTAGAGCATAATATAAAGTTATAAACACATACCAGGAGTTAAGAATGTTGTAGCTGATGCTTTATCATGGTTTAAATGGGAGGCCTTTAGGAAGCTCGCACCAAATGCGGCGCAGAAAGGTAAGGATTGCCCCATTTATCTTTGGCAGATTGGGAGCAATTAGAGGTAATCAATGGTTTGGTCAGACAATCATTAGCACCACGGACATGGACTGCATATAATAAATACTGCATACTATAAACACAACAGGCATTCAGGCAAGAAGGAACAAAGCCGAAGTAATATCTCCACCCACTCCCTCCCCTTGCCTGTACCATGTGACATATTTAGGTCCTTTAGCATTTTGGAATCTAGCCGTTACAGTTGTTGTGTCGAAACTGGTGATCTATCAAAATCGGGAATCCGACACAACACCGGACAACTGTGTATAGTGATACCTTATGTGAGATAGCGGCTGTGTGTGACACAGGAAGCAGCGTAACAGGTAACGGCAGCAGCTTATTGTCTGATGGTGAGGAGAGGACTGCGTGTGACAGCTAACGGAATCTGCTTGTTGTGTGAGTAGGGGGCTGTGTGTGAGGGAGAGGGGGCTTAGAGGGTTAGGGTGGTGCTTTGTAAAAGAGAGGATAGTTTGATGATGATGAGGGGGCTGTGTGGGTGAGGAGGGGGCTTTGTAAAATAGAGGAGGGTTAGATAATGAGGAGGGGGCAGTGTGTGAGGTAGAGGGGGCTGTGAGGGTGAGGAGCGTGCTTTTTTGTGAGGAAAAGGGGCTATATGGTGAGGAGGTGGCTGTGTGTGAGTTAGAGTGGGTTGTTCGAGGGTGAGGACTAGGAGGGGGCAGAGGGGCTTTGTGTGAGGTGAGTTAAGAGGGTGAGGTGGAGACTGTGTGTAAGGAATAGGGCGATTAGAGGTTGAGGAGGGGGCTGTGTGTAAGGGAGGGGGGGTTAGAGGGTGAGGGCTCTCAGGGCTAGAAGGGGGGTGAAGATTCAGTTGTGTGAGGGAGGCTGTGTGTGAGGGAGGTGGTTTATGGAAGTGGAGGGGGCTGTGTGTGAGTAAGGGGGGGGTGAGGTGGGTGAGTGGGTTAGAGGGTAAGGAGGGGGCTGTGTAAGGGAGGGGGTTAATGGATGATTAGGGGGCTGTGTGTGAGCTTGAGTGGGTTAGAGGGTGAACAGGGGGTTGTGTGTGAGGTAGGGGGGTTAATCGTTGAGGAGGGGGCTGTGTGTGAGGGAGAGGGCTTTAGAGGGTGAAAAGAGGGCTTTGTGAAGGAGAGGAGGGTTAGATGGCGAGGACAAGCTTTCTGTGAGGGGTGAGGAGGGTGTTGTCTGTGAGGGAAAGAGGGTTAGGTAGGTACTGTGTGTAAGGGACAGGGGCATAAAAAGGTGATGAGGGGGCTGTCAGGGAATGGGAGGTTAGAGGGTGAGGACTAGGAAGGTGCTGTGTGTGTGGTAGAGGGGGTAAAGATGCAGTTGTGTGTGAGGGTTAAATGGTGAGGGGGAGCTGTGTGTGAGGGATGGGGGTTAATGAGGGGCCATGTGAAGAAGAGGGGGTGTTAGAAGTTAAAGAAGATATCTGTGTGAGAGGGAGAGGGGATTAGATGCTGATTGCTGAGAAGGGAGCTATGCGTGAGAGTGGTTTAGAGAGTGAGGAAGGGGTTGTGTGTAAAAAAAGTGGGAGGGTTAGAAGATGAGGAAGCACTGTGTGTGAGGGAGAGGGTGGCTGAGCGTGCGAGGTTAGAGGTTGAGGAGGTAGCTGTGTGAGGGAGAGGGGGATTAGAGGGTGAAAAGGGGGCTTTGTGAAGGGTTCTGGTGTAAGAGGATGAGGTACAGTCTGTGTGTTACAATTAATTATTTGCATGTGTGTTAGTTTAGTGACATTATTGTGAAATGTTTTAAAAACAAATATAGTAATGATTATGCTGATATTTTTTTTTATTATTATTAAGGTGTATGAAAGACACTGAGATTAATAGAGCAGAAAAATGTTATGAATCAGTTTAACTAAATATTACAAGTAAACCTTTTGTCACAGAGCAATGTCTGTATAATGATATATAGTTGGTAAACAAAAGCACAATCGCATCTGTACAGAGGGTACTAGGTATAAGGTGCAACCTTACAGCAGATGTAGTAATACATCTTTTGGATTTTGTCATTTACTGATCTATGTGACACTTTATTGCCCAGATTTAAGCATCATTATATATTTTATCCTAGGGTTCACTTATTCAGGGGCACAGTCTGGGTGGTACAAAAATATGTTTAGAGTATTGGATGCGCCAATGTATAATCTTAAATATTATACACATTAAATTTCATAATACACTCATAACCATATAAATATTGGATTGCTCAGGGTAATATTATGCGTAAATACACTGCACTCCCTAGCACCAAATAGTGATAATATCAAATATACTGATGTTAATAATAAATAATAAATAGTGACATAAAGTGATGTATAAACATCAGTGAAAAGTTCATACGCTTTGTGATACCTGATATCACTTGTCCAAAGTCTGTATAGGGTTTCTCCCAACACCTCTTGAATGGTATCGCATCAATCTTCAGCAAATCCAGAGGGTCGGGGTAAGCTGCTTCTTCCAAATTTGTTGGTATACAAATTAGAGTACTATATCATATAAAAAAGAAGGCTCCACCATAGTGCACAATCAATATGATAAATCAAGACCAGCGCACAAATAAATGTACTCACAGGATTCAAGGCACTTGAGCAGTGCAACAAAGGCTTCCTAGGCTCTTAAAGTCGCCCAGACAACTTCTCCCGTGTTCTCCAAGCCTCTCGATGTTCAAATCGGCCTCCACCGTACAGTTCACAGAAGTTGTGTAAGACTGCAGTGATCAAGTATACCTCTATACTTGCGTGTAATAATAAAGGGTTATACTGATATAGAGATACAAATAAAGCTTGTGGATAAGTCTAATAGAATAAAAAATACTTTTATTATTTTAATAAAAACACAATGTTTCACGATCTATATTGACCGTTTCATCAGGTGTAATTACAAAATTAAAATACCCACGGCTTAAATACACTTTTTTAAGGCGTCCTAGGGGTTTTACTGCGCTTGCGTGTTAGTAACCTTGTTGCTGTAGCCTGCAAGAGTATCGGATTGGTCTAAAATATCCAATCAGTGTTAGCTGTTCAGCCCAACCTCCCGGTCTCTTGTTCCGCTCAAAATCAATGAGCATCTGACACACCTCTAGGCTCCATACGCAACAGTGTTAGAACATTAACCCATTAACTGTCATCCTTGTAACGCTTGATACATACATAAATCTATCAGCCGGTTTTACAAGCAAAGCACAGTATCACACGCCCCCTGCAATCTGGACTCTCCCAAAATACAACTATATACTGTACTACAAATAAACAGATATAGATACAAAAACAAAATAAAAATAAAATAAAACTATAAAAAAGATAAAATCATATACATTTTAAATTTAAAAATAGAACAAGTCAATGCTAAATGGGGTAGAAATAGACTCCTCTATCTAAGACAAAGGGAGACATTCTGGATCTGGAAGATAAGGACTCTATACCCGTATGGGTTAAAACGAAAATATAGACATGGCAGCATTTAACAACTAGGACAGTAGAACTCCGGTATATAGAAAGATCATACCAGCCCCCATGTACTCATTCTAATATGGAAAAATATAGATATGGCCATATTTAACAGTTAGGGCACTAAAACAGTTCACTTGCCCCTTACATCATGAAAGTTAATTCTAGTATTTGAAAGATACATTAAAGTATGGGTTGAACGATAATATAGACATGGCACCATTTAATAACTAGGACATCAAAACTTGTGATTTTAGAAACATCATAGCAGTTCCCACGCCCCACACTACATCAAGCCTATTTTTGTATTTAAAAGATACATACGGGGAACAAGTATACATAGGAACATGAATGCACTTTTATACTGATGGTGCATATACGTGCATTTCTTAAGAGACAAGATGGACACATATATATATTCTTTTACACATATGGTCAAATATATTCTACACCATATGGGCTTCAAGGTTATAGGACATTAGTATAGATTTCACACTTTGGATCTAGGTGAGGAGAGGATCATATAATAACATCTATGGTGTTTCTATTCAATAGTGTACTAGTGTAATTTTAGAGTACAGGTATATGAGTATCTGATAGGATAAATGGAGAAAATGTAGGTATAGGATATTTATGTCCTATACTACACGTATACTAATATAAGCTTATCTCATCAACAATACTTTTAACATACAGATATGTATCAAGATGAGGAAGCTATAATATTACATTGTGGATTGTATACGATTGATTGAATAGATTAGTTATAGGGGACTATCTGAACAAGATAAGTTATAGGGGAAAATCAGGATCGAACATATCCGCTTTTAGGAGTACATCATAATGTGGGTACATTGGAGATGTGATCTTTATTTTTAAATTTAAAATGTATATGATTTTATCTTTTTTATAGTTTTAATTTTGTTTTTGTATCTATATCTGTTTATTTGATGTGCAGTATATAGTTGTATTTTGGGAGAGTCCAGATTGCAGGGGGCGTGTGATACTGAGCTTTGCTTGTAAAACCGGCTGATAGATTTATGTATGTATCGAGCGTTACAAGGATGACAGTTAATGGGTTAATGTTCTAACACTGTTGCGTATGGAGCCTATAGGTGTGTCAGATGCTCATTGATTTTGAGCGGAACAACAGACCGGGAGGTTGGGCTGATCAGCTAACACCGATTGGATATTTTAGACCAATCCGATACTCTTGCAGGCTACAGTAACAAGGTTACTAACACGCAAGCGCAGTAAAACCCCTAGGACACCCAAAAAAAGTGTATTTAAGCCGTGGGTATTTTAATTTTGTAATTACACCTGATGAAACGGTCAATATAGATTGTGAAACGTTGTGTTTTTATTAAAATAAAAGTATTTTTTATTCTATTAGACTTATCCACGAGCTTTATTTGTATTTCTATATCAGTATAACCCTTTATTATTACACGCAAGTGTATAGAGGTATACTTGATCACTGCAGTCTTACACAACTTCTGTGAACACTGTACGGTGGAGGCCGATTTGAACATCGAGAGGCTTGGAGAACACGGGAGAAGTTGTCTGGGCGACTTTAAGAGCCCAGGAAGCCTTTGTTGCACTTCTCAAGTGCCTTGAATCCTGTGAGTACATTTATTTGTGCGCTGGTCTTGATTTATCATATTGATTGTGCACTATGGTGGCGCCTTCTTTTTTTTTTTTTTCTTCTTTTTTATATTGTACCATCTGGGTAGTGCATGGGCATGACAGACTGATTCGGAGGCACAGTCTGGTGGGCCAGAAATAGATGAGGAACTGAGAAACACCAGGACAGAGCTCCCAGTTTGAGATAATCCTATAAATTACAGGATAATTGTTCCAAAATATTTAAAAAGATAGTTAATCACTTTATTACCAATTCCATAGTTTTGCATAACCAACACTGTTATATTAATATACCTGTGTCATTACCTTGTATCTAAGTCTTTGCAGACTGTTCCCTTATCTCAGGGTTATTGTCAGGGTTTTCCCTGTTTTGTTTGCCATGTGCGGCTGGCAGCCATTTTACTCACCTCTCTTCCTGACTATGGTGCATTGTGGGGGATGCTACTCATTTCCTGCACTTCCTTTTATGGCCAGACTGGTGTGCATCATCCATGTGAGACAGGATGCAGTCTAAGAATTGTGATGTCACCACTTATTATTTAAAGGGCCTCTGTTCAGTATGCTTTGCCTTTGCATTGTCTCAGACCTGTTTGTGAGAGTTCCTGTGTATTACCTGGCTGCCTTGACGTCCTTCCTGGTTCCTGATCCCTGGCTTGTTCCTGACTCTGCTGTTTTCCTTGTTCCTGATTCCGGCTCGTCTGACTATTCGCTTTGGCTCCTGACTTGGCTTGTCTGACTACCAGCTCTGGTTTTGACTCCTGGCTTGTTATTTGACCTGTGGACTTTTTATTATTTTTTGCTATTAATAAAGGTGTGATTATTTTTGCATTTCTCGTCTCAGTTTGATTCCTGGCACCCTGACAGTTATTTACAGACTTGTATTTTAGACAATTAGTACTGGCTCATGAATAACTCCACGGGAGTGAGCACAATATTATCTATATGGTACTCATGAACTTACCCGGCCTGGTGTGAAAAACTATAAAAAAAAATTAACTGAGATAAGAGGCAGTCTGTAGTGGGTTAGAAACAGGAATACATTTATATTTTTAAAAGTTTTATAGTATATTAATATAACAATCCTGAATGTGCAAAGCTGCGGAATGGGTAGTAAAGGGGTTATCTATCTTTTTTTTAAATAAAATAATTGGTGTAGAGTGGCCCTTTAACAAATCCTGTGATCCAGGCAGCTGCAAATTATTTTTCATCTGCTTCATGACGTGTTGGCTTATGCTTCATATTCCTGTATACAGTCAACCTCTTGCTTTTCATGACTTCTGAGAAAATGGGGGGGGGAGTAGAGCGCAAAAAGTCAGGGATACCAAACTCCTAACAGAAGAATAGATCCTTCGTTCTATTCAGAAAAGGATGAGCAAAAGGGAGTGGGTTAGGGCGCTAAGAAAGCTAAAGGTATAGTAAAGTGATGTGGTAGTGTTTGTATAATGTGATGTGTAAAAAATTATATTTATATGAGCATACACTGATAATTAGATACAATTTATTAAAATACAGTATAATTCAAGAAACATCAGTATATAAGAAAATAAAGTGAGTAAGTCCAAAATTAAAAATAATTTAAACGTAGGGACGTCTCCCTGATAAAAAAACACAATCTTAAAAATTCAGGAGTATTCAAAACATAAGAGCTAAAAACGCTTCTAAAATAATATGAGCATATAGTGTTATACAAAGATGCAATAACAAGCAGGAAATATATTTCAAAGATGTATACAAAAGCATTAGCTAGTCAGGCTAAAACAGACAGTTGGCGACGTCTTAGATCAAATGATGGCGGCAGGGGATCTCCCCAATACCGTCTTGTGTCAGTTAAAAGTTCGTAAGTTCGTAATGAATAGCAAAGCAATTTTGTTACAAAGTAGGTAAAGTATCACTCTGGAGCTAACATGTGGCTAATGAGACAGTTCTGTCTAGCTAATGCTATCGTATACATCTTTGAAATATATTTCCTGTTTGTTATTGCATCTTAGTACAGCACTATATGCTTTAAATATATTTCCTGCTTGTTATTGCATCTTAGTATAACACTATATGCTCATATTATTTTAGAAGCGTTTTTAGTTCTTATGTTTTGAATACTCCTGAATTTTTAAGATTGTGTTCTTTTATCAGGGAGACGTCCCTACTTTTAAATTATTTTTAATTTTGGACTTACTCACTTTATTTTCTTATATACTGATGTTTCTTGAATTATACTGTATTTTAATAAATTGTATCTAATTATCAGTGTATGCTGAAATAAATATCATTTTTTACACATCATATTATACAAACACTACCACATCACTTTTCATGACTTCTGTCTGATCCTATTAAAATATTATTAAATAAATGTATCTCCCATTAAATTTGACACATGCTTTATAAATATTGTCACATTTTCTCACTGTGTATATTTATTACTCTACATGCAGCTGGTCACATGTGTAGTATTAGAATATGCATAAATAAAATAAACTTGTTTAATATCACCAAAAAATCTGCTCTTTACCATAATATAAATACAGGACGAGCTCTGATTATTTCCCATCTCTCATGTTGCCGTTTTCCATTCTTCATGCAGGTGTCAAATTGATAGCATCTGACTCCGTCACTGATTATAAACAAGATGAACAAATACAGGAAGCAGATGGCAGAGCAGTTCCTGAGTCAGGCCCTGGGCATCATCTGCCTGCTAACCGGAGAGGTGAGAGCTACTGGGTAATGTCATGTGACACTGGTCCTCCTATTTACTGTACTGCTTCTGATACACCATACATATTTCACTAACCCTAACTTAATTTTACCCAGACCATCTCACTAACCCTAACTTCATCTCATCCAGATCATCTCACTAACCCTAACCTCATCTTACCCAGACTAACCCTAACTTCATCTCACTAATGCTAACTTAATCTCATCCAGATCATCTCACTAACCCTAACCTCAGCTTACCCAGACTAACCCTAACTTCATCTCACCCAGATCATCTCACTAACGCTAACTTAATCTCATCCAGATCATCTCACTAACCCTAACCTCAGTTTACCCAGACCATCCCACTAACCCTAACTTAATCTCATCCAGATCATCTCACTAACACTAACTTCAACTCACCCACACCCATATCACTAACCATCACTTTAAATCACCCAAACTATCTCACTAACCCAAACATCAGCTCACCCAAACAATCTCACTAACCCAGACTTCAGCTCTTCCAGGCCATCACACTAACCCCGACTTCAGCTCACCCACCGGCACAACCTACATCCACAAAACTTTCCCCAGCACCCAAGATCCCCTGTACTCCCCTATACTATAAATCCTTCCCAGCATCCCCTGCACAACTATCCACCGTAAAATCTACCTGGCACCCAGGGTCACCTGGAAAACCTTCCACTACTAAACCTACCCCAGCACCAATAATCCCCTGCATAACCTTTCATCAAACTACCTCCCCAGCACCCAGTGTCTTCTACACAACTGTTCACTTTAAAGGGATACTAAACCCACATTATTTCTTTAATGCTTAAAGGGACACTGTACCCAAATTTTTTCTTTCGTAATTCAGATTGAGCATGACATTTTAAACAACTTTCTAATTTACTCCTTTTATCAAATTTTCTTCATTCTCTTGGTATCTTTATTTGTTAAGTTTTTTTAAAAATGTTTTATTTTATTGAGGAGCAGGTTCAAATATACATCTGTAAGACAATCAGACAATAACACAAAAACTTCATAATGAACAATAATATCAACCACTTATACAACATGGGCTAGCATCAAAACTGTACGAAGTGCTTATACCAAAATCAACAACCTAATCCACTTATCATTTTTAGAATGGTTATTGTACATAAAGTCTAGAACCCTGTACCTCAGAGTTTTTTCACATATAGTGATCAATAGGAAGAACGTAAAAATAAGACTGGGAAAAAGAAAAAGAGAGAAAAAGAAAGGAAAAAGAAAAAGCAAAAATGTAAGTTTAGATGCCGGCCCATTTTTGGTGAACAACCTGGGTTGTCCTTGCTGATTGGTGGATAAATTCATTCACCAATAAAAAAGTGCTGTCCAGAGTACTGAACCCAAAATAAGCTTAGATGTCTTCTTTTCAAATAAAGACAGCAAGAGAACGAAGAAAAATTGATAATAGGAGTAAATAAAAAAGTTGCTTAAAATTGAATGTTCTTTCTGAATTACAAAGAATTTTTTTGGGTACAGTGTCCCTTTAACCCCTTAACGACCGAGGACGTGCAGGGTACGTCCTCAAAAAAAAGGCAGTTAACGCCTGAGGATGAACCCTGCACGTCCTCGGTGTGGAAAGCAGCTGGAAGCGATCCTGCTCGCTTCCAGCTGCTTTCCGGTTATTGCAGTGATGCCTCGATATCGAGGCATCCTGCAATAACCATTTTTAGCCATCCGATGCAGAGAGAGCCACTCTGTGGCCCTCTCTGCACCGGACATTAACGGCTAAGTTCATTGGTGGGTGGGAGCCGGTATGGGAGGCGGGTGGCGGCCATCGATGGCCTTTGTGATGCGGAGGGGGGCGGGATCGGGGGCGGGGACGATCGGGGGGGCGCGCACGGACGCGAGCACGTGCACGGGGAGGCCGGGCGGGCGCATGCACGGGGAGGGAGCGGGTGGGAACCACTATGCTACAGAAAATTTTTAGTTAGAAGTGGGGATCAAGGGGGGAATTATATTTATTTGGTGATCGGTTTGGCTGGTGGGATATTGGACTGTGGGGGGGGGGGGGAAGCTACACTACAGAAACAAATAAAAACAAGTAATAAAAAAACCTTTTTATTTGCAAACTGGGTACTGGCAGACAGCTGCCAGTAGCCAAGATGGCCCCAATAAGGCAGAGGGGGAGGGTTAGGGAGCTATTTTGGGGGGATCAGGGAGGTTGGGGGCTAAGGGGGGATCCTACATAACAGCATATGTAAATATGCTAAAAAAAAATAATTTTTTAATACCTTTTATTTTAGTACTGGCAGACTTTCTGCCAGTACTTAAGATGGTGTGGACAATTGTGGGGTGGGGGAGGGAAGAGAGCTGTTTGGGAGGGATCAGGGGGTGGGATGTGTCAGGTGGGAGTCTGATCTCTACACTAAAGCTAAAATTAATCCTGCAAGCTCCCTACAAACTACCTAATTAACCCCTTCACTGCTGGCCATAATACACATGTGATGTGCAGCAGCATTTAGCGGCCTTCTAATTACCAAAAAGCAACGCCAAAGCCATATATGTCTGCTATTTCTGAACAAAGGGGATCCCAGAGAAGAATTTACAACCATTTGTGCCATAATTGCACAAGCTGTTTGTAAATAATTTTAGTGAGAAACCTAAAGTTTGAAAAAGTGAACATTTTTTTTTTATTTGATTGCTTTTGGCGGTGAAATGGTGGCATGAAATATACCAAAATGGGCCTAGATCAATACTTGGGGTTGTCTATTACACTACACTAGAGCTAAAATTAACCCTAGAAGCTCCCTACATGCTCCCTAATTAACCCATTCACTGCTGGGCATAATACACGTGTGGTGCGCAGTGGCATTTAGCAGCCTTCTAATTACCAAAAAGCAAAGCCAAAGCCATATATGTCTGCTATTTATGAACAAAGGGGATCCCAGAGAAGCATTTACAACCATTTATGCCATAATTTCATGAGTTGTTTGTAAATAATTTCAGTGAGAAACCTAAAGTTTGTGAAAAAATTTGTGAAATGTGAAAAAAAAAAATTATTTGATCGCATTCAGCGGTGAAATGGTGGCATGAAATATACCAAAATGGGCCTAGATCAATACTTTGGGATGTCTTCTAAAAAAAAATATATACATGTCAATGGATATTCAGAGATTCCTGAAAGATATTAGTGTCCCAATGTAACTAGCGCTAATTTTGAAAAAAAGTGGTTTGGAAATGACAAAGTGCTACTTGTATTTATTGCCCTATAACTTGCAAAAAAAGCAAAGAACATGTAAACATTGGGTATTTCTAAACTCAGGACAAAATTTAGAAACTATTTAGCATGGGTGTTTTTTTGTGGTTGTAGATGTGTAACAGATTTTGGGGTCAAAGTTAGAAAAAGTGTTTTTTTTTGTTTTTTTCATCATATTTTGTATTTTTTTTATAGCAAATTATAAGATATGATGAAAATAATTGTAGATTTTGAAAGTCCATTTAATGGCGAGAAAAACGGTATATAATATGTGTGGGTACAGTAAATGAGTTAGAGGAAAATTACAGCTAAACACAAACACCGCAAAAATGTAAAAATAGCCTTGGTCCCAAACGGACAGAAAATGGAAAAGTGCTGTGGTCATTAAGGGGTTATGATAAAGCATGCAATTTTAAGCAACTATCTAATTTACTCCTATTATCAATTTTTCTACGTTCTCTTGCTATCTTTATTTAAAATCAGGAATGTAAAGCTTAGAAACCGGACCATTTTAGGTTCAGCACCATGGATAGCACTTGCTTATTGGTGGCTGTCATTTAGCCACCAATAAGCAAGCATAACCCCGGTTCTCAAACACTCAGGGTCCCTCCTGCACAACCTCCACCACAACCCAGGGGCCCCTTCACTAAAAAGTAAACAACCCTAGCACAGGTAAGCTTTCAACTGTGTCGGCATACTTCAGTGCAGATACGCAGGACTTAAAGGACTAGTCAACACAGTAGATTTGCATAATCAACAAATGCAAGATAACAAGACAATGCAATAGCACTTAGTCTGAACTTCAGCTGAGTAGTAGATTTTGTTTCTGACAATTTTAAAAGTGATGTCTTTTTCCACTCCCCCTGTACCATGTGACAGCCATCAGCCAATTACAAATGCATAAACGTACCATGTATCAGCCATTCACAAATGCATACACACTTATTCTTGCACATGCTCAGTAGGAGCTGGTGACTCAAAAAGTTTAAATATAAAAAGACTGAACATTTAGTTAATGGAAGTAAATTGGAAAACTGTTTAAAATGGCATGCTCTATCTGAATAATTAAAATTTAAATTTGATTGAGTGTCCCTTTAAAACACACTCACCCCTCCTCCTCCCTGGACCTCTGATCCTTCTCCACCGGACCGCAGTATATAACTGCTCCTACCATGTGCATCCAAGCTGCTCGTCATTATAGAGAACAAGACTCTTTTCTCTTCTGAGTAGTGACTGCGCCTCCACGGCGTGCTATACGTCACATACACGGTGTGGTCGGCTCCCATTCGTCCATGCAACTGTCAATCTTCGTGTCCACCAATCCGCTCATAGAAATACTAGGAGGCTTGTCTAGGGGGTGTATCAAAGTGTGACTGTCAATATTCACCTGCTTCACTGCTGTACACCGTGGGCGTGCTCCACAAGCGGCATCCGTGATCCAAAAAAGGGTACCCCCAACTCCTTGAATAGATGAGCAATAAAATGGAAAAGCGGAAAACAAATCCTTGTATAAAAGTTCAAACTTTATTCACCAACAAAATAGAGATCTCCTATGGCAGTCCTGTGCCTATTTTGTTTTGTTCCTGTGAGCACTTGCCATTCTGTTTTTATTTTGGCGAATAAAGTTTGAACTTTTATACAAGGATCCGTTTTCCGCTTTTCCTTTTTATTGCTTATCCATGGAAATAGTCTGATAATTTTCTATTATATATTTTATAGGAATATGTCATTATGAAGAAGAGGCCCTCCCACAGCAGCATTCACCTGCAGAGCAGCGGAGAGGTGAGTACTGCTGGAGAATGTAACATATCAACTGTCATGTGACGTATTTAGCCCTGTGTGTATTTCCTACCTTCTGTCTGATCCTCTGCATGTTTTCAGTAACATTATCCCCCAACAGCAGCAATTCACCAGCTGAGAGGAGAGGTAAGCACAGCTGTGGAATGTGACATTATACTAGAGTCATGTGACAGTGATGCCCTTTACTGCCCATCTGGCCCTGTTTGTATTTCCTATCTGCTGTCTGTGTCTCTGCATGTTCTAAGTAACATTATCCTAGCTCTGTCAGTAAAAGTGTTTGGCAGAACCAGTCCCTGAATAAAGCAGTTTTTATTGGAACCTGTGCGACTACTTTCTGTATTTACTGGTATTACTGGGGTTTCTGCAGGGATCCTGTAGTCTGCACGCAGAGATTGAGGACACATGTGCTGACCCTATTTAAAGGGACACTCAAGTCCAAAAAAAACCTTTAATGATTCAAATAGGGCATGTAATTTTAAACAACTTTCCAATTTAGTTATATCGCCAATTTTGCCTTGTTCTCTTGGTATTCTTAGTTAAAAGCTAAACCTAGGAGGTTCATAAGCTAATTTCTTAGACCTTGAAGTCCGCCTCTAATCTAAATGCATTTTGACAGTTTTTCACCACTCAAGGGCGTTGGTTCATGTGTTTCATATAGATAACATTGAGCTCATGCATGTGAATTTACTGAGGAGTGAGCACTGATTGACTAAAATGCAAGTCTGCCAAAACAACTGAAATAAGGGGGCAGTCTGCAGAGGCTTAGATACAAGGTAATTAAAGAGGTAAAATGTGTATTATTATAACTGTGTTGGTTATGCAAAACTGGGGAAAGGGTAATTAAGGAATTATCTATCTTTTCAAACAACAAAAATTCTGGTGTTGACTGTCCCTTTAAGTATATGAAGTCCCTGTCTCAGTTCTAAGGATACAATAATCAACGTTTCTCCAGCTTGGAGAGAAATTGCATTTCACACTTTATAGGGCTGACCTCACTGAATAGTAAAAAGAAAAAGGTCAGAACTCTTCAGCACTGTGAGATCTATTTAATTTCTATATATGTAGAAGAGACTGACCCATTGCAATACAGCACTGTGTGGTAAGAGAGTTTTGTTACACTTACACTTTGTATTTTAGATTGCTTTACACTTTAGACTGGGTCCTTTCAGTATTATTGCATTTAAAGGGATTCATGATTCAGATAGAGCATGAAATTTTAAGCAAGTTTCTAATTTACTCCTAAATGTAGCCACCAACTAGCAAGGGCTACCCAGGGTGCTAAACCAAAAATGGGTCAGCTCCTAAGCTTAGATTCCTGCTTTTTCAAATAAAGATACCAAGAGAACAAAGAAAATGTGATAATAGGAGTAAATTAGAAAGTTGATTAAAATTGCCTGCTCTATCTGAATAACGAAAGGAAAAAAAAATGGGTTTCATAGCCCTTTAATGTGATGGTAAATCCTAGCGTTCATGAAACGTTAGCATTTACCAGTGGAACAAATAAAGGGGACTTCCAGTCATGAAGTATAAAATACTTCATGCTGAAAGTTCCTTTATTTGTTTGAAGCGTTCACCTCAGCCAGCCCATGGCAGAACGCTATTTTGCTGTGAGGTGATCTTAGCCAATAGCATGCTAGCTATCCGGCATGGCGCCAGCTGGACACACGACTATTGACTAAGAGGTGGAAACATCCCCTCACAGCAAAATAGAGTTCTGCCATGGGTTGCCTGAGGAGCTCAGTGCGGCAAACGCTTCAGACAAATAAAGGAACTTTCAGCATGAAGTATATTATACTTCATGACTGAAAGTTAATTCCCTTTTATTTGTTCCACTGGTAAATCCTAGCGTTTCACAAACGCTAGGATTTACCATCACTTTAAGCTTTGCACTTTCTCATTTATATTTTAATACATTTAGATTTAGCTTTAGCAGTGATTTTCCAAATTCTGAGTATGTTTTGAAAGTTTCTGTGTTATGTAACAAATTAGGATCATACTTTGTATGTTTCTGTGTATATGTATA